>NC_142791.1:8994166-9332500 GCF_988280905.1 Pimephales promelas
TTCTTCATTATTTACCTGTTCTGAGGCCTGGGTCAGCCTGAAACACAAGCACTTCTCCATCCCTCTTGCATCACAAATGCTCCAGCCCTGGGTACAGTATATAGGCTAGCACTCTATATTGTTCAGCTCATAATAACGAAGACCATTTGCTCTGACTTCAAGGCATTCTGGCTGTGTTTCATCCATCTATCAACATATTGTAAGACTCATTCCGAATCAGGTTTGAAGTGGGCATTCAGTTGAGTGCGGCATAAAGATGATTAAATGGAGGGATGAAGCAAATAATACAAGACCCTAACAATCCAAGTTAAAGCAGAGGTTGTGCAACAAATTATCATTATTTGCCAATCTGACTTGGAATGGTATTTGTATTTGTATTCATTAGTCTTACCAAGTGCTTTGTTGTGGCTTCTTTGTAGTCTGCTCTTGCAATGTAAAAAACACAATGGTCAGCTTATACAATATGATAACAAATATTGTATTGAATTACTTATACAATTACTTTTTTTTTTTCGCCAAAATAATCACTTTTAAAGTTCTCCTGGTTTGAGACACTTTAAAACTTTCTTGTCTTTCCGGAAAGTTATTAGCTAAATGATCGACAGCTATCGAATTTTACTAAAATTCTGCAAATGATCAAAAGATTGGACCCATCCTCAAATACTTTCTAGTCAGTCATAATTCCATAGATTTTTGTTTTATTTTGTTCTCTTTTGAGTGGGTCACCAACCAGAGGGTATTCTCTTTTTATTTCATGTAAGGCAGTATGATGGATGAGCACAGTAGCTCACATGAAGGCTCAAGGCCGAATGCTCCACATAGACACATGCTCTGAAATCAACTACTAGTTTTTCTTCAATCCACGTGAGGGACTGCAGCAGAACTCCAGCAAAGAACGGAAAGCTTTGAGCAACACTCACCTCTGCTACAATATACAAGGACAGCAGACAGAACCACTAAACGATCCACATCAGGTCATATTAGACATTAGACCGATAAACCAGCACTTGGGCTGAGGAACGGGCATATCCTCAGCCTTCAGGAGAACAGAGGACTCCTTGTCTGTCCTGAATTCTGCCATTGACAGAGCACTGCCCAACCACCACAGCATATAAATGTGCCCCTCTATGTGAGCCATGGCTTTCTATTATACACCTCCATACCTATGTGTGCATGGGCGTCGTGAGTGTACTGTTGGGTTAGGTCTTTGCTCCATTCTATCTCACACTTACGTAAATGCCATTAAACATTTAACAGGCGATGGGAAGTCTGTGGGTTGCGGATGTTTGCCATCATTCAAGGCGCATTACCATTATCTATCAGGTGCAAAAATAAATCAATCCCCACGTTGCCACAGGGACGAGCGATGGATGCAATTAGAAGCGCAAATGGCCGGTAAAGGCCACGCGACAGAGTCGCGTCGAGATCATTTGATCTAGATCTGATGAACGCGTCGTTTTCCTTTGAAGCAGAGGAGACATGCCAGAATAAAATAGTAGGATATGCGGATATTGGCCAAGTGTGTCAATCATAAAATCTCTATTTGTTATAAACAGGCCAAGACAGTCGGTATTGCCAAAGCGCACCTATTCAACACTTCTAATTAGATATCTCAGTCGTGAGCGGTGCGCCAAACCGATCCAGACGAGTTTCTCGCAAATGTCATGCAAATATACATACATGTAATATAACAATAGACAACAGAAATGTGCTTACCGCGATGAAAGGGTTGTTGTCGATGCGTCTCCGGTTCTTTCCCGGTGATAATTCGTACTTCGGTGCTGAAGCCGGTGTTTATGCCATCGGTATTTTTTTTCAGAGGTAATTCGTCATGAATGTGTCGCATGCTCTCGCACATCAATTTACCTTCTTCGCGCCAGTCCGTGTCCCCAAAACAATAAAAGAAAAACGGAAAGAAATGAAAGAAGACATAAAAAGGAAGGAGCGTAGTGGAAAACTGATAAAACGAAAAAAAAAGAGACGGGAACAAACACCTCTTAACACCTCCTCCTCCTTTTTCTTTCTTTGTATCTGACAACACCCGTGTCTTCTGACAGCGAGGTTACCACATATTTTAGCACTACAAAGGAGGTAGGGAAATGATAAAATAAAACAATAACAGAAACAAATGCGTATAACGCATTAGCCGCTAACTCAGCGCTCTGTCGTCATGGCGACCCATTTCAGAGTCCGTTCGTGCATCAAAAGACACCAAATAATAAAAACCATCCGGTGGTACGACTTCTCATATGCTCTCAGTCTGTCTCACTCACAAACGAGTCCTCTTCTTGTGTGAGCAAGTGGGCAAACAATTATGATTCTTTTTTTCGTTTCTCTCACAAGGACCTAATAATGACGATAATAATTATTATTATTCCCACTCGCGCACAGTGACGATGTATATGCGTCTCAGATATCCATTCCGTACTTCACGCACAGCTGTCAAGATTCGGGAGTCCTGAATCCCGATGTCCGTCTCTCTCTTTCTCTCTCCCTTACACACGCACAAGCTATGGCAGGCCGTTTAAACATTTAATTGCCTAACCAGGCCTAGGTAACGTTAGTTTCTAATTAGTCTTTAACGTAATCCAATATTGACATAGGCCTACCTTTTTCAGTTTCTCTAGTAACTATTAACTGGATACTAGGTCCACGTTCTTTTGCTATTAGTCCCCAACCAGTGTTGGGGAAAGTTACTTTTAAAAGTAATGCAATTAGCCTACAATATTGCATTCACTCCCTAAAAATAAAATAAAAAAATATAACTAAATGCATTCTAGTTACTTTTTACTTTTATTTTTTATTTCCTCATCTGGGCTTGTTTGTTTGTTTTTTGCAAATGTAATGGCCCTTTCAAACCAGTGAAATGAACAAGCCTCAAGTTGAAAATGCAAATTCAAACCAGGACAGTAGAGAGCACAACTCAATTAGCATTTGACTCAACAATTAAAAACAAAAAATAGTAGGGGAGAGCCAGGACGATTGAAATTCGGGACGGATAAACCATTGAGATTTCCTTGAAAACCACTCACGTCATGTACGTCAAATTTCAAAAGCATGTACAGCACGTAATGCTTACCAGACCCGTGAAAACATTTCTTCTTTACGTCATGCCATTTTGGAGTTAAAGCTGGAAAGCTGCTTTTGAGTGCGGTAAGTAAATTCTTTCATGCGGTAATTTTTTTTTTTCACTGAAAAGTTGCATTTATTGTTTCATGTGCCATTGATAATACAACATGTGTAGTAGAATTGTTACACACCCTTAAGTGTACAATATCAGAGTTATTTTTAGTTTAGGGGCAAAACAGGTTTAACTGGCAGTTAAACCTGGTCAAAAACGCTGTCCATAGATGGTTATGGTTATTTAGCCTCTACAGTTAATAGATTAATATACTGTTCCTAGACTTGTGTGTTTGTTTTTTGCAAATTTATTTTCAATTACGCGACATGTTATCTCTTCAATAATCATTAATTGTCCACTTTTACATTCCGATTGGTTGCCACCGAACGCATCATAGCTCATTACCATAAAGTTGAACTCTTCATCCCGATCTCTTTGCCGCCGGAGCTCGCCGCCGGCTCTTGACTTCCGGCCACTTTGATGCTCTCGCCGGAGAAAGATGAAAAAGAAAGATACAATATTTATTTAGCAATTAAGCTATAATTAACTGTAATTAAATACACACTGACCCGAAAATCAAGGTCTTCAGAATTGCTAGAAACATCCAGGCTGGTGTTTTGGAGCTGGCTAGAGCTAAAGTGGCCCTCCAGGAGCAGAGTTTGACACGCGTTTTAAGCAATAAATGTAAAAACAGCTTGCCACACTCACATTTAACAGCTACTGCAGATTGATTGCAATTCTTAGCACTACCTCCGGTGGCTGTAGCATCCCTTATGTTCACGTTTTCACATACTGACGCTTTGTCTGTACTGAATTTACATTCAGTGCTGCTGCTTTAAGTACTCTCATCCAGCTCTAATTAATTAATCAACATGATTGGGACATGTGCCTCTACGGGGAAACATTTCTCCTGCCTTGAGGATCCGCATCGGCATGACGTCAGGAAAAACGTCAAAGTGAAACAGTCCTCTTTTCATCTTGCATCATGAGCTCCCCTTGACGTGGCAGATGCACTGATGCTACATGTAAATTACTGGTCAGGATTCGATCAAGTTGTATCTAGGCTCTGTGTGAGAGAAATTCGGAAAGGTGGTGCCACAATATATTGTAGTTTACCATTGTGTAGTGTAGGCTATACCGTGGGAATGAATTATAAACAAATACATGCGCCATGGTAGCCTACATGCATGGTCTTCTAAAACACTAGCAAATATCCTGAAAGAAACTGATACATGTCTATGGTATTACTATGCTGCAAATAATCAACAAACAAGGTTATATCTTATTTTTCATGTTTTAAAATGACAGAACAACTATAGAGTAAAAATGTACTTTATCATAGCCAAGAAATGATTTATTCTTTATAAATTAGGCTATAATTAAATTATTCTCTTTCATAAGAACAAACATGACACACATACACACACACTTTCCTTTAATTCCTCACCCCCACATATACATAAACATTTCTGTAAAAAATTCACCTGTGTGCATGAGGGTTTTTTGTTTTGTTTTGTTTTGTTTGTTTTCTTTTTTTTTGGCAGATGAAGGTTGAAATTTACTGCTTGTAACAACTTTTATTAGCTTGGATTACAAACTAGTCTAAACACAGGTGATCTGAAACCCATTTGGACAACAAAACTAGAACATATATGGTTAAATGTCGCCCTCTAGTGAATATGACAGGCTATTAAAATACGCCTGTTAGTCAAATAAAATTGACAGGAATTTAAAGGGGCTATGTGTAGGTTTTTACTTTAAAGAATCTTTAAGATAGTATCTTCATTTGTACATTTATGAGGTAACCATAATGTAATAGAAAGAATGACACATTGACTGTTTATATCCAATCTGACTTTTTTGCATGTGATTTAATGGTCTAGTGGCAGAACTATGGTCAAGCGTGTCAGAGATTCTGGGTTCTAGTCTGCACTAGATGACTCCAACACAATCTACCCACGGAAACGCCTCGTTAGTAAAAATAAATAAATAAGTAAATAAATAAGTATATACATAAGTCTTATTTATACTGTACATAAATAAAATAAGTATACACAAGTCTTATGTATACAGACTAACTGAGCAGAATACTTTACCACTACCGGTATTTTCACCTTTTCATTTCACCTTTGATGAGTGCATGTTAGAATAACTCATTGTCGCCATCTTGTGATTCAAAGCAATTGTTATGACTACTACCTGTACAAGAAAATAGACCATATTAATTTAATACAAGCCACCTAGATGCTTGAACCTTAGCAGTCCTAATTAAAGCAGTGAAATTAAAATATCGGAAGAAAAACTAAACGGCAAGAGCCTAGAGAGAACATTGTGTAAGTGAAGTATGTAAAAAAAAGTATTGTCTTGTTGCTAATCATTTGCTATACTGAGGACTATTCTTTCTTAGCAATGTCCATGTATTTATTTAATTAGTAAAAAGGCAAATAAAGTAGCCAGCTGGTCATTATCGTTAAATAGCCAGTTTATCTCTTGCCTTTAAATATTCTATTATCGCCAGAGGGAAGAACATAGTTTAATGGATTTTGGATTACTACTCATCATTATCACAAAAAAGATACAATTGTCATACCAAATGCTTTTACCATTTAAAATCAATTCTACACCCATACAAGCATTTGTTAGCAACTTAAACCATAGACAGGCCTACAACAAAGACACATGTCCTTTTTTTCCCAGTCATAGATTCCATATTTTCCACACCTACCTACACGCACAATGCCTCAAAATCACTAGAATTTCAATAATGAATCCATTTGAAAGTGACACCAGACAGGACGCAAGACATACTTATTCATATGCGTGACAGATAAAAGAGAAGTATGCTATCTTGTTCAAAGACTTAATGACCTCATACCCAAAGAAAAAAAAAAGTTCAAACAGACTTAAGCGGGGTATAATGATGGCGATGGCAAAACATACTATAGCTAACAACGGCCCAGCAAATGAAAAAGATAATCATTTATAATGAATGAGAAAGTTGTTTATCTGCCCTCCCTCACTCATTACGTTTAATATATGTGCTAGATTGATTTTTCCTTAGTCAATTGAAGGTCTTGCTCCACATCACACCATAGGGGTCTCAGTATGTCTACGTTCTCCAGAGCGCCAGGTTATTAGAGGAGAGTGAGTCAAGCAACAAGAAACAAACAACCTTAGTATAATTTAAAGGAACAGAATACTGAGCCAACGCACATGGCACCCTTTAACGTGAAATGAGACGCAGATATATTTGGGCAGAAGGCGCCCCCTAGTGGTCTAACCCTTACCCTACACCATACCTAAACTTAACCATTAACCGAAGCGTCTCATTAGACATTAAAGGGTGCCATGTGCGTTGGATATTTACGCTTTTGCAAAAGCGTCCTATATGGCGCTTTGGGATGAGAACGCGTTGGAGCACTACAAAATATCGTTACTCACCAGCATCTCATTCCAAAGTTGTGGGCTCTTTTACATATAGCGAACGACGTGGACGGTGGCCAAGGGCTGTGAAGCTCCAAATAGAAAAAGACAACATTATTAAATCATCACAAAAAAGTCCATATAATCCAAGTAGGCTATATTTGAGCTCTCCAGAAGCCATGCTCTCACGGTATGAAAAAGAGCAGTGTAAACATTTTGATAAAAACCTTCTTTTGTGTTACAGATTAGAGGCAAACCATATTTGATTGAAACAATATGAGAGTAAACAATTTAATTTTAGCTTGAACTATACCTGGAGCATTTCCCCTGAGGGTGGCGCCGTTTCGCAGATCTTGTCGAGTGCTCCACTTCTAAGATCTTTCCCTCCCACACAAATCCCCCCCTTTTCCCACTGTTTTCAAACTCGTCATCCCCCTCTCCGTGTCTAATTCCATTTTTCTCGCAATATTACTTGAATGACAGCTGTAAGCCTCTTGGGATCTTTTCCAATGAATGTTGTGGCTTTTTTCTCAAAGGAAAGAAAAAGGAGATTCATTTCCCATTCTATCTCTCCTTTCAATTTCTCACTCTCTCCTATCACTTTGCAATTTAATTGCCATAACAAATATGAAAGGATTTATCAGAGACCGTGAAAACCCAGGTCAGTGGATTCTCTAGAGTCTAGCAGAATCTGGATTGAATTGTAACAGAGTATGCATTACCAAATAAAGCAGTAGCACCTCATTGCAGTACACGAGATCAAGGGGGCGGAGTCGGATCAAGATCTGAGGGGTGGAGCTGGATAGGTTTAGGGGTGGGTTAAAGGGTTAGTTCACTCAAAAATGAAAATTCTGTCAGTATTTACTTACCCTCATGTTGTTTCAACCCCGTAAGACCTTCGTTCATCTTCGGAACACAAATTAAGATATTTAAGATATTAAGATCGCTCCTGCATACAGTCCATAGGCTTCTTGAGGTACTGGCTCTTGCTGTCCCCGAAAAGTCATTAAAGACATCGTTAAAATAGTCCAAGTGACTACAGGGGCTCAATCTTAAGTTTATCAAACGACGAGAACACTTTTGTGCGCAAAAAAACAACAAAAATAACGACTTTATTTCAACTATTCACTTCCTTCTCCATGAGCCTGTAAGTCAGTTAACGTAGTGTGATTGCGTAGAGCTACGTCACACGTATGCTCACTATTGGCCGACGCTGGTCATGTGTGTGTGATGCATGTGACGTACAATAACAGAAGCTTACGCTATTAAACTAGTAACCTGACTCGCGCAGAGGGAGAAATAAACGAATAGTTGAAATAAAGTCGTTATTTTTGTTGTTTTTTTGCGCACAAAAGTGTTCTCGTCGTTTGATAAACTTAAGATTGAGCCCCTGTAGTCACTTGGACTATTTTAACGATGTCTTTAATGACTTTTCGAGGACAGCAAGAGCCAGTCCCTCAAGAAGCCTATGGACTGTATGCAGGAGCGATCTTAATATCTTAAATATCTTAATTTGTGTTCCGAAGATGAACGAAGGTCTTACGGGGTTGGAACAACATGAGGGTAAGTAAATACTGACAGAATTTTCATTTTTGGGTGAACTAACCCTTTAAGGGATCAGGGGGTGGAGTTGGGTAGGTTTAGGTATATGTAAGGTGGGAGGAGTTGGATGTGGATCGCCTAAACCACACCTATGAGTAATGTAGCTACTTTAGACCAACCATTTTAGATTTGCGAGATCCACCCACAATGTTACTTGCATTTCGCGTTTGATACTTGCGTTTCAGATCGTTAAAATAGACACACACTTAATTAAAATCTTTCCATAACCAAGACAGTAACCAGATAAGAGAAATCTTGTTAAAGGATTTAAATCTAAGCTGAGAAACCCATAGAGCTTACACTTTCTCTTCTCTTTCTTCTTTCACTGGTCTTGTTAACTGTACTGAAACTCTGATTCCATATCTTCAGTTTGAAATATTCCCTTTAGACATGCAAATTCTGTCAATGCCAGAAACTATGTAATGACAAAAACACAATGCAATGCCACAAAAACTCTCCAACAGCAGTTGAGTTGCTCTTGGTCTGCTACAATTTGGGGTTGAAAATGGTAACTGTCAATTTTATGCTAACACTGTTTTTACTACTGTAAAAAGAAAACCTCATCTTTGTTTAAAATTTATGACAGCTCAGTTATGTACAACTACTGTAACATCAACTGACTGAACATTCAGTTACAGAAGAAAATAAAAAAGGGTATTTACATGACTAAAGTTAATTAATACAGTCTTACTCGCAATAACAGAAGCCAAAATTTGGGCATAGGCCGGTTATGCCAATTGGTTTAATGGGTTTGCATGACATAATTATAAGCAGAATATGACCACAGTCTGATAATAAATGGTATATTCTTGAGCATGTAAATGCAATCAGTGAGAATCCCTGTAGCAACTCTGAAGAATGATGACTTTGCAGCTGAGGGCACTAACTATGTCTTAGTCTGTGATATAAACTTAACAGTAGGCACAAATAGGGTCAAGCTTTAAAATGATTAACTGCAGTGGTAAACGATCCAAATGCAGACCACGCTGGAAATATTAAAGGAAAATCATGATACTGTGGCGTGGCCTTTCCTTGAGTCAATCATTTTGTGACAGACAAGCACACCTGCAACAGCTGTATCTTAATTTTATGAGGCTCTGCTGGGAACCCTAATCAAGATTTTTGAAAACAGAATTAGTTTGTTGTCAACTAAGGGAGTACATGTGACCTTAATCTGAGTTTGTACAGACAGCAGGGTCTTTCTAATGGGCTGGCAGGAGACAGAATGTCTTTTTTTAACAAGGTTTTAATTAGGAGCCTCAGGCTCTTGTAAGGAAGGAGTGAGTGTGGAATGAACTGCAGTTTCACAACATTTTCATTCGGCAATTAATTATCACATTCAGTTTGATAAGAGAAAACTCCTTTCAGCAAATCTCCTTTACATACAGGTGCAACTTTGTTATGACAGTTGGTAACACGCACACACACACACAGGGTATTTTCTCAAATTCCAGTAAGACTCTTCCCTAGTTTCTTGATTAGTTTCCCCAAGGCTTGTCATTCTCTCCCTCCTTAGTGGCAGTAGCAAAAAGTGAGGGAATACAAACGTTGATGGAACTCGCAGGAGAAATCACAGGCTTTCTAATTACTGCACATCAGTGCCATTTCCTTAGTGCGCCAGATGCCCGTCACACCTGCCAAATCAACCAATTCCGAACCCATCAGAGAATCTGTCGGCCCCAGGAGTCCTGATGATCAGAGTCACTGATGAATCATTAAAAAAAAGATAATAATCTAAATCGAATGAACGAGTTGAGTCATCCATCTCATTGATTTATGCAGGTGCCACTCAGCTGTGATGCTGTAACAAGAGTCACCAGAGGGCAGCAGCAGCATGCTGCATTTCACAGGACCCTGTACATCTATACTTTCTCTTATGCTGTCCCTCTCTCTCTCACTCTGTCCTAATCCATTGGAAGCTCTGTTTGCTGGAGATAGTCACGCTTTGAGTAAAACTATCAGGAGTGAGGCTGAGAGAAGGGAGAGTAAGGAAGTTGAGAGCGAGTGAGAAAGATTGGGGATGGAGTTGCTCTCCTTAAGGACATGGTTGAGACTGTGTGTCTGTGCTCTGGTCCTGCTGGCTCTGGAAGCTTTGATCTAGTCTGGACTGGCTTTTCCATCCCATCCTCTCTCTCTCTCTCTCTCTCTCTCTCTCTCTCTCTCTCTCTCTCTCTCTCTCTCTCTCTCTCTCTCTCTCTCTCTCTCTCTCTCTCTCTCTCTCTTTTCTAATACGTGTGGATGTGGGATGTTATTTCACACAATCAGCACAAACCAGGCCCTGCTCACTCCACCTCGGGGCCAGATGCATACCATTCGGCACCTCCTGTATTTCATTCTTCCGTCTCCCCTAACGCTCCCTCTCTTGCTTCTCTTATTGACCATGCTTACATGCACATCATTTTTGTGATTATCCATATTTTGGTAAAGCCTCAGTTCCAAAAAAAGAGATTTACATGTTCCACAGCCATTGACTCATCCTTGTATACATGTTTTCAGAATATCCAAAATAAACTTTTCTACTGCTTTGGAAATACTGGAGAAGCATACTCTTGCCATTTATTAAATGACTTTTAGTAGTTACATGCATTAGTCAACTAATTGTCCTTAAAAACAGTGAAATAAAATGTATGATTTAAGGGGTTTTCACTCATTGCAATATCCTGATAATGTACAAATATTGACCTGTAGGGGTACATCTTGTCACTGGGGCAGTATCCTCAAAGAAACATCTTCGTACCTTCTTTATGTCTAAAAGTTTCATAAGTTATAATAATCAGAATTAGAAAGAGGTTTTTGGTGAGAGATTCATTTTGGGGATATATTTTGTATAAAAACACAAAAGACAAAAATTTGTATGCATGTGTGTGCTATATATGCGAGATGTGCAGAGTGATTTTCTGAGTCCCCTTTCTCACTCTGGATGTATATAGTTCTTGGAGGGTGGGCAGATGAGCAATAATAATCCTCTCAGCAGTCCAAACCGTCCTCTGTAGTCTTCCAATGTCTGATTTAGTAGCTGAGCCAAACCAGACAGGTATAGAGCAGACTCAATGTGCATAGAGCAGACTCAATGACAGCTCAAGTAGAACTGCATCAGCAGTGCCAGTGACAAGTTGAACTTCCTCAGCTGGCGAGAAAAGTACAACCCCTGCTGGACTTTTTCCCACAATGGAGTCTATGTGATTGTCCAACTTCAGGTCCCGGGAGATGATATAGAGCCCAGGAACCTGAATGACTCCACAGTTGCCACAGTGCCACTCTTGATGGGGAGTTGGGAGAGTGCTTTTGGGGTTCTCCTGAAGTCCACAAGCAACTCTACAGTTTTGCAGCAGGTCTGTAGTCATTAGGTCTTGTGATTTTGTTTTTCTTTGTGGGGATGGGGTTGATGGCAGTTCAAGTAGGAAGGGATGTCACACAGCTTGATGGTTGTGTAGAGAGATCATCAATGTGGGAGTAAGGTATAAGACTGAGATCATCTCTGAGGTAAAAATCATTCAGGTCGTCGGCCAGTTGTTGATACCCTGCAGAGTTGGGGGATGGTGTCTTGTAGTTTGTAATGCCTTTCCACACTGAATCAGGGTTGTTGGCAGAGTAGCTTCTCTTCTCTTCTTCCATTCCTGTAGGCATCTTCTTTCAATGAAATGAGCCAGCTAGAATCTTTCTGTCTCAACTACAGCCAGTTGCTGCTCCTTTCTGCTGCTTCAGATAAGTTCTTTACTGTGCGATGCAACTCTTGGCCACTGAATCCGACATTTCTGAGGAACCGGGATGTAGAGTATGCCACAAAACCTCAACAACCCACTTCCACTGCATAATCTGGACTCTCCATCCTCGCTGTTCTGCTTCAGTGGCCAGATGAGCTTACCGCAGTTTCTTCCTCTCATATGCCTCATCTACAGCATCCTCCCATGGCACTGTTAACTTTATCAGTTAAACAATGCGTTCTGATCCAGACCACAAAACAATGTCTGGTCGTAGGTTAGTGTTGGCAATCTCAGGTGGAAAAATAAGTCCCTAGTCCCTAGAAGCTTCCAGTTGTCCTGGGCGAGAATTGGTTTTAACACCTTTTCTTGGTGGTTGCTCACCTGGGTGAAGGAATATTGTCTTCTGTGTGTAATGTTTTGCTAGAACAGGTGGCAACTTATTGGTCATGTGGCTTGCCTTCCAATGCTAAAGCCAAACCTCACAGTACTTGGTCATGGCACCAAGTAAATCGACCTTGGCTAAGTCACATTACATCCTGTCAGAATGTGCCTTAATTTGACTGGTGATGAACACAAAGGACAAGAGGGATTCTCTCCTACCCAGAGGTTTAGGTTCTGCGGTGATGGGAGAACATCATATGTTGACCTGATAAGGATTATGATCATACTCTCTTCCATTGACCAAAGGTCTTGCCAGCCCATGTTTCACACTCTCCCATCTCATCCACTCTCCCTGCTTGGGCTGGGAAATGGCCTTTATACACCTCATCCTCTCCACCTGCTTTCGCACCTCATTGACTACCAGCTTCCTCCTTTGAGCTGGGCCTGCCTTTAGGAGGAACTAAACTGAGCCAAAACCCCCCTCTTCCATGCTGTACCTGTCCCATGATATCCCCAATTTGAAGGGCAGCCTTTGCTCGATTTCTTTGCTGACCACTTTCTACCAGTTTTTAACACAGGGGCTGCCTCCCTTACACATTTGTCACGTGACTCTACTAAGGTCATTTCTAGTCTGACCTTGGCACACTTAAACTCCTCGGTTAAAGCAGAGACTGGCAGCTGCAATATTCCTTTACTATAAAGTCCCACCCTGCTGAGGCAGTGTGAAACTCCCAACCATTTTCTGATGTATGAATTTATCAAAGCTTCCAGCTTATCCACTCTGGAAAATCTTGGAAAAACTCCTGAGATCCAAAAGCTAATACCAGCGACTTAGGACTTGAAAGATGAGCGTGGGCATTTCACTCACAATGTCACATTTGCATAGGACGTACTATTTGAATTCGCAATTAGTTTACCGCCAAATTAAAATATTAAACAGAACGATAAAATAACGTTATTAACCGGTTAATGGTCATTTCAAATAAGCATTTCTGTTCCGAACGATTAAGCTTGATTTCGGTTTTACTTTTGTTTATGTTCCAGTTAAAATTTTTGTTAGTTTCCGTTTTTTGTTTTCATTCCTTGAACCCGTTCGGAGCCCTGGTTTAAATACAAATGGGCGTCAGATTATAAAAATATTTAACAGCAGGGCTAAATCTATACACTATAAATATTTAAAGATGCAAAACAAAGAAAATAGAAGGTCCAAGAGTTTATGAATTGATGATCGATGAGTGGAATTTTATAGAGATTTAAAGAGCCCCTATCATAGCATTTGAAATGTTCCTATTTTTGTTTTAGGATTTCCCAAAAACAGTTTAACATGCATACAAGGATACAAAACACTTTATGTATTTATTTTTAACTGACTTGCTCACCGACTCCCAAATGATTCGTACAACGACTCATTTTTCCAAACCACTCCTTTGCGTGACGCTAATCGGCGGTGATTGGTCAGATGACAGACCCAGTCAGTTATTGTTTGTTAGCATAACGCATAAACATATTCATAAAGCACTGCAGTACTACAAGACGCTCTATTCTTTATGACAACTCCAAAAACAGCGACAAACATTTCACATATTTAAAAAAATATTGACATTGGAGACCTAGAAGCTGTGCTGAGCATAACTTACAAACACACATACGCACACACATACTTATTACGCCTTCCCTCCTCGCGCCCGACGCTACAAAACCGTTCAAAACAACAAAAAGCAATACATAAAAGACAACCATAAAAGCAACAATTATTAATAATACTTACAGGTTGTGATTCATAGGAGGAAGCTGATCCTGGGTAAGTAAGTTACTGAGCCCTCCTTCTGGAACAACCACTTGCGAATCCACATTTGAATTCATTTATGTTTTTGAACGATTAATTAAAAAGATGAGAACACAATCGGGCTATACTGTTATGGTATCGTTGCAAATATGAACTCTAACCACTGATTCTTCACATGCTCGTCCCTGGTAAATGAAAACAAAGTGGCTGAACTATCTTTGCATTGTAGAACACAGCGTCTTCTCGACATGATGCTATGATGAAGTATTTGAATGTGAAGACTTCAAGTTTACACTTCCGTCTGCGCGAGCAGTAACTGGGCACGGCCAGTATGTCTCTACATCACGATGTAACAGCTAATGACTCGTTTCAAAAACAATTCATTTCATAGACTCAGAGTCGACTCTCACTTTTGAAAGACAATAACTTTATATACGGTGCACTTTCAGATATAAATCTTTGCAGGATGTTTTCATTCCCTTAGAGCTATTATCCACACCATATGAACAGTCATTTTCAAAAATCCATAATAGGGGCTCTTTAATATTCAAGAGATGAAAGAACTGACAGGATAGAGGAAGGATGTTTGAGTTTGGAGGAATGGCTGGGATAAACATGATGCACTTACACACAAACACATGGCACAAAGCTGCTGATGATAAGCAGATTAAATACACAGGGTTTCCTGGAATGTGATGGGAGTGGTCCCCACTGACATCCCGGATCCACCAGCTTGTCCTAGTTATGTAACCAGCCAATGTTTCAGTTACCATCCTGTCAAAACATCAAGTGTCACCACAGTCCCAAAACACCACTAGAGAGTCAGCAGTGACTCTAATTCTGCCTCAACTTAAGTCTGCTTTTCATCATTTTAGTTATGCAGTGTAATAACGACAATAATACTAATTACAAATTACCACATATTACAATAATTTCGATTTCATTGAATCATTAAGATTTCCCTGCTTTAAAATATAAAATATATTCCGCTCAACCAGAATTAACAAAACTCAAAAATGTAACTCTCTCACTATTTAACTCACTATGCCATTTTGTGTGTTTCTTGTCTCCAGTGTGGGGAATTGCTTCCTCTCTCTTTACAATCACACCATGCCTGATGTTAAAAATGGCCTCCGCATATTTGCAGAGTGATCAAAATTCCCAGAGAGAATTCAGAGCGGCCATCAATCCTCAGAGACAGGATGGAATAAACAGTCAAAACAGATAGTCTCTCAGTCGCTCACTTGATATATGTGAGTTTCTCTCATGTACAGATGTAATGCAAGATAAGTTTTTCTGTCACTCTCTATATAAACCATGTTTATAAAACCAAATATTTATTGATTCTTGCCAAAGCAAGTACTACAATTGCTCATCCTTAGGGTTAGCACTTTGGTGCACAATTCCTGGGAATCCTTCAAATCAAGTGACTTGTGGAGAAGAGGTGTTCATTTACTTTCCTAAGTAATCAAAGGATAGTTCCTCCAAAAATGTAAATAACATTTGATGCCCTCAAGAGAACAACCCATTGCTTTCTAAAACTGTTATCGATAATGATCCTATAAATTAATAAAGAACTTGAAGTGTAACCTGTTCAGAACCTTCTCACTGTATGGGTAACGCTTCCTTTTACAGTACAGTCAGACAGATCTCATGAAATGGCGTATGACACGCCAATTTGTACTGTATTTCCATTTTTGGTATGCTATCAACACTCATAATCACTTTTCAGCGTGTTTATCATTGCCGTTGACTAACGTTACATTACTGTATATATACAGTAAATATATGACCTACCCCAACCTCGTCCCCAAACCTACCCGTCACTGGGGTTAATACCATTCATGAGTCTTCCCCTACCATCCTAGAAAAGATGTAGATGTAGATGTAGATCTACATTTTGCTTTGTTCCGCTAGGACATTTAACGGCGTGTACATACACTCGGAATCACTCGGAATCTGTATAGATAACACGCCACTTGACTTGAAAGTGTATGTTTATACGCAAAATCATGATGCCATGTTCGTACAGTACTTACGTGTACTTACAGTGTACTTACCTAGAAAGTTCTGGCTAATATAAGGTAAATACATGGGTTAGGTTCAGGGTTATTACCTAGTTGTTACCCAGTAATTATAATTACTATAATAAGTACATAGTAAGTACATGGGTAACGCGACTGTAAAAGGAAGCGTTACCGAAATATTCACCTTCAAATTAATTTTATCCTCTAAAAAAATGTAAATTATTACAATAAAATGTTTTGATTGAATAGGTATACACTGTAAGAAAATATTGTTGGTTTAACTTAAAATTTTTTTAAGTTGATTGAACTGGAAAAAGTGAGTTAATACAATGAAGGAGATTAATTTAATCATCAGAAACTCAAAATAATAAGTTATCTCAACTAAATAAATTATTTAAGTTGATTTGATAAAAGACAAAAATGTTGTGACAACAAATCTTGAAAATATATTTTTTTACAGTGTTTTTCAGCAAGGCAAAACCATGTGCTGTACGGTTTTCTCTCCATGCACCAGCTGCAGTGGTGTGTAAGTATGACTCAGGTTCTCTCAGCAGGTGCAGGATGGGAATCATTAGGAGGACACCTTGCTGGGGGGTGGGGGTGTTCGCAGCCTGTTTATCAAGGTGTTTTTCACTAAGCCAGCCAGTGTTCCCCCCTCTGCTTCTAATGTAATCCATCCATCTTTCACCCTGTCCTTGTTTTCTACCCTCCCTAATTTGCCCCTCTCTCTCTCTACTCTCTTTTTTGCAAGTATCATGCTGTCTCTCTCCCTCTCTCTATGGAGCATTGTTAGTCTTGTTCATTTATCTTCATTTACAGAGTAAAAGTATTAATAGTTTCTAGGGCAACATATGAAGGATGTTACAGCTACTGTACATATTGGAGGGAAGAAGGGTGACAGGGATTTACCGAGCAAATAAACGCTATAATCGAGTGGTGTAGGGTTGTAGGGGAGACCAGGGAGTGTTGTGACATTGTTTCAATGTCTGTTACTGATTTGACTACACTGAAAAAAATAATATGCTTTATCTAATCAATAAAATTGAGGCAACATATTACAAGCAATATTACTTAAATTGTACAAATTAGAATTAATTAAAATATTAATTTGATTAACTATTACTCAATTCTAATTTGTTCAATTTAATAAATAATATTGCTTGTAATCTGTTGCCACAATTTTATTGATTAGATAAATTATTCATTTTTACAGTGTATGACTGATGAAGTCATTTTGACAACTTACCACTACACTTTTTAAATGGTTTTAATCTAAAGTAAAAAACGTGTATTCCTCCAAAAAAATAGAATTTGTTGTAACACACAAAGCGTTGGATATTCAAATTTGTTCATTAATTTTTTGGGGGATCAAATTTCCTGGTTCATAACTATTTCCATCTTCCATCACCACAAGTCATTTTAAACATTTTAATTTAGCATGTAGGTGATTTCACCCCTGTAGTAAATGTGTAATTCGTCTAACCAATGATGTGATAACCCGATCTTTCCTTCTCTTGTTTTCTTTGTCTCATCTCATATTTCATTTAGAACTCTGCCAGTGTCGCCTTTTCTGTTCCTTTAGCCTTATACTCGTTTTTCTGAAAGGGTTTGGCTTGAATTCAGAGACTTCAGCCCCTCTGTAATTGGCCTAAAAAATGAAAGAGCACTTGTGTGTGTGTGAGAGATATACTGTGTCTTAAAGCTGGGCAGAAGTGACTGGCATTTATTCTCCTACTTGCCCTCATAAGCAGATGAGAGATGTTAATTAAAATTTCTTAAATTATATATTTCTCTCACATCCAAAGGAAACAGGGATATGCAGTAATTGGCCAGCCCTCTGAAGCTTTGAAGTAAAATTGCTCGGGCAATGTTGGAAGAAACTGGATTATGATTTGTCAGGATATTTCTGTCTCTTTCTTTTTTCCCGTTCTTCCACTTGATCTTTGTACGATGGCACTTGTCCCTCAACCATCCCTTCTATTTTTCTCTACTTCTCCTTAGTGCTTCACATATGAGTTGAAGAATTCAGCAGAAAAATCTATTTTCCATCACTCTCTATAGAGGACATTTCTATCCTCTATGGCTCTGAGACACTGAGTTTGGCATGATGTGTTCCCCTTGGAGGGTTCACTTGCCACACTGGTGTGAGAACTCACACAGCTGTGCCACTGGGTACAGATAAATGTGGGCAGCAGAGCTTATATATAGGCTTTAGAGTATGCTGTGTGAGATTGTGTGGAAGGAAGCAGAAAATATTTAGCCAACAACTGCAAAAGTAGTACCAAAACACTACAAGAAAATATTTTCTTTCTTTGATATGATAGAAAACCTCTTGTTACACCTAAATTGCTCTTTAAAGCATTAAGATTTCCAAATTTGGTAAAAGTCTCACTATAGTAAACATTAATACTTAATTAGTTAAAAAAACACACCTTTTTTACAAAAAAAAAAAAAAATGGTGGCACCATGGTCAAAATACTTTGGGAATACCATTGATTACCAGATTCTTGTACATTGTTTTTTTTTTTTACATGATAATCCATATGATTACCATTGATTAATAGTGGGTCTAAAAAAAGTAACCTTGCATTTATTTTAAATATTTAGAAATTGTAATGGAACTTGGAGTTATTATTCATTCAGTGTTTGTTAAATTCCCCCTGTGGTGAAAATCAAGTGTTTAATATAGACATATTTCTTACATTTAGGCCTTGAAAGCTGCAATGACGTAGCTGCCTATGTGGGGTCAGAAATCCCTTGAATTTCATCAAAAATATCATATATTTGTGTTCCGAAGACGAATGAAGGTCTTACAGGATTTGGAAAAACATGACGGTAAGTAATTAATGACAGATTAATTTTCATTTTTGGGTGAACTAACATTATGCAGCATGACTGTAACTGAAAAAAAAAAATTTCATGAACTAAAACTAGACTAAACAAAAACAAAACAAATGGTAAATGGTAAATGGACTGCATTTATATAGCGCCTTCATAGACCTAATGGCCACCAAAGCGCTTTACATTTGCCTCACATTCACCCATTCACACACACATTCATACACCGACGGCGGTGTCAGCCATGCAAGGCGCCAGCCAGCTCGTCGGGAGCAGCTGGGGTTAGGTGTCTTGCTCACGGACACCTCGACACTTGGTCAGGTGGAACCGAGGATTGAACCACCAACCTTTCGGTTCGTAGACAACCCACATGAACCACTGAGCCACTGCCGCCCAAAAAACAAGACTGACTAATTATGATAAAAAAAAACTATTTAAGACACAGGACTAAGACTACATAAAAAAATAGCTGACAAAATTAACACTAATTCACTGAAAATCGTGCTTGACAGCTGTGTTCAACTTTCACTTTCATTGTTTGAAAGAGAATTTTGGAAATTATACTGAAAATCAATTGTGTGTTCCAGGGTAGTCAACAAGTCATATTTAAAAAAAAAAGAAAAAGAAAAGGAAAATTTTCAGTTTGGGAAGAAGTATTCTTCTAAGTTACAATTATCTTAGAAGTATTATCTTAGAATTATAGACCTAAGTTACAATTATCACCTATTCGTATGGATATATAATCTCTGTGTTAATTACAGAGGTTGGAATGTGTGATATTTTAAGTTATAATTAAAACATTTGAGTAAACTTTACATAATTTTATAGAAGTGGCTGCTTATAATAAACAAACAGAGAAATCTATATTGTCTTACCTGATGTTGATAATAAAATGGCCAAAGGACCACGGAGTTTGCGAAAAACTAAGTAGTTTCTTCTGGAATTTATAAAAGGTTGTATGTAAAAAACAAATTGAAAGATTAAAATCACAAAGTACAGTACATCTGTTAAAAAAAACATCTGTTTTTTCCTCCAAGAAAACTAGTCTTGTCCAAATAGGTACTTTAAAAAGTAATCAGTAACCAAAAATAACCAGTTTTAAAGTCTGACATGTCTCATACACACATGGGCTGAACCAAAGGGTACTCTGAGGACACTGACAGAAATGTGTCCTTAGTGCGTGTCCATGTCTAGCTTTGGATGTGAAGTGATGTAATGATTTGTACACACTTTGGCTAGTGGTGAGCAGATGAGACAGGAGATTGCGGGGGGTTGACAGCCTGAATCACCTCATCTTGCCTGTAAACTAAAGGCTTCATAAGCAGGTAACAGGAAGTGACTTAGACAGGGGGAGGATGGAGAATCATCCTGTAAAAGCCCTTGAGAAAATCTCTCTCTCTCTTTCGGTTACCGCAGTATCGCAGCTATCTCTCACCCACGCACTCTTGTGGAGCTTTAAGTATCTGGAGACTTATTTGCATTTTTTCAATCGAATCTGAATATCTCGTATTAGAATCTATATTCACAGGCCCTGCTAGTATGTCTGTTTGGCAATGGCTTTCCTGGTGTGTATGAGGGGTGTTCTTTCTTTGACAGAGGGGGGTGGGCGTTCTCTAATGGATCTGAGAGGTGATCAGATATCAGCCACAACACGTGAAGGGCAAAAGGAGCACAATTAAGGAAAGCATCCAGCCTTAAAGAGAAACTCCTGCTGAAAATAGACATTATGCCTTTGTTCTGTAATCTTGAGTGATCTTTTGACTGAAAATTTGTACATTTCTTTCTCCACAAATTCAGCAATTGGTTGTGTACCAATCTTTGAACTTAAGCATTGGACCTTATCATGTAAAATACCTTGATTTCCATTTCATAAGTCGCAAGTAAATTGCCTTTTAAAATGGAAATCTGAAGCAAAAGGAGCAAAATGATAAGGGCAGCTGTCAAATTTTGTGCAATTTAAGATTAATTTCTCAAACTTGAAATCATTTAATAGACTTTACGCTTGCAGAGTAAATGACAGTATTAAATTTCAGGGTCTTGGCAGCTGTTTCTGCACTGGCTCTGTAATGTCATAGCGACCTCACAGGATACTCGCTGTTCCTGTTTTGTGGACACTCTATTCACATTATGTTTATGGCAGGTTATGTAATAGTCCTGTTAATAAGGAGATGGAAGGGATATTGTTTGTGAAACGCAGGGTTTTCTGCAAACAGTTTAATAGAGAGCTCATTTCAGCCTAGACTCTCACACAGATTACACTCGCACAAGTCAGCAAACTGACTGTTAGTCTGTCTGGAATTAATTTCACCTTTCACCCAGGGTCAAAGGTGAATTATTACAACACTTGAGAGCCTCATAATCCAGGCACCACAACCCACAGAATCCCACTGAAGCTGAATGAGGGATTATAGGATGTTGTACCCATCATATGTGATATGTTGGGTGCCATCTGTTTGACCCAGCTTGCCAGACATTAGGCTTCATTTGAACCCTATTTAACCTGGTGTTTTATTTTTCTGCCATGCTATCCTTACAAACGTAATAAATACTCAAGATAGAAGATAGGCATGACCCCGAAAAGTCGAAGATCCGATGCTTCGATAGGAGGAGCCAGATTTGACTACCAATCTCACGGTCGGATATTTGCAGAGGTGTTATGAAAAGAGGATCATGCCACTTTGGCTATATGAGTGTGCTCAATGTCTCATTTCACATAGAACTACCGGTTTTCTGTCAATACGTCCCTGCACTTGATAGAATTAAACTTATCAGTTTCATGGTGGATCCAGAAAGTTTTAAACGACAATCACCAGTGACAACGTTGGTTCTGCCGGCCAACGTTAACAAGTTGGTTTTCTATGGGAGGAAAATGCTTAACGTGTAATTAAACTTGTTGCGTTCATATTCTGGGCTCATTTGCTTTTCTGAGGCTTTATAGTATGCGTTATTAAAGGGATAGTTCACTTTGAAATTAATTTTTGATATGTTTTAGCTTACCTAAAGGGCATCCAAGATGTAGGTGTCTTTGTTTCCACAGTATTTTCAATTTTTATATTTTTCAGTCAAACCGTTGTTGTCATATCCTATCAGTCATACACTGGAGGTTTAGGGAGTCCTCCTCAAAGAGAAATTTCTAATTTCAGAAAATTTAGAATAAACAGCTCAATTCATATGGATTAATTTACAATATATTTATGAACTATATTTATCAAATAAGCGGTAGTTCCATAGCTGTCAATGCAGGGACAGAAATCACTGAGATTTTACTAAAAAGATCTTCATTTGTGTTCTGAAGAGGAACGAAAGTCTCACGGGTTTGGAACGACATGAGGGCGAGTAATTAATGAAATAATTTTCATTTTTGGGTGAACTAAGCCTTTAGGGTGACATATTTAAATGTTTCATATACTTACTATGGTAATGAAAGTAAATTATGCATAAATACAAGTAACTAATCCTAAACTTAACCATAACCATATATTAAGTAAATGTAGTTCATTAATATAAGTGCTTTTTTGTATAATTACACAGTCACAATGTCACCTTATAACAAATTGGAACCAAAACTCATTGCAAAGTAAAAGTTTAAGAAAGTGTTGCAAAAGAATTGCAATATGAAATCTGTTGGAAACAACAACAAAAAAAGCATCACAATTCAGTGGTTTCATTTACAAGATGCATTGTTTTTGCAAATAACTACAGCTTTTGCAACTGTGTCATCATTTTGACTAAATGAGATCCTCATTGATTATGCCAGGTAAAACTCTTCTGAAGGTAAATTACATAATCTGAACGTTATATTTTCAAATATCCTCAAATAGCTGCACTGCAGGTAGCGGTACTGTATTAGAATTAGATGCTTGAAGCCTAATTGTTTTTAAACTAGAAGTATCAGATTGGAAAGCTGCATTTTTAAAGAAGCTTCCCCAGCACCGACAAATACTGAATGTGACATTTTCGCAGGCACTGTAGCAAGTGTTTGAAAAACTCTTACTCAGCACAAAGGCTAATTACCAGTAATTGATTTTTTAACCTTAAGTAAATAATTTTCAAAAAAGCTTCAGAAGAGCTTTTAAATGATTTAAAACCATTAAAGTTCTGCTTTTTAAAACTCTTGTTTTTTAGACATCAAGCAGTGCTCTGTTTCATTGTTCTGAACAGGTACTATAGTATGTAGTTTATACAGTGTTTATTTATGCCTGTTTATTTTTTTACCTTTGAGTTTCAGAGTGTCTGCAGAGTGCTGGTGTGGGCGTCAAAAGATGCGTGGGACGATTGGGGAGACGAGACCAGACGCTGAAGCTGTCAGAGTTGAAATGGACGAGAAAGTGAAGTACTTCTCATCTTGTACTGACTCACAGATGACGGAGGTAGCTTTGGACGATATGAGGGGGTCAGGGAACAATGATGAAAGAATGACCTGAAAGAAGCAGAAAGCAAGAGCAATGGTTAAGGAGAAAAGACCAGAGGAAAAACATTAGTTATAATTGAGACGCCAGGTGAATTTGCCCAGTCATTTTGAATTATTCATGCCTGAGTCAGAGTAAAACAAACAAAAAAATAACACTGCCAGGAGTGAGAGAGACAGAGATGGAGAGAGAGACTGCAGAATCAAAGAAAAAGAGCAAATAAATGAATACCGAAGAGAATAAATGAGTTTCAGGTTGTCTAACCTCACTCTGGGGATTCAGGCCTGAGTTTCCTATGAATTTACACAAAAATCCTTTCCTCATTACGGCTTTTCTTTTAACTTTCAGAAAAAAAAAAACTTTTATTTCCTCTGTATTTATGTCTAATTTTCAAACAGAGTGTGATGATGCAAAGCTTCTTTATTATGAGAAATCTAAAAGCCATCCTTAAGTGCTTTCAGAGATGCTCCAGAGCACACAATACTCATCATTTTAAAACACCCACTTTACAGCAAACACAAAACAAAGAATTCAGGGTCCAACTACATATCAACTAACCTTGAGGCTAATAGACACTGCAGCAAAGAAAGTATCTCTGTTCCATGAAACATTAATGAAACTTTATGACTAGAGTCATCAATGTTCACAACAGACTAGTAATACTGGAATCAATGATAATGAAAATGGATACAAATAATGCATAATGTATTATGCAAATAAGAATATAACAGGATGATTAAACAAGCATTTAATGATACACAAACACAGGTGATTTTACAAACCCATTAAATATTCAAAAATATTTCACTTTTTGGCAACAGAACATTAGTCAACTATAATGAGAGTGCTATAAAGAGTTTAAATTCTGCTTTTCACTGTACTGTGACAGTCTACATAATAATTTTTCCTCAGACTGTCACTATCATAATGCTTTGTCCTTTATCATTTCCATCACAGCTTTCTTTTTACTGTTTGTTTAGACCTTGTATCGCTATGACATGATTTCCTTCTGAAAAATCTCACTTAAAAATGGCTTTGCGTCATGCCAGGCTAATGCCTTTACATAAGACCCTTCAAATGTTTTAATTAAATGAAAAATAAAGCATAAATTGGGGGTGGTTGACATTCAGCAAATGGTGGATAGTTTTAGACTGTTTGAGAACATCCTACGTCTATTAATAGCTGAGCACCATGGCGGTGTTTACAAGTGGCATTTAGTCATGCTTGTACTCGATTAGACAGTTGTGAACTTCTCGTCTAAACCCACATTAAAGCTAAGGCCCTGCACAATCACGGAAAATTACATCTGCACTCCCATGAACAATCTGATGCGCCGCGCTTTTGTGAAGATTAATCTCCTTCGGTAATGCTGACCAGACTTTCAATGGTCTGGATTTCCGGACACTTTCACATTCTTCAATACAGCTTGTGTCATGCCCGAGTGTGCGCGTTGTTACTGCTTTTAAACAAAAAATGTTCGGTTACGTTTTTTATCCCTAGCTTAGTGTTCTAGTGTTCAAAACATGTTTCTATAACTGGCTGTCTCTATTCACCTTAATTTACATTCAAGCATGTGGCAGATGTGCCAAGCAAGTGAATTCAAGGTATACATTTTATCAATACGAGTGTTCACTGGGAATCGAAACCGTGACCTTGGCATTGCTAGCCGTTGAGCTACAGGAACACATTTCACAACAACAGGAACACTATCATTTCAAGGGGAACCAGTAAGATATTTCAAGATATACCAATACCCTTCACTCTTAATGGTTAATTAAAATGCTAAGAAATCACTATAATAAATGAATGTCGATGTGAAAGCAACCTGAAGAGATTGACAAGTGACAGAGAATGAAGGTTTTTGTTGGCTAGAATCAATTAAGCAAATTTCACCTTGCGACTGACTTTGGCCAAGAAATACCAGACAGGAAGAGACTGCCTGACTGATATGTAATGCAACCAAACAGTTTGCTTTTTTTTAGGAGATACCTCACATGCAACTGAGTGCAATGTCATGACAGTGTCATGAAGAAAGATCTAAGCCTATATTGTTGGAACAACAGAAATTCTCTCAGTTTTCCATTATAAGTCTTTATATTACAGTTGAAGCAACGCAGTATACATCATAGCAGACTCAAACAGAAGAGAGAGTACTAGAATGACTGACTTTAAGAGAAACCTCAGCTCTTTCTGCTGAGGAGCAAACTGATTTATTGGACGTCTGATTGATTCATTTCTACAGACAAGCAATAAACGTATCATAAACATACCAGCTGTGTCATAATGCCCAATAGCCTATAGACCTTATGTAGCCCCGCCCCTTTTCAGCGCTGCGCTCGTTGTCTTTTGACTTCCGGTCTGTATTTTAGCGATCTTGCATAGGTATGAATGAACTGCTCGTAAAAAAAATACCGGTCGACATTCGTTAAGACATCTGCTTTACAATGCTTATGATAAACATTACAATGCTCATGATAACTTTTGTTAACTCTACAATAAGTAAATCCACTTTACCAGCTAATTATTTCTTAACAGCGATGCCATAGAAATATGCAGAGCGACCGCAAAAACGGAAGTTCAAAGACAATATTCTAAAGATGACGGCGCCCATGTTTCTCTGGTGCATAAGGTCTATAGCAAGTTTGTTTTTGTCATCTGATGATCTCTGATGACAATGTACAGATATTTTTCAAAGACACTTTGATACTGATGATGAATTATTGGACAACCAAGATGCAGCAAAACTTTCAATTGCTGGTACAATTCTGTGACGACTAAAGGTTGACTAAAACACTATTCAGCCGGCAAGCCTAAGACAAGCATTACAAACTAATGATCTGCCTGTTACAACAATATATATTGTTTGCAGCTATCTAAAGTTAAAGGTACAATATTCTTAAGACATTTTTAAGACCCACAAAAAAAAAAAACGTTTTATTCAGCTGAATTTTGACATTAATTTTCACACAATATTTTCTATGAATTTGAGCCAAACCATTATGTCACAGAATGCATAGTCTAAAGACCTGATTAGCTCATAACTCAAATTCACCCAAACTCCAAAAACTGTTGTTACTGCATTCTCTTAGGCGATAAGTGAAAAAATTTTGTTGTGAGGGGATGGAAAATTTATGTTTTTCATTGACATTTATGAGGGTACATGAATAAAAAAAATTTGAAGAAAAAAACATTTAAGAATTGTCAATTTTGATTTCATGCTGGGTATATTAACCTCTCACAAAAGATATGGTTGAAATAAGCTGGTAGTTTGAGAGACAATCTTTAAAGTACACAGAGTAACACGGCCAACATATGTCTCAGAGTCTCACTCTCTTCCTTTCTTTCTACATTTGTGTCTCAGAGCTGTATGATATCTCTTGATCTGTTTGTCTGTCTCAGGTGTGCTACTTTCTTTGGGTACCTTAGATACCGAAACATCACAGGAATGTTGAGTAACAACAGAGCACTGTGTTATCACACCACCGTCTCCCCATTTCACTCACTCACACACACATCTCCACCCACGGGACTTCTTCCTCTCTTCTATCTACATCAGTATTTTGCTGAGGTTGTTTGGAAGGGATAAAAGAGTTCTCTCTCTAGATTTACCCTGATAACAGAGATATCATACACTCTAAAGGCGAAGGGCTGAGCAAATTGATCTTTAATATGAACTTTTTTCACTTTCTTCTTTTAAATTCCTCACATAAAATTTAGAAGTACAAAAAATGAGAATCTAAAGATTCTTAAGTGAATGAAGGATTAGGGTGTACAGATGCTGGTAGACGGAGTGTAGCATTTTCACACCCACACACACACACACACACACACACACACACACACACAAATCTGAAACCTTTAGAGTGCGAAAAAGAATGTACAGTAACACTGTTTGCTTGCCATAATACAAAAATGTATTGTATTATCACAAAAAAATACCTTTATTATACAATACCCTAAAAAACATGCTTCATGTTGTAATGTGTAAATTACAGTCACTATGAAATCAAAATAGACAATTCTCTCATACATGGCCTCTCTGCAGTTCAATTGAGGGGCACATTTTAAATAATACAAGTCCAGCAAGATCGTTAAAGTTAATCAGCATGCAACAGCATTTTGGTGATTCATCACCTTCAGTGACTAAATGACTAATTCATCATCAGTCTCTTATTAGGGGGTCTAGCGACCAATGGATATGTTGTCATTAAAGATCTTTATCGATTCAATTGCTCTTTATAGTCAAGTCCTTTTGAAAGAGTGCAATCAAATGTGATGGATGAATTTCAAATTTATGTTCACATATTCCTAACTGAGACTTAAACCACTATCAACTAAACATGGAACGGGAATGATTAACAAATCACACATGGATGCATGAAAACATTAAATTGAATGTAATTGCTCACAAAAATCCAGTGAAGCACATTTAGGACTCAAGCCTAATTGCAAGCTTGTCTGGGTAAATAGCAAATGGAAATTAAAAGTACAGTATATCCCCCTCCACCCCATTCTCTAATGACACCCTGACCAAAAGGTCATGCAAATTACAAGTATAATTTCTGAAACTGAAAAAAAAAAAAAAAAAAAACATTGGAAGAGATATTTTGCATGCTTACATAATGGAAGTTGGGATTAGGGAAGAATGCCTCCTGTCATCTGTTTGGGCAATGATGAATAGAGTAGAGAGACAGAAAGACAGAACTAGAGAGGAGATGAGGCAGACTGAAAAAGAGAAAAGGTACAAGGAGAGACATAAAGACAGAACTGGGCCAGCTAGGTCTTAGCCATGCAGACACAGTCCATGTCAGGGAGGTCAGGAAGACCTTTGTGGAAAGTAATTGCTTGGGAAAGGAGGGGAAGGTTAAACACACCCACTGCCATGACATAAACTACTCTTATATCAGCAAAATGAACCTAAAAACATTAACTGGACTAATGAAAACTGAACAATATTATTAACATTATCCATTCATGAGAAAAAGAAGAAAAAAGAGGGCCAATATTCTAGGCTGAAATTATTATTATTATTTTTTTTTCCCAAAAGCATTATGAGCCTAAGTTGATAGTGAAGAGTGCTGCCACCTACGATCAATTTAGCTAACAATGCGTTTGTGAAATGCAAGTGAACAGAGACTGAAGCTTATTGTAAAGTATTCCAATAGAATACATTCTTTCAAGCACGATATAAAATCACAATTATTTTATGGTGAATTGCGTAGACAATGATGTGGTGATCATGTCAGATACTTTTTTTTAACTAACTCTCCCAAACATTTATTAAATACCCTCCTATATCAGTGGTAAGTAATGGGAATGCAAATATTCTGTGAATGATCTATGTACAACAGAGGAACACAACTCTAGAAAGTTCCATATAACATTGACTTATGATCTGACTTGGCTGTTATTCTTACATCTGCACTAAAAAAAATTGTGGCTTGTGGCCAACTATTTGAAAAATAGTAATTTAAGATAGTTGACATTTTCTCTGTCCTGACTCCTTTAGAGAGCTACTGAGAGGGATATGTGGTAAAGGCTTTTTTGGAAAATACAAATTAAATTATCCCCATTTTACCCCCTTTCTTAAGGGCCAGGAACTTTGCTTGTCATCTGACAATCAGCAGTCGACGGATTGTGACCTTGTCTGTTGAGGCAACGTCATTTCTGAACCAAAGGTAAATCAAGCCGGTACTTTCTAGATGCCTCCGCAGCAGATTTCTGTGTGGTTGCCAAATAAAATTTGATTGATTGACTGGCCCCTTGAATAGCTGATTTATTGAGGTTGCACTGAAAGGCTTTTTTTATATCGAGGAAGGATTTTGCTATCACTACACGGTAAAAGGCCGAGACAGATTCAATTACACTAGGCACGTTTTAAACTTCTTAGCACTGCATATCCATACAATCAATGGTAATCACAGAGCAGTTTGGCTCAGAAATCATGGTCATGGGTGGTCCCTCATGAATAATCTATAGAGACTTCTTTGTGATTGCAGCGATTGGACCGATCAGACACACAATTATTAATTATCCAGGAAACCCCCTCACCCACCCACAAAACAAGGTGCCTGTGACAACCCCACAAAAGTTAGATCAGAAACCCTGGTTATAATGGGAGAAAAAAAAGCATATCAGCGAGTCTGACCACCAGACCTTTCCTGCCGTGCACAGCCGAATGGGCCTCAAGACAGGCTAACATTACAGTTCTTTGTCATTTATTTCGTTAAACATGGAAGAAATTGTTTGCAAATTTAACACCATCAACTTACTGAATCATCAAGACTTCCTCCTGAGACTGCATCCAGTTTTGCAAGTAAAAGCTAAACAGAGGATTAGTATGAGTTATAGACCCCTAGTTAACAAGGTGCTTTGAAATAAGAAACTGATGGTTCTGTTGTTTAGATGGCTACTCTTTTCCATAGCTTTATTCCCGTTTCTGTTTTTGGTTCTATTCTCTTTCACTTTACCCATGTATGCGTGATTGTGTCTGTATGCATGTTTAGATTAGTTATGTGTTTGTGTTCGTTTTTTTTTTTTTACTTTTGTTCACATTCATGCGATATTCCAACGCATTCTCATCCTAGGGCGCCATATACTGACGCTTTTGACAATGCGTATACATCCAACGCACATGGCACCCTTGTCAGAGGGACTGAAAGGCATCACTCCCCCACTGCGAACCAAACATGTGAAGCAGGTTTAAGCACTTTTATACTGCTCTTCTTCATTATTTGATGAAATACTGCTGCCATTATCAAAAAAAAATCTAACTAAAAGTCTTCTTTTTTTTTACCCACCCACCGACAGGAGAGAGTAAAAAGGCAAACTTTTACACAAGAGAAAATAGTTCAATATAGACAAATACCACTGAATCTAAGAAGGCACACTGTAAGCCTAATTTAAAGGGACACTATGTAGAAATTCCATTTTTGTCAAACAGCGACCCCTAGAGTCGCTGTGGAGTACTTGTATTTAACGTTACTGTCGTAAATACAACTCACGCATGGCATGACGTGTTACATAGTATACAGTACATTGTATTTAATTTGTCGTTTAATGAGATCTAATATATGTTGTTAGTGGTGAGAATTTTCACGTGATTAAATGCATAGATCCGACTATTATCCCCATGTACTGTAATGGTCCAGTGGCAGAACTTTTGCAAAGCGTGCCAAAGGTTCTGGGTTCTAATCCGCACAAAGTAGTTTAGTTTTTTTTCCTCATCAAAACTGATTGTTTATTAGTGATTATATATCAAGCAAGGACACTTTTTTGTGCATTAGGTTTTGTTATTTCACCATAACAAATATAGAGAGTCTCTCCGGAACGGATTGAAGCGTGTCTGTGCGTGTCACAACAGAACATCATATCCGCTCCACTGATCGCAGTGGAATCGAGCACTTTGGTCACTTGATTTAAAAAATCAAGTGACCAAAGTAGGGAAATAACCCGAAGTTATATAAGTTATATAAAAATTTCAATTGCCGAAGCTGTTCAGTTAAGCTAAAAAAAAAAAATGCACAATGTCCCTTTAAACAGGGTAAGTCATGTTTGCGCTGAAACAATGACCTTTTAAATATTTCAATAGTCATGGCATGATGCTAATTCTGCACATTTAGCACCTGGTTAAAACTGATTGTAAATGGTTAATGAAGTACGCTGAAGTACCATACACTAAAGCGGCGAAACTGTTTGTTTAGTGCATTTGTAGTGACTGTACACAGGAATCTAGCAGGACGAGGGCACGGTAGAGCAGGGACTATTTTTGTCTTTACTTGTCTGTGTCACTATTAATGAGAGATAGCCACCCATCCTGACACACACGCTCAGTGCCTGTCTGTCTCTTTAAGCAAACCGCCCCTCAGGTCCCGCTCATTTCACATGCTGTATTTGCAGAGTGCCAAGAGACTGGAAAATACACTGAGATAAAGAGAAACTGCAGTGATGTCAGAAAGAAGAATGAGAAGGAGGAGGGGGGACACTGAGCGAAGGGAAAAGAGCTTTTAGATGAAGAACCCAGAGCAATAAAGTAAATGAGAAAAAAAAAGGATAAGGGAAAAAGATAAGACAGAGAAAGTCTTTCTGTTTGCGTTAGTTTTACACCTTCCGCAAACGTGAAGTACTCCCAGCACAAGGACGGCAAGAAACTGAACGCTAAACCAATAAAAGTGGTACAATCCTAATCCCCTAAAAGTGATTGTGTACACAAGGATGTGTGTATCAGAGGGAGAGAGAGAGGATAAATGTGTGTGCGAGTGTGTGAATTTGGCAGTGATAACTGACTCAGAACGCACGACTGCGATGTTCTTCCTGAGGTGACTGAAAACTGTCAGCATTGGCACCTGAAGCGCTCTCTCTCTCCCTCTCTCTCCTCCACTCAACCCATCAAGGACAGACACGGCAGACTGAAGAAAGAACAGTAGTGTTAACTCTCTCACCCTCCTCTTTTTCTCTCCCTTCATCTTTCTGTTTTCTATCCTCCATTGTTCTCATTCATCATTCTTGTTCTTCTCACTCTCTTTTACATTCACCCGCTCGCTTTTGCTCACTCGATCGCTCTCGCTCCCGCTCTCCCTCCCTCACTTGTTCTCTTATGAATGTCACCTTTACTGGTGGTAGCCGCTGGATTTGCACACACACACTTGCTGGCTTTGGGGTGGGGTGGGGGGAAGGGGGGGTAATGTAGGAGTGTGGGGAGAGATAGCGCGTGCCAGAAGAGGCAGAAGGGAAATTTCTCAGAGTCCATTCTTCTTTTGCCGGCTACCGTCCTGCGACTCAGGGCTTTGTCCGTCCCAGCAGCTGAAGCAGAAGTGCCTCTGGACGTGGGAGCACTGGATTACCGCTTGAGATTATTCTCTCTCTCTCTCTCTTTTTTTTTTTTTTTTTGCCAGCACAACTAAAGTTAGCCATAGGGACTGCAGGCTGGCCATCTGGCAGTTTCTGACAGGATCTGTTCCTGATTTGAGGCGAATAATTTTGCTGCTGGTGAGCGAATAACTTTTTTGCAAGGACCAGCCGTGTGTGGGTGAGAAACCTCATTGTTCCCGTGTGCTAAACTTTAGCTTTGTCAGTGTTTTCGTCTTCAGGAACAAGACACAAGGGGAGGGGAAGGGAGAGAAGAGATGGAGGGGGGGGCAAATATGTCGGCAATGTCGCAACAATGACTTTGTCAGCCGCTTTCTGTGTCTTTTTGTGGACATGTGACAATGTCGATTTACATTTTAAGGATTTGTTGTGGTGTCAATATGTATTTAGAGAAACAAACATAATGAAGGACAAACCATGGACAGGTTGCGAGTGGACCAGAACTTAACCTCTTCCCTTACTGGAGGGAAACCCACGGACACGTGAGGAACCTACCTGAATACTTGGCTCTCCACGCGAGGTTTGACCCTTGACTTTATCTTTTTGTGCTGCTGGTAAAAAGACGAGTGCATCCAGAGAGGGTCTCTTAAGCAAGCAGAGACCCCCCTCCTATAGGTGAGAGGGGGGGAAGATGGCAGCACTTGCCAGTTCTCTCATCAGACAAAAACGGGCAGTCAAGGAAGACCAGGCCAACCGGCCGATAGCCAACAAACGCAAGCCGTGCCCCAAGAGCAACAAGTCTCTTTGCCAGAAACAAATTCTCGTTCTCATATCAAAAGTACGGTTATGTGGCGGTCGAAGAGGAAGAACAGAGAAAAGACCAGGTAGGTTTATATTGAACTTTTCACTTCTGGAACCAAATCCACCACACAAAAAAATAGAAAGATAACTGCTTTCTTGAAACACCAAAAGAGCAGAATGAAAAAAGTTTGTGCAACTAAAGTTGCAAAATGTCATTCTTCTTGGCTTATCGAATGCCACTTCACAATCACACTCAAGTTCAAACTGGCTGTGGTACAAATGTAGGGATACAACGCTGAAATACAGTCGTCTCTGTGAAGCAATGTTTCTCAGGTCACATAAAGGAGAAATCACTAAGCTCATGAAGTTGTAGCATCATGAAATTTATTCAGACTTTTATAAGGGAAGAATAGGATTGAGTACTATTTTATGACAAGAGGCAAGCCCTTTATAAGGTGTGATTTACAGTCTTTCAAAGCGTCCCACATGCACAGGCTAATCTGGGTTGCATTGAAGCCTGCCCTTAGGAAGCTAATTATTACCTCATATCTTCTATGTTCACACATGGGCAAGCATGTCTGCATATTAATACCTAATTTCAATTGTGTTCTATGAGGGCTATGAGATTGGAAGTTGGACTTCGGCCATGTGTTGGTTCCAGTAACCTTGCCACTGGCCAAAAAGAGAAAAAAAAATAGCACGCTCTCTGATTACAGCACTGATACTGAGACAGAATCTCTGCGATTGTTGTGTCAACCTACAGGGCAAAAATTCAAAACAACCAATGTCCAAAACTCTGACTAGCAGTTTTATTGAAAGAAAAACATCTCCGTTCTGAATCCCTGCCATTGGTTGTGAGTTTTGTAATGTCTTTGGATAATAATGGGGACCAAATGCTTATGACATTTTGAAATTGGTGCCATAGACTGAATGACTAAACAGTGAAAAAGAGAACTGTCAATGTAAAAACAAGATAAAAGAGAGAAAGGTAAAGAGACAAGACAGTGTTTGAGAGTGTGTGAGAGAGAGTGGATGTTTTGTACATAAATGAAAATGATTATAGTCAGGGATATTAATCTGCCTCTTTATCCGCCTCTCTCACCAATGAGCATGAAATGCACCACACTGCAATCATCAGAAGAAATATGGGTATGAGTGTTTAAGAGAGTCTATTTCTATAATACTGAAGTAACGCTGATATCCAGTCCTACTCCTGGGACCGTGTTCTGTAATATTTACATTCCTTTGATATCTACTGAACACTATCACATTACGCTCCAGCACCGTTAGCATAATGTGGTTTAGGGACATGCCGAAATGCAAATATATTTTCGCACATGCAAACACACAAAAACCGGCTCAGGGAACTACATTTAATATTGCATTGCTAGGATAGGTGAAATTACTACTGCAAGTCTTTCCTTGTTGGTGCAGATTTAGTGCTGGTCTACCGCCAGAGGTCAAGGTTTGGATGGTTAATATGGCCTTGTTAGCCCCTGCTGGTAAATGTTGAATCTAAAACCAGCTGACAGAAAAAAAGCAACTAGCTGGCGAACCTGATTAACGAATGACATCCTGTTGGTTGGTTGTCTAAGCTAAAAAGCTAAAATAAAACATTTTACTGCTCTTTTCAGCAGGGAAGTCCCTCCAAATGCTTAAGCAGTGACATTTAATTTTAGAGTTGTGCTTCGAAATTCAACCCATAGCACTATGGGTGAACTGAAGCAGCCAAAAATTGACAAATTAGTGGGCATCACCTAGCCACAGCAGGGTTTCATCATGGGATCACTGCTGCATTGTCAGTCAGTGATCCATGCGCATCCATCATAACAATGTCACGCCTCTGCTGTACCCGCAACACCCTTCACATCTGTCTCACGCACACCTGTCTCTCTGAGTCACTTGCTTTTTGGATGGGTTCCCTTGCTGCTCTAAAATGGCGTCGCGGTCTCACACCATCCGAGGTCGGCGCTGAGTCTACTGGTCTCTCGATCGATGCAGCTCATTAACGTACACTGATTAATCAATGATCACCCTCTCCGTTTGCTCAGTGCCCAATTTCACGCAAGGTGGAGATGGTATAGAAACGTAAACCACACACACACACACGCACACAAAAACCATTCTCTTAATAGCAGTGGCTGTTTTACACCTTTACAGTTTTATGGAGCACTTGGCTTCTGTGGAGTGTTTGGCTTTATTCAACAACAAATCTCCTATAGAGGAGGAGAGAGACAGCATGAGAGAACCAATTACTATCAGTAAAGGAGCGAGAAAACCCCTCACATAGGGTACACAAATTTCCTTTAACATAAAACAGCTTATTGGAGTGGATTGAATATGGCATTATGAATGAATAACACCAGTCAAGCCAATTTTCTATTCTCGATACCTCTGAAATCATGGCGATACTGCAGTGTCTAAAGAAAATATCAAAGACGGCAACTTCACTAACAGAAATTCTTTTGTTGACTTCATTTAATACATTTATAAGTCCAAATTAGGCACAATTCCTAATTATCTGACTGCGGCTTACAATGCTTTATTTTTAATAAGACAATGGCGAAAAACAGCGCCTGGAGCAAAACCTCTGGATGAGATTCTGCTCGTATCTCCGTCAGTGTGAGTTACCAGAACCTCGCATTGCAAGGATACTGTATGTGCACTGCAGAGTGACTATCGCAGTTTATGGCGTGACGGCCAACTATGATCAATACAGTTTAGATCACAGCACTAATCAAACTCACTCAAAATTCAGCTCTGAATGCTACAGAATGTGGCTGCCACTGGTATTAATAAACAAAGAGTGAATGTAACCGTAGTTAATCACTCTAAAAGTGACAAATGACAGATAGCCATTTTCTGCTGCCGTGTAAACATTACTGTAGGGTTCCAGTGCTCTCACAGCATTAAGGCGGGGAATTAACCTTTGCAACCAGCCAACTGACAAGCCAACTTTTGAGAAACATTTAAGCGTGGCTTGAAAAAATGCGTGTGATTAGATCTTTTGACCAAATCAGGAAATGTTCATGGTGCTTATGTAAGCTGCCAGGATTTCATTTAGAATTAAAATGAGATGGTAAAGAATCAGAGTGGCTAGTAACAGGCTATTATAGCTGAAAGAAAAGTTCACATTTCACCTTCAGAATCACTAACAAAAAATAAATAATTAAAGGAAAAAAGAAGAGAGATGAGGTCTGCAGATGTGTAGTAAGGAGAATTCAGCAGGGTTCAGTCTAAAGGAGTCGCTCAGGGCACGAGGACGTGGCACTGGAGGAGGACGGCATTAAGCTGACCGCTGAAGATGGGCTGTCAATCTTGCTTACTCAACAACACCTGATCACACTGCACAGTGTTAGGTAGCCTCTCATCCGAGTACTGAGAGTGCCAGGGGTCAGAAAGAAAGAGGGAGAGAGAGGGGAAGAGATAGTAATGCGGAGAGGAAGGAAGTAGAGATGGAAGAGGTAGAGGAGAGGGAGGGAAGAAGAAAGATGAGGAGAGATAGTTGGAAAGACAAAAACAGAGTCACTACAAATGACAGAAGGGCATGCAGAGGGAACTCAGGGGGGAAAAAAATCACTGATGATTAAGCAAAAGTTCTGGCAGAGAGTTTGTTCAATTAAAACGGACATCATGTGCGTTCGCTGCATGAAGATTGTTCATTTTTGTTTGTTAAAATAAAAGAACACGCAGGAAAATACACTAATAAAAAGGGTCTATAAACTAAAAGAAACATTCAGAGTTCAAGCTCACATAAGCACTATGAACATGCTTTTGATTACCACAGAAAACAATTTTTCATTCCTCAGTTTGTCACATCAAATATTGTGTTCACACTAACACCCTTACAATGAAAGTTGCATAGGGATAAACACAACATACAGCCACAAAACTTACACATTATGTAACAATATTGCATACTAAGCTTTTCTAAGCTATATTAAATTTATCTAACTTCTGTCATGATCATGAAGAGGGTTAACTCCGAAATGTCAACGCAGAATGGATGCAACATTACTTGAAAAAGGCTGTTTACCTAAAGAAAAATTCACCCACTCTAATTTCACTAGCTCAGACCAACAGCTAAAATGTTGCTTTTTAAACTCGAGATTAAAGTTAAAAAAGTACAATTTTTAGTAACACCCTTTTGTATAGAATATAGTTAATTATTTATAAGCACTGTAACATTTTCTTTATGAAGTAGCATTTTTCTTTAAAAAGCAGCACATTTATATCTGAAATGACCTGCTTCATAATCTTCCATCTTTTTTTACATTATATATTAACAATGCAAGTTTTAATTGTATTCTGTAAATTTGAAATAATATTCTTTGAAATAAAGTAAAGTAACGTCAGTCGAAAAGAAATTAAGGTTTTTGATAAATTATCAGCAAAAGTTTTTTTTTTTTTTTTTTGTGAACTACTCCTTTAAGGGATGTAACCAGTAGAAACAGTATTGATTATTAAACTGCTGGTACAGTCGATTAAACAGAATTTAGCTTGTTCCCGCTCTGAGCTCACACACAGCACTTGTTCAAATAATGAATTAAGATGTAGTTCACTATTGAGTTTGTTAGTCAACAAATGAACAAAAAGATCTACTGTGTGTGTGTGGTGGCTGCTCCCTCTAGACGATCCTGGAGGCAGAAGTGAAAGATGTTGGAAAGTAAATATGACACAAATGTAAGACATCAAGTCATCAAAATACACGGTTAAAAAAACTATTGATCCACGTGTCAGGGCCGGTGGGACGATGTGTGATTGACCATTTTAAAGGGTCTAATAATGTGTCAGGAAAGAGAACCCACATGTAACTAATGGCCTGTACTGCACATATTTTATTGGTGTTAATATTAACTGAGGCATTCTCTATTCTAACAGCATTGATCTATTCTATTCTCAGCTAGCGGCCTTCCAAAGTGAATTAAAAGGTCTGGGTTTCCCTTGCAAGCTCTATTAACTGAATAATTAGCACATTCTGTATGTGACAGGTTTCAGATGGGTCACATTTAGTAAATCATGGTTTATGGTCATGGTTTCTGAGTGGATGCACTGTTAAAAAAAAAAAAAAAAAAAACACTTGACGTAAAAAAAGAAATGGAAACTGGCAGTGGTCATTTTAAAGTTTACAGACATATGCTTTAACCCTACAACATGGGTAACACACCTGTGGAAAATCAATATATGGAAATTTAAATTTACATTAACATTGTGCTTTATTTTTACTGGCTTTTTGTAGAGTGTAAGATATACAACGACCGACCACTAACACAGGAACTCCAAAAAGTCTCCCCATTTGGCTGTCCTGAGAGCACCAATCCTGACAAATCTCAGCTGCAGCAATCACTGCTCACTGCCATCTGTATGAAATGAATATCCGATTAGTTTTGCAGCTGCAACAGCAGCCAAGAGAGTTTCCCAGACTCTTTTGCTGATTTTGAGGACGCCAAACATCCAAACATCAGCTTATGCCGTTACACAACCAAAGATTGGGAAGGGTTTCATAATCTATCAAGAATTTAATTCCAGATGAAAAGATAATTAAAGCTGAAGGGATTGATGCTTTTGTTTTGAAGGTTTATTTCAGCGCTGCGGATGTGCCGCCTCTGGGTTGGAGTGCTGGACTTAACAGATTGAAGAAAAGTTCCATCAGTCTGGAAGAGATCAGATTAGAACTAAATTTGCCTGAAAGAGATCTGAGAGAAAACAGCACTGAGATAAATGCCACTAGCCTATGATTAGGATGAGTGAATTCATGCTGGAGCAAATTCACAGATCATGTTCATTAAACATCATTGACTCTTTGAAAAAAACTTTGGTCAACTCGCACTGTTTTTAAATGTGCTTTAGAAATAAATTGATTGATTGACATAATATATATATATATATATATATATATATATATATGCTAAGGAAAGGGAGCATTCTTTCCGTAGGGAGACTAATTTGATTACGTCATTTGCATGCTTCATGGGAGTGGGCGGACCTAAAGAGACCTTTTAGTGTGTTTTGCTTGTTTTGACTCTCTGATTGGTGGAATTTTCTGTACAGCATCATGGGTAAAGTAGTTTTTCACCACAAATGCCACTGTTAAACACTATTACTTTAAAGCAAAGTTGAAATAATGCAGGCTGACGGCTTCAATAGAAGCAAATACTATTGATTAACAACCCAGAAGCTCGCAATAAGGTAGGCTTTAAAGGTTTGTAAGTTATTTAAAATTTAAGTTTTTACTTCCCGACTGTCATGTCTGACAGATCATGTCTCAGAGAGTAATGGAATTCTGTCACCTTTAGGTACTGACAGCACTTGGGCTTTATTTACCCTAAAAACGATGAGTAAATGCATCAGAATCGGAAACACCCCCATGCCCTCTCTTCTCACAGCCTAATGACATTGCGAATGACAAAGAATGCCTTAATAGCCTCTCTCACACAACCGCTGAAATTGAATTTGTGGATACTTTGATTAAACCTGACAAGGACAGATTGAGTTTGACCTCTAACAAGAGGGAGACACACAAAAGATGTGTGCGTATGTGTGTGTGTGTTAGAAGGGGCAGAGGATAAAGAGGAGCAGACAGAAAAGTTAAACATTTACCTCAGTAATTTCTGAGCACTTAAGTACCTGGTGTTGACGTCATGATCAGGCAAGGCTCCATTACTCTTGGGCTGTCATCCCAGAGAGTCAGATTGCTTTAACATCCACCACAAATACTAGAACCTAACCAGCATGTAAAACCACCTTTCATTCAAATTTTTAACATTCAGCAGCTTGCTCTGCAGCTCGCTGGTCAGCAGCATTTATTTATACTTTCAATATCCCTTTTTGTCAATTCACAATAAACGATGATTGAATCTGACACAGCTGTCATCTCAGGGGATGGTCCCTTGAGGTCACACAATTATGCTGACAAGGTCATGTCAAAAATACAAGACAGAAAGATTGAAAAGTCTGACTGGATTAAAGACCTGCAAAAGATTAATGCCCATAAACACTCAGTAATGTTCATCCAGTTGGGTCTTGTGAGAGAAACATGGCATTAGAAATATTGCAACCTTATATTGCACGTCACATTAGCCAGGTTTCCATCCAAGGTTTTTTTTTTTTTTTTTTTTTTGCGAAAAAAAGGTTTAACGCATCAAAATGTTTACCGATAGCTGATGGAAATGCCAGTTATCGATCTTTTTTTGCAAATGTCGACACAATCCTTTTCCGTTTAACTTTAGCACATAAATTCAATGTCGATTTTAAATGTAGCGAAAAACTAGTTTGGAAACACTTTTTGTCGACAAATAGGGCTTTAAATGTAATGTGAAATGTAATTAAATAAATGTGTCTTCACATGATATTTTCATCACGTGGAAGGTGCAGTCGTCACAACAAAAAAGTATTAAGGTTTGGGAATTATCATTTCAATCTGATTTGATGGGTAGTTCATGTTTAGGGTTGAGTATGGATGTTTTTAAAGAGAACTTAAAATTACTAACACACCGAAGAAAAAAAAAAGGCTGAAAGAGTTATGGAGGGTTTATGTTTAATTAGCGCTTCTCCAATGACACGTTTTGTCTGTGTCAGACTGTCTATTTAGTGCAAACAACATGGAGTACAACAGAAAAACATCTCAGCAAAGTGTACACGCTTCACGATGACCAAATAATGCTAGAATAACAATATGTAAACTTTTTTTCTGTGCAAATTCTGTTTCAGTCATATTTACCCCATTCAAAACGGAACAACTAATGAAGCTTTCATTTATAAAAGAAACAAATATCTAATAAATGTGGGTATTTTTGGAAAGAAAAACATGCCAAAAAGTTGATAGGTTTTGTGCAATTAAAAATAAAGCAGCCAACTGAATTATCGATATAGAAAGCTGCATACAAGCATTTCAAATAACATGATTAGAGGTCTAGACTAGACAGATTTCAGAAAAATGGCCTTCTATAAGAAGTGAGGAAGCATTTGGGTACAAGTTGGGAACCGGCCTACCTTACATATTTCAAGGGTGCCTAGTCCAAAAAAAAAAAAAATGTTACCCAAGCGAAATTGAGTTTTTCACCTTCTAATTTGCATATCAGAATGTCTGCCAAATTGCCCGTCTCTCTCAGTCGTTGGACTATTTTCCATGATTGTGTAAAGGTGTTCATGAGATACCAACCTTTTGCGAACTTGCTTTCAACGTTGTTCTCGTTCTCATGGAGACGCGGTGTGCACGGAGGGGGAGGGGTGTGTGTATGCGTGTATGTGCGGCCTGCACACGTGTGCATGTGAGTGATAGAGACTATTCACCTGTGTTTTTCTCCATCTTAGAATTTAGAGAACAAATGCTTAATTTAGTGTTTTTCTTAGTTATTATACAAAACGGTGGGGGTGTAACGATAACCTCATGTCACGATTCGATACGTATCGCGATACGGAACTCACGATACAATATTATTGCGATACTCCAAGACATATGATAAAAGTTTAACAAAAAACGTACTGTTGATTAAAATGCTAACTTTGATATTACATTGTGGGTTTAAATGGCTTGGACCAGAATAAAAAATATTCATGATTCTGAAGCTGAAAATACAGAATTATTTTAGCCGACTACTCATGCACTTTTTCTGACTAGATACATTTAATATATTTAGATATATTTAAAATAATGTTGGACACTTTTTACTGGTCAAGTTACATAAGTCATTTGGCATTATCAGGACCCACAAATATTCCCCATTGCATTATTATAAACTACATTCAACATTATATAGTAGTTTAATGTAGTCCCAACACGAAGACTTTTGTGAGAATTTTTTCTCACACAGTAATTTTTATTTGGGGAAACTATCCACGATACATATTGTCACTATCCACGATACGTATTGTTGCATTTTTGTATCCTTGAAATATGTAAAGTAGGCCGGTTCCCGACTTGTACCCATAAATGCACCTCACTTTCACTTTTTGGGTACATCCCATCTAGACTAGTTTTTTTTTTTAAGAATTACAGTTAAACTAAATACAAAGTAAATTTGGTCTACTGCAACTGTTTTCCATCCTCATAGGTATATGCATTGTGGAAACTGAACGGGTGTTTGTGGGGGAGCCTACTGTTTAAGACATTGAAAAATCCTGCAATAGAAGATAGAAAGTATAAGAAATAGGGTAAGATAAGAAAGAGAACAAACCAAGAGGGGAGATCTGATGGGGGGAATAAATAAAGAGAGAGAGGAAAGAGAAATGAGTAACGTGAGAAAGATAAGAGGGGAAAAACTGCTGAGAGATGCAGACTGAGAGACAGCAGAGAGAGAGAGAGAGAGAGAGAGAGAGAGAGAGAGAGAGAGAGAGAGAGAGAGAGAGAGAGAGAGAGAGAGAGAGAGAGAGAGAGGACTGGTGGGAAGTCCTAATAAAGGTTGAGGGAAGCCCTGGTAGTTTGGCCTTAGTCAGGGAGGGGAGTCACAGATGCCCTTGGCTGCTCATTGAAGCAGCGCCTGTAATTACTCTGCACTCTCTTATCATTACGGGATAAGTCGGTAACTCGCAGCTATAAGGCAGCACACCAGTGTACCAGACACTCTTTCCCAAATACACGTTCCATACACATACACGAAAGGTCACTTGACAGATAACCTCTATTGATCCACTGGACACCATAAGAAAAAATAGGGTGCAACTTCTGACTCTACTACTGCGTGCCTGATCAAACCACACACACACACATAATTGAATGAACACATGGAGGCTTTATCTTGGTTATTGCAAATTCTGTCTGACATGAGGGGCTGCCACATTTTCAGTAAACAGCAATATCAATGTAGCAAGCAGGCTGAAGAGGACATCCCCCTCCTTACAAAAAACTCCCCATGATAGTGTATGTGTGTGATATCGCAAGTGGGCAGAAGATAAGCAAGAGACAAAGCCGGAAAGTACCAGCAGGAACATGATTAGCATTGCTGCATTTGTATCACTGTAGCTAGTGTAGGGAATATCAATGCTTCACTAATGATGCCAACATTGCTTCATTCTTCTCCCAGTAGGGGTTGGTTGTATAGAGAGGATTGTTGGTTTGTATGTTGTATGTTTGCTGTTTATTTCCTGTGACCCTCAGAAAGTCAGAAAAATACCATGTAACAGTACGAGAATCCCTCAGCCAATCATATTAATTAAAAGTCATTGATGCGTGAGATTAAATTAGACAGAGCTATAGGGTGAAAAGGGCATCACTGTAAGCTGGGTGTCGAGATAGAAAGAGAGAGAATGAGAAAATTGTACTGTTGTTTTTTTGCAGGTCAGAAAATTGGCACAAACAATATTGATAATGTGACATCTGCAACACTGCTCGGCTATAAGTGAAAACCTTGCTTAATGGGGTCATGAACTGGCTTTTTAATTTGTTTTATATTGTTGTCTGAGGTCAACTTATGACGTTCGCTTGGTTTTTACAGTAAAAAAACATCAAAATGAATAAGTAATAAGCTATTTTCTACCGTAGTTTTGAGCCTAGCTCAGAAATGCTCGTTTTTTATGGGTGTCTCGCACTGAAGACTTGGGAGTAAATGCCGACTGCTGTGAGTGGATAACAGTTTTGCATATTATAATGAGTTTCACTCTCGATCTGGTTTGTCATTACGAGGTAGGGCTATGTTATTTAGCTATGCGTGTAATGCGCGAATCGGGGATGCGGGGGTGGTGTTTTATCCTCTTTGACGTCATAGTTCCCCACTTTTCAAACGAGTCGTTTCCTGAGCCTGGTGTCAATAAAAGCTTTTATTGGACTAACAAGGACGTTTTCAGTTTTGAAACTTACAGGATATTCTTATAATATGATGACCTCTTAGATGTCAAAAGCTAAAGGAAAATTTGATTTCTCAGTTCATCACCCTTTTAAAGTAATCAAACAACACATAATGTAACTATTTACTTTTTAAATACACATTCTTAGTCTGTGCACAATCTGCATGTTATACTGTAAAAAATTAAAATGTCTTTGTGATCTTCATGATCAAAATGGAGTAGCTTGTCCCAATCTCTACACAGACATCTAAAAGTGTTACTGAAATAACTCCAAAAGAGAGTTACAAAAACTCCACATAGAGCTAAATTTGACCTCCAGGAAGTGAGGAATAATGGTGCATTATAAAAATTATTCAATTTAACTTTTCTTTTTCCAAACTAGCATGACTAGTGGCTAAGTGTACATTTAAACTATAAGAGGGAATAGCTATTCAATGTAGTATAATGAGCTAGAAGTAAAACTATCATGTTGCACACAACCTCAAAATTTAAGTTCCAAGAAAAAACAAAGCACGTTTTAACAAGCAAAAAAAGCTATTTAAATTTCCAATGATGGAGAGTAAAAAACTCTCCTCTTGTTTTCAAAGAGGACAAGATGAAAATGTTGAAATTTTAAACCGTTTAACATTTAACGATCATTCTTGACCAATCAATAACCATTGTAAACCCACCTCAGTTCCTTTATACTTGATGTCTGCTGCGGTGCAACTATGAAGTTTCTCACTGTACGATGTGCTGAATACAAAGTGAGTTTTGAGGAGTTCAATGTCAAAGACACTTGCATTTTCCTTTTAATTGCCTTCTTGTTCACGATGATGTAGAGTTTCTGGATACTCGATTTGTGTTCCCTAATACATAAAGGCTGGAAAGTGTAAACACAAGACACAAAGGTCTGCATTTTTGTACCAACCTGTAATGAAAGGTAAAACAGCATTGTCAAATAAAACATATTCTTGCAAGACGAACAAATAAAGCAAGACTCAATCTGCACTTTGATTTACAATAAAAAATGGCACACTGCACAATTGAAAAATACCTTAAGAAACGTCAACAAATGCCTGAGGAGAACCAATTTTTGCTGTCCTATTGTGACCTTTTGTGATTGGAGGACAAAACAACCAAAATGATTATTTGGCAAGACATAACAGGGTATTGTTGGGACGATAATTAGAAATGTCATGATGCACTGTGTGCAAAAAAAAAAAAAACGAAATTAAACTATATTATTATAACTAAATGATACGAGAGTGCATTCATAGGTCGATGTATTATAACGAAATGTTATATTTCATTACATTTTCAGACAATATCTTAATTCCTTACTAGCACCTGCTAGCATCTAACTGGTGTAGTGACGTAGCCTACCCTACACTGAGGCGTGGTTAGTTAGATTCTCGAAAATGACCCAACACTTGACACTCCTAATGTTGATTAATTTGATTCGGATCTGAATTTTAAAACGCAATCTTTGAAGACGATGGCGTTGTGCAGATACGTATTATGTGCTTCAGTCTAGTCTATTGTTTCATCGCCATCTATATCGTTTTGACAATATAATAATGTCTGTCCGCGGAAAATTAATACGAAACTTCTCCTTTTTAAGCATGTAACCGTACCCTAAAAGAACTGGCAATTAAGAGGTGTGACCGATCGGTGTAGGCCATTAAAGTACCGCGAGAGAAATTCGAAAACATACGGCACCATCCGCTCTCTAATATTCGCTCTCGCGATACTGTGATGGCATACAGCGATGGCTGTGCCCATTCTATAGTCAAGTCGAACAGTGTTTACGTGCATGCTTTTGGGCACGACTATCCTTAAAAGTTTCTAACAGTTTAAAATACTGTTTTGCTATCCAAAACATTGGCCATACAGTACATAAAATCACATTAAAAAGACCAAAATTTGGTAAATGACAACAGTTGCTAAAGTCGGATCGGTCACTTACACCAAAGTCTTCAGTAGCCTAACAAACACTAAGCAAAGAAGTAGTTTGAACTAAAGTTTAAAAGCAGTATAATGTGTAACATACTGTATATTCCATGGAGGAATAAACGGAGATAAAGCCCTGCCCCTGATGCAACATGTATGCACTAATGCAATAGATTACCATAGTGTTGTGTAACAGGATAAAGTGCATTATTTTTACCTAATGCAATATAATACCTGGCATATGGAACACACACTCAAACTTACTGCCTGCTTAATGGAATGGTTTACTTAAAAATAAAAATGTTGTCATCATTTACCAAATCTGAATTTCACTGTCAGAAAAAAAGGTACAAAAGCTGTCACTGGGGCGGTACCTTTTCAAAAAGGTACACTTTTGTACCTAAAGGGTGCATATTGGTACCATAAATGTACAAATATGTACCATGAAGGTACCAATATGCACCCTTTAGGTACAAAAGTGTACCTTTTGAAAAGGTACCGCCCCAGTGACCGCTTTCGTACCTTTTTTTCTGAGAGTGAAGCTTCAAAAAGGACACTGTTAATAATGTATAAAACATGTGACTTGTGTATATTCCAATACTTCTGACCTCCTTTGATATATTTCATAAACAGTTTTGTGAGGATTAGACCAAAATTGAAGTCTTTTATTCACTGACACTTTTCCCCTTAAGTGATCTGTTAACTGTCGCAATTTGGATCAGTCTTATTGCAATTTTTCAACGAATCATAGCTTCAGAACAACTTTGAAAATGAAAGACTTTAGCAAAAAATCCTAAAAGGGGGCCTTTAGGATTTGTTTTGCATCCCTGGAGGCATCAACACACTTCCATTGTAATGGAAAAGAGCAGCCAGAACAGTTCTTCAAAATTTCTCCTTTTTGTTCCACGGGGAAAAAAAGGAGAAATCATATGGTTTTGGAACTGTGAAATAACTGTAGAGATTAGAAGCTGAAAGACAAATAATGACAGATAAAATAAATCCAGCATTTATTTCTCCAATAGCAGCTTACAGTTGATTTGCTAAATCCTTGCAAACAGTATTTGATCCAGTGCATGTGAGTCTGAATGAGTGAGAGAGAATAAAAGCTGGTCCTCACAGGCAGGATTCGGCACAGCACACAAACCGTCACTTGCTGTATCTCCAGCGTGGAGTTGGCAGCAGCTCAGTGGTTTCTGACAAAATTACCATCTGTAACAGCCTGGAAATGGACACTGCACACTACCACTCCACACACACACCTCACCTCCGCCAGATAAACAGCACACAGGGGGAAACTAGAGCGGTCACTTTCTTTCTTTCCTTATTTTCTCTCTCTTTTAAGATTTTTACACAGAGATGGATCTCTTTTTCATGCAGTTCTCTATAATCCAGCTCCCAGAATAACATCTTTCAATCCTCTTTGTCTTCTTTTTTTCCCATTTGTTATTAGTATCACTCATTTTCAACCTCATTTTTTATTAATTCACACAAAAGATTATCTGTATAAAGCTACCTTGTTAGCCAATCACACGAGTCTTAAATGCAATCCCAACTAACACAAATATGTTCTAATAAATATTTTGTATTCCTGTTATTTCTTAATGTTCTATGAATGTTTCATTTTTAAAATATATTTTTTTTAAATTCTTTCTTGATTATATGAACATTAAGGGACATTCCATTTGTATCATTTTGCAAACATTACGTGAACATTACTTTTGTATGTTCTTTGAACATTCTGAAACAAATTTCCTTCCCTCGCCTTTTGTAACAAATCTTTCCCTCGCGGGTAATGGCCCTAAGCCCTAAAATTATACGTAATCTTTATTTATTTTATTTTTTTTCGGTCCAGAAAGCTTATTTTATTTCATTTTTCTATTATTGATGCAATTTTTGGGGAGATTTTTTTGTTATTTTTTATTTTATTTAAATTAATACATTTGATCAACAAATAAATAGTAATTTAAAAACTCCTCACATTCTTTTAAATTAAATTTTCATGCATAAACTTTTTAATTCAGCTCAAAATATGTTACATTGGGTTTACGAAAAAAAAATCCACTAGATGGTCTTTTAGCTCTATCTGGAGCTCTATCCTCTTTGTCCTGAAGTAAGTTAACTTCAGTATGCATTCAGTTACACACGAAGACATTATAAAATCATTTGTTGGTAAAGTTTTAGCATTTTTAGTTCGAATTTTAAGAATTTATTTTTTTTAATTTTTCTATGTGTACTGAAGCATTCCTCGCATTCCATTCATTCCTATGGAGGTCAAATGGGAAGGATTTTTTTAATTTTTAAATTACAACCACAAAACCCCTCGAATCAATTAATTTTTTATTTTTTTTTGTATTCTTGGTTCAAGTGCGACAAAAGTGAACCCGTTCAGATGAGAAAAAAAAAATATTTTCCAGGTCAAAATGACCCGAGGGAAAATGTTTCAGAAACAACTTCCATGAACAATGTATACCGTGAATAATATCTTTGTGCTAATGTTTTTTAGAACATTATTAAAAAAGACCAGATAACTTTGAACGAATGTCAATGTTACTGGAATAATGTCTGTTCATATGACAGCCAAAGTTCTGAGAACATTCTTGTTAGCTGAGATATGACTGCACAAGTCCAAACACTAGTATTACCAAATATACTGAGAGCAAGCTACCACTCATGTAATTAAATTAGTACAAAATGGCATGCTTCATTAAATGCTGTTAAACACCATATGTGTTTGTGTGTGTCTGTGTTCTGTCACTTTGCTATGTCATGCTGGTTTTTGGATGTGATGATGAATAGCCATGATAGCCGCAGTTTCCCGCTGTTTAACAGTAGTGTGGGATGCTGTTCGCAACCCGTCGGTTTATGCTGATACTCTAAAGTGAATCATCAGTGGAGGGCAGCTAAGATTCTATTTAGCACTGTCATGCTTCAGCTGTCAAATGAGGCTGTAAGTGCATACTTTATGCCTGTCCAATACATATAGAGCCATTTTCTCTAATGACATTATGTCAAAGGCATCCCTTCCCCCACCTCGCCTGGCAAATAATCACATGCTTCCTCTTTTTTTTTTTTTTGGTTGGATAATGCATCATATTATTACACCACATAGGTAATTATTAGAAATTGAAGGAGAGGGGGAAAGACAAAATTAAAAGACGAAAATAAATTAGTAGGAAATATTGTTGTAGTCATTTTGTCAGTGTAAATGACCAAGCTAACTCAGATTTGTGATGCTGAATGAGGGTGGAAAGCAGTTCTGCAGTATTTTAGAGAAAATGGTATTTGCAAATTGCAAAGTAATTTCATTGCAGTGTATTTAAGTAATATTTGTTGACTGAGCTTATTGGCTGATGACGTAAAGTTAACGACTTTCTTTATACAAATGAGGATTGTGTAAAAGTGATGCTGGTGTATCCCTTATGCCTATCCACTGGTACAACAGAAAAGGTGTGTTCAACTTGAAGCGGCGCTGGGCAGACCGATCGGTGTATGACATTAAAGTACCGCGAGAGCAATTTCGAAAACATACAGAGCTGTGTACTCTCAGACAGTGTCAGTGAAGTCCATTGAGATGCAATATGAGACATGAAGTAAAATCAAGGTAAATATCACTTAGAAGAGTATTGTTATTGTGTGCCATTACAGTCAAGTCATGCAGAACATAATAACATTTTAAAAGGCCATTTCTGCCACAAAATGTAGTCTCAGTGGGTAAGTTTAGGTTATAACATGCATGACAGAATTTCTCATGTATTTAGACTATTGGACATTTTAGTTGACAGTGAAAAGGTTAAAAGTGTATTATAAGAGAGTTTCTGTTGTAGTCCACAGGGTCTAAAGTGTTTCTAGTTGAAGAAACACCCAATACCCAACTGCTCGCCTCGGAAGTAAGAGCTTCTCGTGTACTTGAAAGCAGAAAAATTTCCTATTCCTTCCAACACTCACTACTTGCTGATCTGATTCTTGCTGGCTAGAGATAAAACTGTAGCAGCAAAACGAACACATACACACAATCAGACAAACACAAACCTGAGCTTTGCAACCTCTTTGTGTCAGTGGAATTTTTATCAGGATTTGCGTGGGTGAAATCAATGCAGGCTTTTACCGGGTCCTGGGAAAAGTTCAGCAGATTCCTCCTCTGCATTGCTAAAGGTGTCGTGACAGCAAAGAAAAGTGGAAGGAAACACTTAAGAACACACACTCACTGTCCAGGACGTGTAGCGGAAAAAGATCTTCATTAACTTGTAATTGGATCGCCTGATTAACCATTTATATACAACAAAGCAGTTCTCAGTTCATTTCAAGTTTGACATGATGAAGCATGATGAATTTGAGACTGATTGTCTTTTTAACCCACCGGCTCGACATTTATATACAATACAAACCTTTAATGTCCTTCGCAGTGGAAACTAGCCTGCCTATCCCTCCAGATAATCGCTTTTCTTCCTTGAGAGATTTCTTTCATTTGAATTTCACTGTGGGGAATGAATCAGCTGGTCCTAAGAAACAGTGCTTAACGTGGTCACTACATTAACTACAACTACACATTGTTTTTGGAACTACAGGTAGTCTGTTTACAAGGAATTTTCTATTTAGCTTTCCTTTTGCTTGTTTCTAAAATGAACAAACTTGGCCGGGGGGACTGCACTAATAAAACATTCAGCTTCTGTTCTTGTCCTCAAGTCTCATATTAAACGCGCGATGGGTATAAATCTTTAATAGAGTTGCATCCACATTTTATTTCCGAAAGTCCTGAAGTGACCAAAGCTCGTCTAAAAATAAAGATGGGACTAACGTGAATACAATGTTCATGGTAAAATGGCCACAGGAAATGAGGGAGCAAACATTGCCTTCAAGCAGTTAAAGTGTAAATGTCAAGTTATATACTAAATGTTCATGACTAATGCATCATATGCACCATATGTGAGATGTGCGAAAGGTAGCCTATTCTGATCTGACCCTACAGGTCATTTGGAGGCATTTTCATGTGCATAAGAAACAGCTGTGCTCTGGATATTGATGCTAAATTAGGCCAGTAGTTCTTAACTGGTGGGTCGTGGCCCAAAAAATGGGTTGCAGGTCTGCTGGTAACGTGGACCGCAGTGGAAGAAACAATGCCACATGCAAAAACCCTAACTGAGTGCTTAATGATTAGCATAGCAAAATAAATAGACGTGATGTGACCTTTTAAAAAGGGAGCATACACATTCAATCAAATTCTTAAGGATTTTGGCAGAAATTCACAGGTTGCTTGACACAACCCATCCATCCTTGAAAACCATGAACAAAAGTTTGTGTCTTGTTATTCATTCAGGCTTATGCAGCTCTTGATTACATTAATAGGTTAAATTATAACAAATCTTTTTGTTTAATTTAATTTCCTGTTAAAGGAGAACTCCGGCGCAAAATGAACCTTTAGTCAATCCAAGTCAATCGTTCTCTGAGGTTTGTTTTCATGATAATCGAATGTAAAGAGTTTTATCTCTAAAAACTGTTTAGCCTATAATGCTAGTACTGGGGGCATTTTAGCCTGGATGCCAGCCCGAACTCCGCCCACAACATTTTTTGGTCAGGAAGCTCGGTCTGGACTCGATCCATTGAGGAGAAATTATGATCAGTCAAAAAATGAACGGGCCAATCAGATTGCCAGGGTTGGCTTTATACGATGATGGACAAGGACGTAATCATCACGTTATCAAAGAGTACTTAACTGGTTTCCCTCAAAGGTGACTGCAGCTGGAGAATTGAGATGTATAGTTTTTCGCTGTCGCGTCTGTTGTAAAATAAATTTGCAGCGCATTCATTTTAATAGACGTACAGAAAACTGAAATCAAGGCATTTGTCAAAAGGAAAGATATTTTTGCCGTCCTTCTTACATGATTCGGCAAAAGTGTAACTTATCAGCTGGCTCTGATGGTCGCTAAGTTAAGAAGATGGGATGTAATGAAAAGCCTGTGGTCGTTGTGATTTCTCCTTTGGTCGCACTCATGGAGGAGTAAGTAAAAGAAGCAACACTCGTTATTTTACTTCTAAAATAAGTAAGTTCTTGAAAACTGCGCTATGCAAAGTAGTTGACTTACTGCGTTGCTCTGATTGGTTGTAGGTTTACCGACTATCCAATTGAGTGCGGAGGGTTTTTTTTTCCTGATTCGGTTAAGACACGCCTCATAATCAAAGTCCTACGGAGCAGTTTCAGACTCATATTCTGACTAGAAGTCAGGCTATGGCCATTTACTAAGTAAAAAGAAATCGCTAGTTTATACCACTTACAAAGCTCAAAATAGCCCCACACTAACACAGTAACATAATGAGGGCCCCTACATGCAAAACGAAGCATTGAGAACTTTGTAAGTGTATAGACCGTTTTATATAGACAGTTCACTTCATGTATACAGACAGGAGGTACACTTTTTGTTCCTTTTATGTACTAATATGTACCAATATGCACCCTTTATGTACCTTTTTTTTAGAGAGAGCGTGTCATTCTAAATATGTGCACAGCTTTGCAGTATAAGTACATCTTGAGGCGCTGTTAATGAATATACTCTGTGTAAGCTTTAATGAAGCGTTAATGAAGTCGGAAACCGCAAACTGTGATGTTTTCTCCCCGGACTAATACTTGTTTTCTCTCTGCAGAGCCACAGCTAAAAGGCATCGTCACCCGTCTGTACAGCCAGCACGGCTACTACCTGCAGATGCTGCCGGATGGCACCATGGACGGCACAAGGGACGAGAACAGCTGCTTCTGTAAGCGCGTGTTCTTTCACACTTGTAATTCACACCTGACAAGCACAGTGTGACCTTTGGTTGGTCAGTTGTGGGAACTCTTGAGTTGTGTCTGTGTGTGTCCGTTCCAGCGACTGCTAGACGGACATAAAATACAATTTTGTTGTTCGTGTCATTCATTTCCTCTGTCTTACAGTCTCCTCACGTACATGGTCCGTCTGTCTGTCTGTTGTAATTAATTTAAAAGGCTGTGCTGGCATATGTCCCTTATGTCAGGCCTAAGGTGTATAACCCTGGTACAACTCTGGGGATACACTCAGCTGAATTCAAGATCACATGCCGTAGTATGAATATTTGTCTCATCTGGAATTAAGGCCAAACCTGATAATTAGAAGAAGATTTTCTCATATTCTTGACCTTGTGTATTTTAATTAGATGTCTGGAATTTATTCAGTTTTTATGATAATATGGTAATTGTTGTTTTAATGATGTCTGAGCTGACATTTATTAGTATGTCACTCACTGTACTACTTTTTTTCGGTACTAAGTGGATCTGCATTTTGAACTAATGGAGTGATTGATTCAATAACCCATTCATAAAAACATGGGCTGCGTCTAAAATCACATTCACTACATGTCTGAGTAGGTACTACCAGTACAATTGGATTTACTTTGCGATTGTTAACAAAGTATGTTGTATATACTGTGAATATAGATAGTATGAATGAAATTTTGACGCATTTCATCACCATGTTGTTAGTCACGTGTCACGTGACCTACCACCGTCAGTTGTGTTTCTTCGCTGCCGTTCATAAGCATCCTTCAAAGGACGCGAAGGTCCTATAAAGGTCGGACCGAGCGTTGTTAAATGGGACGGTCCAGCCTATAGGATTGCTCTTGTAGCCTAGCAACTGTTACCATTGACGAGCGATGCCATTGACTTTAAGTTATATTCAACTGTCTGAAAAGATAAGAGGATTCATGCGGAATTTATGGTCCATTTATGTACATAAGAAAGAGGATAAACTATCCACAAATCACATAATTTAAATAACAGATTTAAAGTATTTTTTTGAAAATTCCAGTAAGTTGAATCCCTGCAATACTTACATTTAAAAGTGTAATCTGGCATTTTCTCTAAATAAATATCCAGTCATTGGCGCACTATGAATCTCTAATCTTTGGATCCACTCGTTCTATCCTTCAAGACACGGGAAAAGAAGGACGCATTTGTAGACCATGTTCGAAGGAGCCTTCTTCACATTCATTCGTGCATGCATTCGTCCTTTGAAGGATGCAGCCTCTGAATTGACCGTTCGCAAAAGCCACGCCCCCTAGTTATTGTTACTATGCCCGTCAAACAAATGGTCAAACGCGACAGATTGCCATGATGGAAAGAGTCTTACTTGTAGCAATCTTTCCGCAATATCCTCTAGATTGAGGAAGGGGTTACAGTATGCAGTGGAGGGATATATTCAAAATGTAAAAATACGCAATGAATTTCATACACAGAAACATACACACGACAAAAAACAATATAACAGAAATGCTCAGTAAAGCCAGGGTAAACTGGCAATCCTTCACAACATGATTAACAAACAACATGGCTTATAACAGGAAGTGATGCAAGAAGAACAGGCAGTAGCCAGTACTCAGGCGATGGCTCCCTCTGGCGGTTGGAGGAATGGATGGCGGATGCAGACGTTACAGTTTAAATGTGAATAAAAGCCTAAATTAAGTCTGTTTATCAAATAAAGTGATTGTGCCTTTTCAAAAATGGACTAAACTGCTAAATTCGTATGGATTCGTTTTACAATCTTTTTTAACTTTTTGAAGCGTCAAAGTGGTATTTGCGTAGGTTGTCAACCGAGGGAAAGAAAGGTCTCAGATTTAATCAAAATAACTTAATTTGCATTCTGAAGAAGAATGAAAGCCTTACGGGTTTGAAACGTCATGAGGGTGAGTAATAAATGACAGAATTAATTTTTTTGAAAAACTAATCCATTAATTCTGCTGTACAGGTTCAACCTGAGGTCTCAATGGCACAATTTTATTTTTATGTTGAGTCACCATAACATGCTGTTCTAGAAGGGAAATAGACAGTAAAGAGAGGGAATATGATGTGTCATGAGCTCTTGCATGCCTTATGTAGCTCTATGTGATTTGTGTGTGTGTGTGTGTGTAAAACGGATTGAGAAGTATTTTATTGGGATGGCAGTTGTCAGGGTGCGCTAGTGTATAGCACATTCCTGTCTGGGTTGTCAAGGACTAGCTTACATGTCACGCTTGTCTATTGAAATGACTGTCGCACATATTAAATAACCATACTACTGCAGCGTCCCATGAACGTTGTGACAGGGCGGTCTGACATGAATCCTAAACACTTCACGCCCAATGAGGTGAATTTGATGGTGCTAAATCGTTACAATAATGTCCAACAGCAATTACATACAGTCATAAATCTGTCAAACTCTGGCAGGGAAATCTCACTGAAGACTAATTGCAGAAATATTTACCTTAGCCTGTGAGGGAATATCTCTCTCAGTCTTTCCCACCCATTTATTTAGCATGTTTTGTCTTCTGCTATCTATCAGAAGAAGTGGTGTTCCTTGAATCATCCATATCAAATGCAATCCATCTTTCTATCAAGGACAACAGACGTAGGGCAGATAGTCCCTATACTGGATACCTTCCCCCACCTCATGCTATTATCTTTGCCATCCCTGACAGTTTTACATCCTCTCTTCTATGTCTTTCTCGTCTTCATCTCTGTTATCCTGTTTCATCCTATTTTACGTTGTCTCTAGTCAGACATTTGACTCAAGGAAAATAATGGTCGTCATTGCAGCTTATTCTTCCCAAGAACCGCCCACTTAGACGGGAAAAGACACTTTGATTGACTACCACCCACCCTTTTCAACCTGACTATTCCATTCTCTCTGACACCTGACACTGTTTGCTATTCTTCATCAAGTATTTGATCTATTTCTCTGAGCATGAATTCTTCTTGATTTCATCCCACAGCACAGTTCAACTTGATTCCTGTGGGTCTGCGGATAGTGGCGATCCAGGGAGCGAAGACTGGTTTCTACCTGGGCATGAACAGCGAGGGATATCTCTACACCTCTGTAAGTGACTGAATGCTCTTTTAAGGATTGATGATTATCATAATTAGAATAATTATGCAGGTGCCCTCCATGTGTCTCCACAATAATGATTCACAGATAATTGACAAACATGCAGCTTTTAGAGTGGTAAATAATTATGCAGACGTTTTAATTACCCTCCTCATAGCAAGAGTTTGGCCAAATAAACTGATGTGAAAGAAGATGGTGTAATTAGGATGATGCGGGCACTTTCATTGGTGCTGAAAACGTCAGGCTTAGTTTATGGTGTGAAAGTACCAATTGTGGGCCTTGTGTTGAAGAGGTTGGACTCTCTCCATGGTGCTGACTTTCCAGGTTGCTCTCCGTGGTTCTGAACTTCTCTGGTTATATCATTGGGGTACAATCCCGTTCCATCCCACAGAGTATACATCTAATATTAATGAAACACACCTAAACCAGGTAATCAAGGTCTTTAGGAATACTAGAAAGGTCAGGTTGGTGTGTTGGATTAGGTTTAAGGCAGCCTTCCAGTGGCAAGTGGCTGTTTATTTAGGAGCTCTAATATCACAACACCAAATAAAACAGTTCAATATGCAGTTCTGTCTGTATAGACTACCGTTCAAAAGCTTAAAGGAGTAGTTCACTTTTGAAAAAAACTTTTGCTGATAATTTACTCACCCCCATGTCATTCAAGATGCCCATCTCATTCTTTCTTCAGTCAAAAAGAAATTAAGGTTTATTGAGGAATTAATTTCTTATTAAGAAATTAAGGAATCTTTTTTCCGAGTCAATTCGTTCATTGAATGAATCAAATGACTCGGAAAAAGATTTGTTAACTTTTATGAACGAGTTTGAACAAGAGTCACAAACATGCGTCACAGAACAGAGCAAGGCGAGCATTTGAGCTTATACATTTTTTTAAAATGAGCGATCGTTTCGCTTGATAAGACCCTGGAATCGTTTAAAGCCCTTTGAACAGTTTGCAGTTTGTACTGAAAGTGTCTTTTGGACCTTGAACCGTTTGGTTCCCACTAAAATGCATCATATGGACAAAAATGCTGAAATGTTTTCATCAAAAACCTTAATTTCTTTTCAACCGAAGAAACAATGATATGGACATCTTGGATGACATGGGGGTGAGTAAATTATCAGCAAAAGTTTTTTTTAAAGTGAACTACTCCTTTAAGGTCTGTATGATTTTTTTTTTTTTTTTTTTAAGTCTCTTATTCACACCAACAGTAAAAATTTAATTAATTTATTCTTGTGATGGCAAAGCTGAATTTTCAGCATCATTACTCCAGTCTTCAGTGTCACATGACCCTTCAGAAAACAAAATAATATGCTGATTTGGGGCAAAGAAATATTTCTTATTAATATCAATGTTGAAAAAGAAGCTGCTGCTAAGTACTTTTGTGGAAAATATAATACAATATTATTATTATTTTTATATTAAATATAATATAAAATGAATGAAAATAATATTAATATAAATAAATATGTCAGGGTTCTTTGATAAATCTAAAATTCATAAATTAGGTAAATAAAAAGAACATCATTTACTTTTAATTAATGAAAATCTTTTGTAACATTTATAAATGTCTTTACTGTCACTTTTTAAATGTTAAGTAATGCATATTTGCTTTACTTATCCCAGACATTTTTGAACTATAGTGCATTTAGCCACAAAACATTTTAAAAAGATTAATCTCACTTCAAAAGCAACAACAGGATATCTGAAATCTCTTGTGGTTCTAGAAACATTTCAAATCCTGTATTAAATGTACTAGATAGCCATTTCGGATATGCGCCGTCAATGCTCTCAAAGGTCAATCTTTCCCATAAAAACAATAACAAAGAATTAGCCCATGCAGTGTGTCCAATTACCCAAATTGTGCTTGAGGAGTACAGTGAAAAGCACCAGCATTAGCAAACAAGGTGGAGCAGATATTTAGACTGTGTCACGGCCAGAGCAGGATAAAGAGAACAGAGAGCGTGATGAGACGGCTCTCAGATATTGAGTGTGTGTTTGTTAAGCTGTGTTGTGTGTGTGTGTGTGTGTGAGTGTGCATCCCAGAGCTGGTGATTAGAATGCGGGGATGAGACAGCTTTTGTCTCCTGCCTCTCTGTGAACTGAGAAATGAGGGGATTTTCTTCTCAGAAGTGTAGAGCGGCATTTGGTTCAAAGGCAACTGACTCTAATTCAGAGCCTGTGTAGCTTACCGATGCGCTGCAAGCCTTGGGACATTCTGCCCTGTGTTGCTATCCTAAGACCGCCCCTCCTCCCCTCCCCTTTTTATGTCTTAAGTCTGGTCCGTCTATCCTGTCCCTGTCGTTTTCACCGATTCCTTTCATTTGGACTCATGCTTAACAGATTTGTCCTTTCAGTGCTACTGTACCAATCTGAATTTGTCTTGTCATTGCCCTATTCCAGTCTTTGGGACTCAAACAAACATTATTTTAGCTTGCAGTCGAATCAGAGATCATTACATTGAATTCTGTGTATTTTAATCAATGTCAGGGGTTACGTAAGCAGATTAATTTGGGAATGTTTACAATGCATGCTGCTTAACCGGCATCTGGATGCAGGGAATCAAACTGGCTTTTGTTATATCACCATTGTGTCTGTGTGTGCATATGATTTTTTTAAGCATAAGTGAGTGTTTAAATGCAAGCGAAAGTGTGTGTTTGATAACCATCGACTTAGAGAAAGCGTGTGTAACGGATAGGCTCAGAGACTCGGAGGACACAGCCAATGGGGAAACACCTCAATCCCCAGAGCATTTTTCTCTTCCGCATGCTCCCATTCCCCTCCCCTCCCTTCCTCACTGCAGCTAAAGAGAAGGTCATTCATAATATGCCACTATATTGTCAAGCTCTATAAGTATCTCATTGTAATAAGCCCACGTAAATTAGACGAGCTGCCTCAGGGATTGTGCTCTTCTGTCACATAATGGATTTCATACATCCACTTGGGCAGACATTCTTCATGTACTCATGCAGCATTTGGTGCAAAGCCTGTAATGACCATTAAGGTTTAAAATGCACCGTCAAATCTGGAAGAGGCAATTCAGCTGAATGATTTAAAAGGTTAAAATCCCCAGAATTTGCGATTATGACAACATGCCATTGTCATTTACTTTTGAATATGGCACATCTATCAGCGAGTTAGACTTTTCATGGCTATCTCAAAGTACTCTCCTTTTAGAGTTTAGTCTTTTAGCAGCATTATGTAAGGAACAGATGTTTTATGGTAATGTAACCTTACCTTTTATAAATTAATGATACTCTTAAGTGGCAAAATAACATTTTGGATGACTGATGAAAATTGTCTATGGTGATTATTTTCATCCCCTAAAGTAATTATAATAGATTTAACTTTAATTTGTTCAATTTGTCCTGTTTAATGAAAAAGAAACATTCCGTCTTTGTGCTGAGCAAAAATTAAACGGTTCAAATAACAGTATTAATAATTAATTAGCCATAATGGTCTGAATAAAAATTGTTTTTAGGATCCTATACACTCATAAAGTGAATAAAGGTTGCAAAAGTGGGTTTTCGCAAAGATGCCATAGAAGAACCATTTTGCATTCCCCAAAGTTCTTAAAGAATCATTTTTTTCTTATAAATAAATACATTTCAATAAATGATCTAAACAGTCTTTTTCCATTTTAACCTGTTAACTGTCAACACCCCCCCCCTTTTTTTTTTAATAGATATGAAAATGCACATTTCGAACTTAAATTCAAGAATGCTTCAGAATATAGACATATGATTGGTCTTATTTTAAAGAAGACATTTGGCAGATTTTTGCAGAAATAAATTAGGAAAGTGAAACAGAAAAAAAAAGTTATAGAAGTTTGAGTTTATGGAAATGTACACTGTAAAAATGTTAATTCATATTTTACATAAAATATATATTTTCAAAACCTGGGCTACTCTAAAACGGCAGAAAAATCAAAGTTGTGTTTTAAATTTTAGGTTGATATCTGAAAAAATGAGCTTTCAGTAAGATTTTGTTTGAGCGCAGTACCAAACTTTTTCACTATAGGGCACAACCAGACTCCATTACTGCCCAGGGCACCTGCATTTGCATTTGTGTTTTGAGTGATATGAACCCTTATTTCCACAATTTTCATAGAATTTATGAAGTAGATATCCTATTCAGGAGTAGTATGGGAAGTTTGGCAGGTTCTGATATGAATTCAACCTCTAAGAAACACATACAAAGAACATGCATGTAAGTCACAGCTCGCTGCCGCATCACAAATGGTGAATTTGTAAGTGTAAAAAAATGTAAGCTTTCAAATGATATATAGTTTGTCAATATTACTTAAGGTATTTACTAAGATATTATTGTTTTAAAAATATAGTGGCAAACGTCCCACCTAAGGTGACAGTTAAGGGGTTGTGCAATGAAAAGTTTCCATGTATGATTTTTTATTATTTTTGAATTTTGAATTTTGATGGAACCATAGATCCCAATAAATAACCTTTATTTTTAAGAGTGGAAATTCATTTGTCAAGAACAGGGAACCCCAATATTATATCATCATCATTACACATATTATATTATCTTTCTTCCACTGAAAACAAAAAAGGATATTTTACAAAATGTCAGCTAATAGACTAATGTGGATATAACTGTCAAGCTCCAAAAAGGAAAAAAAAAATGCATTATCTAATCCATATGATGATATATTAATCTATATATTAATCTATATATCTAAAAATTTGCATAGTTCAACTTCCAACATTACAGAGATCGGCACTGAGCTGAAAGCTTTCCAGCAGCCTTCATTGTTCTGCGCCTTGAACTATCCAGGCAGCAGCTGTGTAGCCCTGGAGAGCGATGGGGAACGGACTACTGAGGGAACCTCCGCGCTATTGGTCTACGGTTATATGGGCATCAAGGTCTGTGAGATACCTGTTGTGGAGTTATGAAAATGATTTGATAAAAATAGAGCCTTGTCCCGTCCTGACCCATTTTATAGACAGTATGCTCTGGAAAAACCCTCCTGGGCTGAGCGAGAGAGGGTGAGAAAGAAAACACGAGAAAGAAATGAGGAGTGGGAGGCGCTGACACAGTTGTACGGTTCCTGACAGAAATAGTTATGGGCCTGTTGCCACGATCAGCCATTATTCAGACGACACAGGCTCAGATTTAAAACTACTTGCTTCAAACTAAGTTTCAACCAGATAACTTGCAGTATAATGGCATTGTCTGAGCACAATAGGTGCATGTGTGGGTGGGTGTGTGATTTGTGTGACCTAAGACAAGATGTGTATAGTGTGTGTTGTGGTGCCTTCACCTCAGGTTTGATAAATGGTTTCTATAGACTCTCTCCTCTACAGATGGTATTGAGATTCTGAATGCTTCCGTCACTAAGATGCAATCACACCCGCAGACTCAAAAGAGAGACGTGGTTTGTAAAGGTAAATGAAAAGCCAGAGACGTACCGATATGAATCCAAACTAGAACACATGCAATTGATTTCAAACACACCTCATTCCCAGCGTTCCCTCACAAGTCGACGAGGGACGGAGAAAGAGAGAGAGAGAGACAGAAGTGTAAGTGATTCAGTAATCTTCTCCTTCCCCCTTGCAGGTAATGAACTGCAGATTGTAGCTGTTCATCCCCATAAACCCTCTGCGGCATTTTAAGCTGCCTCCATTTCCCATAAGCCCCCTTATGAACCCTAGCTTCAATTGAGTATCATGTTACTATGTGGCCTTTCTGTCTTTGCACAAGGTGATCTCATTAGTATTCGTAGATATATTAGAATGTATTTATAGACACTTATATATATACTATATTTCATGTGTGGGCATACAGTTTAGAGACACATTAAGCTTTCCATGTCTTCTGACAACTGGTTGGAGCTGAAATTTCTAAATGAATGTGGAATTAAAGCATTCATTGACTACAATTTAATCACTTATAAATAGTGCTGTGAAACGATTAATCGTGATTAATCTGATCCAAAATACAAGTTTGTTTTTACATAATATATGTGTGTGTTGTGTGCATAATTATGCAGTATAAATATACACATATGTATATATTTACACATGCATGTGTTAAATGTTTTATTAATATATGGGTTCAAATAAGTTTGACTTCTATCCACTCCGTTTCGAGCATTAGATTTAGGTTTTGTTAAAGTTGATGTAAATATGATGAATTTAAAGGCCTGTACAGACTAACCAAAATGCTTCGTATTGCCTTGTCATGTGTAACTACATATTGCTCGAAATAAACAAATAAATAAATAAATAAATAAAATATATCAAATATTTATATTCATGTTTAATATACATTTTGAATAAATGTCTATAAAGTATATACATGCAAATATTTCTTAAATATATACATGCATGTGTGTGTATTTATATATACAAAATAATTATGCATACTACACACACATATATTATGTAACCACATGCGATTAATCGCGATTAATCGTTTCACAGCCCTACACTCTAAAAAATGCTGGGTTGTTTTAACCCAATTTTGGGTCAAATATGGACAAACCCGAAATGTTGGGTTAAAAATGTCATGTAAAAATTTAACCCAACGGCTGGGTTAGTCCATATTTGACCCAAAGTTGGGTTAAAACAACCCAGCATTTTTTAGAGTGTACTTATTAATATTGTGTTGGCTCTCCCTTTATTTATTTTTATTACTGCAGCCATTCATCTGGGCATTGACTCGCTAAACATTGTGTATGTGCCATGCTAAACTTATTTAAAATCGTCCTTAAAAGCTGAGCTTCATTGGAAGACCTGCTTGACTTCTTGACAAATCAGGTTTATAATTTCCCAAAGGGTTTAAATGGCTTTAAGGTCAGACGACTGAGGAAAGACTTTAAAATGCTGAGCATGAACACTTTCATTCCATGGTAATCAACTGTAGTTCAACACATGTTCTGTGTTAAAATGGATATTGTGTATTTTTACTCAGCCTGTACTCAGTTGAAGTCAAATAATGAGTCAGTCGAATAAACAGTTCATTCATCACACTGGAAATGAAAGGGTCAAGTCGAGTGCACTGCAATCTCATGCTGTGTTTTATACTGCACATTTAGTTCATCCTAGCAATCTGTGCATGAATACTATATACTGCAGAAAATGTAAGAATAGTATTTCTATTCTAAATATTCAGGAAAGCAAATGCGTTTCACTCATTAGAGATTCATACAGTGTCATTGGTGTAACAACAGTTCCGATCAATCTTTCGAAATGAAAACGCAACGTCAAATTAGGCAAATGGGTCAACAAATCAATGTGGTGGTGTTAAACATATTTAATTAACCTAATTTATCACAAATGCAATATAAACAACCTATTCGATTAATTGTTGAACATTAATAGATTTGTAAACATTTGAAGTGTTTACATTTTAGATGCTGTCTGTACTTTGATATTGTAAGCTTACTTGTGCTCCACAATTTACATACAAATAGAAAAAGAGATTAATTTTCTTTGCCACATGCTAATTAGTAATACTTCCTGGTCGCCCCCCCCCCCTCCCCCCTCCCCCCTCCCTTTCAAGATCGTTCCTTAAAACAGGAGGTCCCGTCTTACGTTCCATAACATAATTCTTATTGAAAGGGACCCTCAATTCATCACACAAAACAGATAAATGCCATCAGCGGTGGAATAGCCCCGCCCACCCTCGCCAGCTGCACAACCATCAGTAAACATCACCATAAAAGAGCATGAATTGATTATGACCTCGCATGCATCCATGTACGTTTCATCCATGTATTGATGTTTCCTAATGTACCTCTGCATGCTTTATAGACTTATGTAATGTTGTATGTCACTGAACATCTGCCGAACACACAAAGTAACTACAGTGAATGCTGTGGGAAGACATATTACACATATGCACACACATGCATTCAAGCGCAAGGATTAACTGAGGCATAAACACATTGGGTAGAACGCACTCGCTCATGAAACATAAGCCCCATTAAGGAGCTTTGAGATATGATCACGGACAAGACTGGACTTAAATGACATGCAGACAGAGATTACTGCACCGTAGGGGGGGACTTCCGGTCCGAGAGCATTATATCCGGTGTGAAAACTAAAGTGTCTGGATTTAGCATGATCCAGTTAGCCTCTGCTGGTGAATACCGTTACTGCACCTATCTACGGGTGTCTCAATCAACTCCCACACTTCCTAGGCCATGAACCAGTAAATCGTGTATATGAACTCACTGGTGTAGTCAGACAAAGAGACAAAAGGACCCTGGCTCAACCTAACCTTAACCCACCCTAACCCAACATCATTACAGGTATTTATGAATAATAACACAACTGATATCTTTATTTTATTTTATTTTTTACGTTATGAATGATAAATACTTTGCTTGTTACATATATCTGCAACATTTCAACCTTAAAAAAAAAAACAAATACATGTTTGCTAGATTATGTTTATTACCTGTTTAGCGATGTTTGTTTATGTTGACAACATAATATACATAGTAATACCCCCCTTAATTGTGATTTTTTTAAGCGTTTACTCGCTTGTAAAAGGTGGTTGCTAGCAAGTGGCTAAATGGGACTACAGAGGTTGTCGTCGACATTAAATGTCATCACCTGAACGGGTAAACTACTCACTAGTCCGCTTTCACAGCCTCGTTGTTTCTAATCGTGCTAGCAAGCATTCATAACTACAACTTTCAAGAAAATTGTTTTGAAAGAAACTGAAATAGTTGCGACTGTGGTGTAATTCGTTTATAGCCTACAATTAGCTTTTTACTTTTGTTGATAGTATTTAGGTTTTTTAAAATTCATAAAAGTGAACAAAATGTGAAAGAATAATTTTCTTTTTGTTGGTCAGAGAGTTTATTTTATGCAATAATCCATTCCGATGGAAAATCCTATTGGCTTTTTCTCAAGGGAACCAGGGTGATGCTAACTTACTGTTTGGCATACACAATTACATCATCACTGCAGCACTCTATTGACGGCCATTTAAGAGTTCCTGTCTTCTCTGACTAAATAAGATACTAAAAGCAAATATTTTGCAAATACAACACTTTTTTTCACAGCGTGCATATAATTCATCCAGTTCCGCTTTCTTTTTCCATTCTCTGCCAGTGCCATAGGCCTTTTCCACTCTCAGGAAGTGTTGCACTCATTTATAGCTTAAGTTGTACCTTTGGTTTCCCAGTGTTCCTTTGTGGCCGAGACGCTTGTTTCGTGTGTTTCGCATGATCTTGAGTTGAAGGGCATATTTCTCTGTCTACTTCCTGTCTCAGTGTAACGCCTTTAGCTGTAGTCATGGATTTGGGACTAATACAAAGTTTCACTGAATAATGCATGTGTCTTTGAAATAGCATAATTGATATCAATTATTCAACCGTGTCTCCAGCATTGTGTTACGTTTCTAGAACTTCCTGCTGAGAATCTAATGGACACAGAGGTCACGTTGGTCTCAAAAGTCCAAGAAAACTTCAAGGCTGCTCTGCTGCAAACCTTTTAAAGCTTATAAGATTGTCTCTTATGGGCAATAACGTGATTTTAAAAAGTCCTATAATGTATGTGTTTCCTGTCATTGGCAGTTAAATTTTTCATCCTCTTTTAGTTATTGTTGTGTTTGGCGTTAAAGGTGCGACAGGCCTTGTGGAACATTGCAGATTGCTCTTTGTAGCACTTGAGCGGGCGCTGTAAACTGCCCTCGAGTAAAGCGTTTCTAGGTTTGCCATGTGGCAGTAACAAGGTCATTAACTCCAGTTCGATGAGAGATAGAAACAGCACAGCAGTCGGATCCCACATCCCCCGTCTGTCAATTTCATGCTCTCTGAACCAAGATCTGTGAGAGGAAGCTTGCAGAACGTCTTGGATTGGGACGTCAAGTCCCGTGGTGGCTGTGTGGAGTGTGTGGGCGCATGTTTTGTTGAGTCTGCATGTTTGCTATGTATGGGTTGTTCACACTTTAAAAAGGTAATTATTCATCATTTTTTAAGCTTAAAAAATTCAAGCAACATTATAGCAGGCCTACAGTACTAAGTCAGAACCATAGCCATCTCTAGTCAAATGTATTCCTTTAAGGGATTCACGTATCGGCTGATATATGTTCATTTTTAATGTTATCGTTATCGGCCCAATAAGAAAATTTGGCTGATATATTAAAGCCGATAAATAATGGATTATTTCCTTCAGCCGAGGCACTTCAGATGAACATTGTTCGCCATGGTTTTGAATTCTTTGAAATATGATTTGAATCATTTAAAGAAGAAAAATACAGATAAGTGCAACGTGTGCAGAGTCTGTCACATTAAAATTATAATGAGAATTTGTAACCAGGCTCTCAAAAATGATTGGATTTAGATTTATCAGCCAATTTCAAATAAAGAATTATCGGTATCTGCAAAATTTTTCATATCAGTGCATTCCTAATAAATACACAATTTATAAACAACCTAAATACACACTCACCTAAAGGATTATTAGGAACACCATACTATACTGTGTTTGACCCCCTTTCGCCTGTGGCATTGATTCAACAAGGTGCTGAAAGCATTCTTTAGCAATGTTGGCCCATATTAATAGGATAGCATCTTGCAGTTGATGAATATTTGTGGGATGCACATCCAGGGTACAAAGCTCCCGTTCCATCAAATCCCAAAGATGCTCTATTGGGTTGAGTGACTGTGGGGGCCATTTTAGTACAGTAAACTCATTGTCATGTTCAAGAAACCAATTTGAAATGATTCGAGCTTTGTGACATAGTGCATTATCCTCCTGGAATTAGCCATCAGAGGATGGGTACATGGTGGCCATAAAGGGATGGATATGGTCAGAAAAAAAGCTCAGGAAGGCCATGGCATTTAAACAATGCCCAATTGGCACTAAGGGGCCTAAAATGTGCCAAGAAAACATCCCGCACACCATTTCACCACCACCTGCCTGCACAGTGGTAACAAGGTATGATGGATCCATGGTCTCATTCTGTTTAAACCAAATTCTGCCTCTACCATCTGAATGTCTCAACAGAAATCGAGAATCAACAGACCAGGCAACATTTTTCTAGTCTTCAACTGTCCAATTTTGGTGAGCTCTTGCAAATTGTAGCCTCTTTTTCCTATTTGAGGTGGAGATGAGTGTAACTCGGTGGGGTCTCCTGCTGTTGTAGCCCATCCGCCTCAAGGTTGTGCGTTTTATGGCTTCACAAATGCTTTGCTGCATACCTTGGTTGTAACGAGTGGTTATTTCAGTCAAAGTTGCTCCTCTATCAGCTTGAATCAGTCGGCCCATTATCCTCTGACCTCTAGCATCATCAAGGCATTTTCGCCCACAGGACTGCCACATACTGGATGTTTTTCCCTTTTCACACCATTCTTTGTAAACCCACGCAGAAATAATTGTGCGTGAAAATCCCCGTAACTGAGCAGATTGTGAAATGCTCAAACCAGCCCGTCTGGCACCAACAACCATGCCACGGTCAAAATTGCTTAAATCACCTTTCTTTCCCATTCTGACATTCAGTTTGGAGTTCAGGAGATTGTCTTGACCAGGACCACACCCCTAAATGCATTGAAGCAACTGCCATGTAATTGGTTGTTTGAGTAATTGAACAGGTGTTCCTAATAATCCTTTAGGTGAGTGTATATACACTCCATGTACATGTCATTAAAAAGTTAAGTATATAAATGCAATTTCATATTTTTATAACAGAATAAATTGTCACAACATATGACAGTGTCTGTGTATGCCTAGAAAATTCCACATCATATTCATTTATTCATAGTAAAGACTCGGTACAAACTTCTCATTGTTAAAGTCTGCAACAACTGCAAGTTGCAACCGAATTTACTTTAGTATTAGAATAGTAAAATGAGGAAAAAATTAAGGGTGGAGCTTGATTTTAGGGCACAGACTCACAATCTCTAGCTTGAAGTGGTTAAGGATGTTTCGCCCAAGCTGTCAAACTGTCGTCATCAGAGTATTTACGGAGGGGGAAGCATGCTTTCAGATTTTGAATCTTTTTTATGACCAAGTAGAACACATTCAATCAGACACTTGGATACAAAAGGAGAGAAATGGAGGGAGGCAGCAAAGGAGGAGGAGAGAGGGTGAGGAGAAGGGGAGGAGAGAGGGTGGGGCGAGGGGAAGGTCAGAGTGCTGCTCTGCATAATAAAGATCTCGGCATCATCATCGGGATTCTCCACACGCACGCTGGATACCTTTTTCTCCACATGTCATTCCAACCCATTCCACCAGGACACGCAAACTGAAGGAGCATGTCTAACTCGTTCAAGAGTCAGAGCAAAAGGATTAGCTTTTTATTTAAGCCCGTAATCATGGCTACTCAATGCAAACTCTCTCACGCACAGATAGGAGCTGGTCATCTAGGTCAGGGGATTTAAAACTGGGGTCCAGGGGGTGCTAGGGAGACTGTGAAATGTCTGAGGAAAAAATGATTTTACAAAATGGATAAGGCTGTCTATGACAAAATGTGCACTTAAGATATCAATGAACATTACGATTTAATGCCATTCCTTTCCAAAGACGGCTCAGAAATCATGAGATAGTCATTGTAATGAATTGCTAGTTTTCAGTAGTTCGATTTTAGTCATATCTTTAATCATTTAGATTTCATATAGACCTTGAATTATTTTTGATTATACATTTATTATATTTATATACTGTACTTTATTTATATAACGTTCACCTCGGATATGCTAAATAAATAGAACTATTTTTAGAGAATATTAATACATAATATAATAATGTACATAATGCATAACATTTTGCTTAAGCGATGAAAATATAAAAGCCTGTTATTTGACCCTAATTTAATTTTGTTGTCTTTTTAATATCACAATTCATTCCTCATACTGTGTTAATGAATGTTTCTATGTGAAAATGTGTAGCTGAATTTGTATTTTAGGAAGGGGGTCCGTCCTATGGAGGTTTTTGGCATCAAAATGTAAAAAAACAAACAAAAAAAAAAACAACAACTTAGGTTGACTTAAGGTCAACTCCTGGACTGGTAGATGAAGTCGGAGGATAGAGATCAAGTTCTTAATATCTTAAGATTGTACCAACACAAGCTATGATGTGATTCATGTTGTGTAATAGGTCAAAGGTCAACTGTCAGGGTCATATATTGGAAGCCTGAACTTGAAAATGTGAGGTTGGTTGTGTTGATGTCCTTCACGATGGCCATGGTAACTCGATTCACACGGTTAGATTGTAATTAGTATTCCATAAGGCTGATCAGCTATTGATCTCCCCCGTCTGTGAGATTTGGAGGACAACAAAAGCTGCTTAGTTTGATGCATAGGCCAGGAGGGAGGGAGGGTGGGTTAGATAAAATGAGTGAAAGAAAAAGAACAAGAGAGCAGATGAAGACAAGTCTAATAAAAAGAATTGGATGCGTTGGATGAACTAAAAGAAGACATACAGAAATTTGGTTGTATTTGCTATAGTTTTCACTTAAGCTGCTTAATATTGGCGAATCAAAACTCCCTGTAACCCTTTCAACCCCTTCCAGACCCCAGCATCTTACCCTCACTCTTCCCAAATCTCTTAGTCTCCGGTGGCTTGCTGAAAGTCTTCAGTCAGCCGTTTCTGCTTGGCTACCCTCAGTAAATCAATCCTGCTGATTGGGTCTGCTCTCTGACAGGGCAAGGACCCTGACGAAGACTAAGAGAGATGTATACATGTCGCTCCTAGTTACAGTCACCCGGCTACAGCAGCTTGTATTGGTGGGAAGGGCTCTTAGCGAAAGGGAGATGAATGGGAACAGCGAGGTTATGCTCGGAACGTGCTAAATTAAAGTTTTAGGTTGAAAAGCGGAGTGTGTTTTTCTTCATCTCAAGTAGTGACATTTTGAGTATCTGTAGATGTGTGGGTTCAGCTTTCAAGTTTGTATGTTAACATTAGCATTCCGCTACGTATGTTGAGTGGAGCTCACCGCTTTTCCACTCTCAGAGTACCTTTGGGGACAGTGTAAAGTTCATCAGTCATGCAAATGAATGCAGTTGTTGAGTAGTATAATCTACCTCCTGCTCTCTGGAGAACTTTGCTTTCAGAAAAACACCATGATGAGGTTTCCCTTACCCCTCTATAGACGCAGCCCAACCAATCAAAAAAATATGGCAGTATGCTATTTCTGTTCTCAACGTGCTAACTTTGTCATCTTTTTATGTTCACACAGACACACATCTGTGCATGCATTTCAGAACTCTACGCTTATTAGCATATTTGTGTTTTTCATTCTTTGCCAGGAGCATTTCAACCCAGAGTGCAAATTCAAAGAGAGTGTGTTTGAGAACTACTATGTGACGTACTCCTCCATGCTGTACCGCCAAAGCCAGTCGGGGCGCTCGTGGTACATCGGCATCAACCGGGATGGCCAAGTAATGAAGGGCAACCGCGTGAAGAAGACCAAAGCGGCTGCGCACTTCCTACCTAAAGTCATCGAAGGTCAGATCAGATTTTAAATAAACTTGAGACATTTTATGGTAACACTTAACAATAAGGTTCATTAGTTAACATTAACTAAGAATGAACAATTTTCTTCAGCATTTGTCAATCTTTGTTAATGTTAATTTCAACATTTACTGAAACTTTATTAAAATCGTGTTAACATTAGTTAATGCAATGAACAGCTGGATTTGTATTAACTAATGTTAACAAAGATTAACAAAAACAGTAACAAATGTATTGCTCATGGTTAGTTAATGTTAGTTAATGCATTAACTAATGTTTAATAAATGAACCTTATTGTAAAGTGTTACCCATTTTATGATGGTAAATCAAGCCTAAAGTGGTAAATGTGTTTTAGAACATTCTACTAGGGGTTTAAACTTGTCATTAGCTGGTCCATGCAGGTTAATAAACCATTTTAGACCAGCAAGGTGGCTTAACTAGCTAAGGTAATAATCAGATAATAATCAACCTGGACAAGCTAATAACCTGCTTGCACTGACTAGTGACTAATATCCAGCTTGCTCTATCAGATAATGGCCATCTTGGTCTAAAAACACTTTACACCAGCTAATAACCATCTTGCACCAGATTAAACCAGCAACTAAACAGTTTAGAGCATTTAATGACGTGCTTGAACAAGTTTGCACTAGCATAATAAGTGCAGGTTATAACCAGCTTGCATCATTAAACCAGCCACTAACAATTTTATAACAGTAACCTGATTGAACCAGCTAATCACCAGCTATGACCAGCTAATACAGTTTACACCAGCTATAGACCAGCTTAGACCAAATAGACAACATTCCCAGAATGCACCAGCTAATGACCTTTGGATGAGCTTATAACCAGCTTGCACCATCTTAAACCAGCCAATCTCCAGTTTAGAGCAGTTAATAACCTGATTGGACCAGCTAATAGCCTGCTTTTACTAGCTTAGACCAGAAGATAACTGGTCAAAATAACCAGCATAGAACAACTAGTAAAAAGTTTGCAATTCAAAATGGATATCTTAGATCTGCTAATAACCATCTTGCACCAAATTAACAACCAAGTTTAGATTAGTTGATAACCTGTTTAGACCATAACAGTTTACACCAGCATAGCAGCTAATATCCGGTTTATACTAGCTTAGACTAGATAATAACCAGCATGTTTAGACCAGATACTGTCCAATAACCATAATATTAATCCAATTTGCACCAAATTAAACCAGCCAATAACCATCTTCAATCAGTTAATAACCAGCTTGCATCACCATAGACCAGCTAATATCCATTTTGTTAGTTTAGACTAGATAATAACTAGCTTGCACCAGCTAACGGACAATATTCCCAATATAACCTCCCAATAATCAGATTAGTGGTCAATCAGTATGGGTTTTTCAGTTGCAGACTCTTGAAACTTTACATTTTTTACTGTCATAGCTGCACTATTCATGAAACTATGTTATTTTAGTTCCTCTGTTGTTGCTTTAAATAACATCAGTGTGTCTTTGTTCTTCTCGTTCCCTCAGTGGCCATGTACAAGGAACCTTCACTGCATGCGCTTGTAGTAGAGCAGAGTCCTCCTCGCAAAACTGTAAAGACTTCAGACTCCCCCTCCCACAAGAACGGCAGGAAAGAGGCGCCCAGAGCTGATGCTTCATAGCACAGGGGGCGCACACAGGGAGGGTGAAGGACTTCAATGATACAGAGAACTCCATTTTCCTTCATGCAATAGGGGCAGGAAGAGCTGTATGAGCGGCGGCTTGCTTTTGAATGAGGCGAGATCAGACAGCAGCCCCGGGCAATGAGAGGAGAATCCTTGCCTCTCTAGGTCAAACCAGCTCGTATATATTTCCACTGACCCGGCATGACACCTGACCCACCTTATGATCCTATAATCCCTGAAAAAAATGGTTCTGTGCCCCCACATGCCCTACTTGAGTTCTAGCACAGTGCCCGATGAAAAATGCTAACAATATATATTCTAACTGAAGAATTCAATTGACTTTTCTTTCCCTATGGTTTCTTTTTGTTTGAACGAAGAGTTTGGGTGTGAGAAGGAGAGCGTGAGGGAGAGAGGTTATTATTTAATATCATCCTAATGATTCCATCAGATGAGACCCTCGCTGGTTAATTTCTTCCTGCCATCATTTTTGCCAACGGCTGCTCGGTGCCAATCAGAACTATAGGAAGGAGTGCAGTAAAATTAGTTTTATTGGACCATTCAAGGAGGATCCAGTGGTCTGCAGGTGTAGATTGATTTCTTCTGGGGCACTGCCAGGGAAACCAATGGTATCGTCCGGAATATGTGATCGGGCAGCTTTTAAAATTAAACAAAACCCTGTAGTTCCAATTCCTTCCACTGATATTCTCAAACACAACCTGATGACGATTATAATGAATTAAGATCGAATCCACAACCCCAATGCATCTGTTTTCTGGTTTAATTGTGGCTACACCTTCCAAAAAAGATCCAAAAAAGGAAAAAAACAAGTAAATTCTCTTGTGATGACTCTATTAATGTTTAATGGCCAGTGAGCTCGGATCAGCATCCGTATCATTGGCAAACAAGTGCAGATTATTCGGGGCAGTTGTTTGATAGCTCTTTGATGGGATTCGTACAGGGGATTACATGGAGTCCAGCCATGGTTGCTTGAATTATTTACTCCTTTTCTCAAGAACGTACGACTCGTTCAAGCAGCTCGGATAAGAAATTTTAATATGCAAATTTAAATTGTGGCGAGCCGATCAATGACGCAGTGATTATGTGCGTTTAGACGTGTCTATTAGAGTGTGAAAGAGACAGAATGATGTGAAATGAACATCTGCTTCCATTATTTATTTGTGTGTGTGTGTGTGTGTGGGGGGAGGAGTGACGGTCTGGGCACACATGTGTAAACACATTGGCTCACACAGTTGATCACTTTAATGGTTCGGTTGTGTCTGGGAATTTTAATCTGCCTGGAGATGTTGACTGATGTCCTTCTCCAGGTTTCATAATTGACACATAACCAAGAGGAAGTGACATCAAGGACCTCTTTGTAATTCCACAGGCATCTTCCCAGTCCACACACACCACACATAAATTGTTTGTAATGTGTTTTGTTTGAGTAAAGAGTTGGTCAAGCATTTTACAGATGGTGCCCTTTTGTCCTTCAAAAGGGAAGAGACCAGCTCTGTGATTATGATATCAATCATTTGTGGGCCAAAAGCAACTGGTGCGAATGTGGAAGGCGTGTGACCCGAGTGGTTGTAGATGTGACAGGCTCACAAGTTTGGTTTTGCAGTTGTTCTGTGAAAAAAAAGGCCATTTGTGGATTCGTATTAGTGTTTGAATGGTCATCTCAATGTCCTTGAGCTGTGTCCTGAACACCTGGCCAGCAAAGTAAATAGTTAAAATACATTGAATGAAAATATAAGTAAGAATATTAAATCGAAGAGAAAATATTTAGGCAAATGAAACAGGATGTCAGAAGAAAGTATTGCGGATGTCAATGAGGGTTTGTGCATGTTGCAGAACGTTTTTAGCATGTTGAAGCATGGTACGCGTATGTGTCTCAATAAAAGTTGTCCAAGTTAAAGGAATATTCCAGGTTCAATACTAATTGACAGAATTTGGACAACAAAATGTATTTAAATAAATCTTTGTTTTTTTTTGTTGTTGTTTTTTTAAAGGCAATAATTGGGTTACAATGACACACTTACTGGTAGTGAATATGTTTTTTTAAAAGGATTTACAGATGTTTTATTGTCATATACCTTTATATCAAAAGGGTTAGTTAGTTAGGCATTTTTTATGATGATGAAATCATGTTAACATGCAAATTTTTATGTCTTGTGGCTATTCTATTAAATCAGTGAGTATGCTAGCATTTATGTTCGTTTGCATCCTTCACTTAAGTGCCTCACTGTAACCCTTTTTCTTTTTTAAAGGAGGGACAAAAGAAAACACATTTTGTGTTAATCAACATTATGCCACAAGTGCAGTAGATTGAGTTTAACTTGAGTTTAACTATTGAACCTGGAACATTCCTTTAAAAGTAATTGCAATGCGTAGGATGAGAAAGCCTGGAGAAAGTTTGGTTATGCGAGACGAGGTTTGGAATGAAGACGATTCGCTGGCTACGAGAGACTGGAAGTCCTGAGGGGGGCTCAGTGATTGAAGTTAGAGAGGAAGAGGATAACACTTTAGAGGCATTGGATTACCGTAAAACTTCAAATAATAGCCGACTCCCAAATAGACGTCTGTCTCTTTTACACGCCTGGTGTGGCTGCAGGTTTGAGTAAATAAAGGCCGGTCTCAAATAGAGGATGGGTCTGTTTTTTAGTTTCGGGTTGTATTTAATCTTCTAAAACCCGTCAGATCGTCCGCTTTTTGGCGGCCATAAAAAAGCCAATTTTTGTCCCGCCAAAGCCTTTTTTGATCGGTAAGGGATGTAGAATAGAATGACTGCTGCGATTGACAGGGCGCACAACGAACGAGCAGAGAGAGCACCCCGAATGCGTGCACATACTCTCACGCGCATATTTTTTAAAATCAATTGACTTGACAGTAAAAGGTTGGAAGACCCCATTTTCACGTGGAGCATTTGGCGATTTTTCAAGATTAGAGACTCTAGGCCTACACTCAGTGTACAACATCTCAAAACTATAATTATAAAGGTCTGTCTCATAATAGACGCCTGTCTCAAATACAAACCAGTGCAGTTCGACGATTTGGGAAAATAAAAGCCAGGGCTATCATTTGACGTTTTACGGTATGAGGAGCAAAACCAGAAAATCGTTAATTTGATTCTTGGAGGAGAGAGCTTGTGCTTTGGTGTTAATGATGAGGGCAAGATCCTGTTCTGTGAATTAGGCACTGTATGAATTCTTGCTGATTGAGCGGAAGGTGAGGAACAGGGTCCTTTGAGGATTGGGGGAAGGGAACATTTATGCTCGCCCGTGTGATGTAGTTACCTGGCCCGACGAAGACGTTGAGAACACAAGGACGAATGCGGCGCACACACGCCCCCTCATGGGTGCTCCAAAGTCATGCTCCATTTCCTGAGCAATCTCCCCAAACCCTCTCCTGTGTGTCCAGTGGCAATTAACCTTCCCTCCAGCTCTGTGTGCGTGTGTGTGTGTGTGTGTGTGTGTGTGTGTGTGTGAGAGAGATAGAGCGAAGTAACGATCGATTGACTCAATAAAAGCCAAACTGGAGAGCAATAGCCCAGTGCTGTGAGCAATAATTTCCCTGTGCAACCAAGGAACCCGAGGACATTAGCAGACGATGAACTGAAAGGATTTTTTTTTTTTTGTGCGTGGGTGTTTGGGACTTCCAGTCGGTGAGAAAGCAGCGGAGGAGAAGACAACATGGAGATAAAGTGACATTCAGTTCGTAAACCCAATTTTGGTTTTGTCAAATGGGTCTTGCCTGCTTGATCTCGCTCTCTTTCTTCTGTCCAGACCTGGTTTTGCTGTGAAGCGGCTAGTATTATGGTCTCAGATCTCTCCTGACTCTCGCTCTCTCTTTTAAATCAGGGCAAGTTCTCAAGGACACATTGAGTCCACCTTCTGTTTCATTTGCCCTCAATTCAAGCATGCAAAAAGAGTGAGACGATCAAGGGAACACTTCTAAAATGTTCATGCTGTATTTTTGTGAAGAATAATTGATTTCATACTATCTATCTCAGAGGAGTAAAGGAAGAAAAAAATATGTGTATATAAATCAAAGAATTATTAAAAAGTAATATTAAATGCAATCAAAAAATGATGACAGTACTGTAAATGGGTGCTTTTCGGGAGATGGATTGCCTGGTCTTGCCAAAACTGCTGTGAGCCATATGGACTGTGGACATCTACAGATTTGAGTTTGTTTTTGTATTTGTTTTTTTTTTTTTTTTTTTTTATTAAATTGTGATATTGACTGAAGCAACTAAATGTCATTTCACCCACAGTGAAAAATTACATTTTGAAGAATTGATGGGTACTTCTTTGAAATTTGTTTTTATATCTAGTGGAAAATATATATGAACAAACTTTGTTTTTATTTATTATGTTCTCCTTTTTAATTTTAAAGCTGTGTCATTAACAGACTAACTAATTTGACTTTTCAAGACCTCTTCACCCACACATAAGCAAAAAAAAAAAAAAAAAAAAAAACTGAAACCTGAAAGCCGACACACCTTTTCTAATCAGGTCTTCCAATGAAGAAAACAAGCCAATCCTTTTCTCCCCTATCTTCGTCTTCCAAAAAGCAAAGTCTTCCACTAGCCAGGGTTTGCCTGAGTGTGGCAGTAACTGCCAAACGGGACATGGCTTCCTGCATAAGCCTCGCCCTCGATCTTACATGGTGAATGCAGGAAAAGACTGATTGGCTGACAGCCAATGAAGGCGGAGCTACACACACCTGCCCTATAAAACAGCATGGAGACCTACGTGGAGACTCGAAGAAAGCTGACCACAGACTAACAGCCGGGGTCAGCTGGCCATCCCCTGCGTCCCAAACCAGCATGGCGGACGTGCTGCTCTTGAAAGCCGACACACTTGGGAGAGAACTAAGACTCTATTGCATGCATCCCACTTTCGGAAATACTAGGAAAGGACTCCCTGTTACAGAGCACAGGATCTCCTTAGCACCCTCTCCTGACCTCCCACTTGCCATCCTGTGTACGTTTCTAGAGCAATTATACATCTCTGGGCTGGGAGGAGGGAGAGGTGTGTCTTATTACTACATATTATTGAATAAACAGTTATATTTGTATTATTGTAAGATGTGTGATGGACTTGTGATGTTGTCTAAAATATGTGCCCCTGGTTTTAGAACATTGCCATCCATAACATCTCAGGCGTGTAGGAAACAGATGGCACAGACAGCTGCAGGTACTCAGGTGAGCAGTCAGGTGACAGGTGACAGACAACCTCTGCTCCCTTCACTTAGAATTGGCACACTGCACACAGACAACACGCTCACACGAAACACTCGCTCTGCGCAGTATTTTTAAAACTTTCCCCTTTTCTATGTCACCAGACCTTGACTAATCGTCTCATTGGCCACCTACGAACATCTGCATTATGTCACTGCATTACAGGAAGTCTCACTAATCAGATGAGGAACAGAATTAATACCACAGGGTGATATATAAACCACAGCCCACTCTTGCTCTTGCAGGCAGACTCGTTATACAATCATAGATCATCTTCCAGACCCTTCAAGCAAGCGGAGATAATTGTCTTGAACGCCTTTACAGACCCAACAAACTCTTAAAACAAGCTGCTTCATTTGAGGATTAGCTGGCAGTTGATGGATAAATATGAGGAAATTACAACATGCAGTAAAGTGTCTGAATTTCAGCGTGGGAGGGCGAAACATAATTCAGGTTCCTCTGCGGTTTAACTAATAATCCTAGAAACTAATTCTAGTTCAGGACTCCTGCTGCATGAATATTCAGAAATATTTCGAAGGCAGATTGCTTATCTGAGATAATGACAGCATCTGGTTTAAACAATAAAAGAGTGAAGACTTTGAATGTATGGCATACATCATAAAAAATGGTTGCACAGTGATCATTTCTATGCAGGATGAAGGGAAACTGTTGAAAGTTTTAGAAAACACAATGGAAGTTTTTTTTGTCTTGTTTTCTTGTGGTCACAATCTCATCAAATGTTCAAAACTGTTGTCCGTTAAACATCGTTCTATCATCTTTCATCAGTAAGTTTGCACATTTTATTCATTTACAAAAACATTTTAAACCAACTGAAACCATATCCAAAAAATTATGTGGCCTTTAAAATAAAACAAAATTAAAGTCTCCCTCCCTATCAATAATTTTATCCTTTAAAACTCCTCTTTGATCACCAAAATGACATACTTAAACGTGTGAAAATACTTTCTTCATGACTTAAAATAGCTTGAAGGTAAGTCCTTGCTTTAGTATACACAATTCCATGAATATCTATATATAAAACTTATCCATTTACTAACTTTACTGTATAGTAAACGCTACATGATGGCAAGTGGAAATACTGGTTTAATTCAGCCATATACTGTATGTTTAAAGCATAAAATGATTCAGAAGAAGTGGAAGAGTTAATTACACAGGCTCGTCTAGAAGTCGATGTATACTGGTAACTAAGTCAAGTGAAAGTATACAGTAAGTCAATGAAAGTTTAAAAACATTGTAGGCCATCTGCGCATCTCGGTTTTGTTGAAAATAACCAAGCATAAACAGACAGACCGTAGATGCATTCTGAATTCCCAATACGTTACAACAGCGATAATCAAAAAACGATGGACAAAACAGACACTCTTTGTAAACTTTGTTCAGTAGGAGTGCTGTATGCTCTATGTCCAGTCATTACGCCATTGAAAGAGTGCGAGCGCAGGTGAGTACTGTAGTACAATACCTACACAGACAGCAACATAGTGACACTATGTTGCTGTCTGTGTCTATAGACCAAGAAAAACAGAAGAAGAATACAAAAAAAAACTTTGTTTTCAAGAAAACACAAAAAGAAGGCTGAAATACATAAATTATTGGTGCCATCTTGGTCTTTACCATAGGATACTGGAAAAAAAAATACACTAAATCATGTCACAAATACGTGTGATGTGACATCATTTTACACACACCCAATAACACAAGCGTGCCAGAACTCGTTTCTGAATCCTGAGGCTGAATTTGATTCATTGTTCGGACCCTCACCTTCGGCAAACTTCTGCAACCCTCGATAAAGGTAAACCACAAAAGTAATGCACAAATCTGTCGCGGGTGATAAATGCTCAGTAGATTTTTTTTTCCCCATGTTTAAATTCTAAAGGTAAGTCTTTCAACTGACCACATAAAAGCAGATTGCAGGGCACCCCGCTGCAATCTCGCCTGTGTTCACAGTGCTCTGGAGGAAATACAGCAACATGTTAGAAGTAATAACTGATCCATGCATTATTCATGGACGTCTCTCTGGGGAAGGGAAGAGGATAGCGAGGGTGGTAGGGTCAGAGAACGCACCTCTGCATGCTGCTCCTCATTACATTTGCCATCTGGGCAGAGCGTTTAGACCGGGGCTTCCCTTCCTGATCTCACCCTACACACACACACACACACACACACACACACATATAGGCTGCAAAAATAATGCATGCAGAAACAAGTCTTACATGCACACCTACACACTGGAAAGCAAATACACGCACACAGACACACTTCATACTTGTGTTCCCTAACAAGCCTATGATCTCTTGAATGATGATTTTGATCCAACATGGCATCTTTTCAAAGCTTCTCACTCAGTATGCTGCGTGCATCCAAACCTGACATCGTTCACACTTTTTGAACTGTTCCCTGAGGTCTTTAGCTCTGCCCTGAGGCCTCCTGAGCACATCTCCTGACTCTCTCCTGATTGTACCACTTAAACTGATCGTCTTCGGAATCTTACACTGCAGCGATTTAAGACTTGTTTTATACTGCTCTCTGGTGGATGAAGGAGACGCTGCAGGCACAATGCAAATGAAGCCTGAGTCAGCAGCCTTGATTCTGAAAGGATGCGGACTTGTCACTTCAACCATGTTCCTTTAATCGTTGTCATAAGGTTGATATTTAATTTTGTTATATTAACGTGACATGACTACAAAAATTACAACTTCATAATATGCTTCAAACATCCTCAATGAAAAATATGACAATGTCGTTTACAATAGTTAACAATAGTTAATAGTTTCATTAGTTAGCATAATTTAACTACATTAGTTAACATGAATTAATAACGAACTTCAACGGCATGTATTAATCGCTGTTAATGTTAATTTCAACATTTACTTATACATTATTTACCAGTTGTATTGTTAACATTAGTTAATGCACTGTGAAGAAACACGAATTTGTATTTTTAATGAACTAACGTTAACAAAGATTAACAAATATTATATCAAATGAATTTGTTAATGGTTAGTTCATGTTTGTTAATACATTAACTTCATTAACACAAATGAAACTTTATTGTAAAGTGTTACCAAAAATATTTTATTACCTCAGATATAAATACACATAATACAACTCAATTAGTGTTCATACTGTAGAAATTCTTTCCAATAAAATTGCTTATTTTGATTATAGTTTTGTTGTATTTATTGAAATTTCTCCAAAATGGTTAATGTAATTATCCAGACAGGGTCACAATCACATTTATGAAAAAATATCCATTATAATAAAATTGAGATTTAGATCTGCAGGGTTAAGAATAGGTTATATTAAAATTCTGAATGACAAATCATTTTGAAATTAATATCCAGCTTAAGTGCTGCTGTCAATAAAGCAAAAGAGAGATAATTTGAAAAGCATGTGGATTTCACTATTTGTCTCAGATATATGGATTATATGTAGCCTCTTACAAAAAGCACACACTTAGCATTTATACCAATGTCCTCCTTTATCCTACCCTGTGAGGCCCAGGTAACGTCGCAATTGATTTCACTTTTATCTCATTCCCACACATTCCCTTCTGTCCTTTATTCCCTCATTCTCTCCATCTCACCTTCATGTTCTCATTAGGATGTAAATGGACATTGTTGTTATCACCAATAAGGAAGAACAAAGAGATAAACAGGAAGTGTCTGCTGAGACATTTTGGTGATGTTAAGCATCCATTACACTGATAAAGGGAAGAACAAAACAAATGTCAGAACTCTCAGACCCTGGACTGAAGTGACTGAACTGAACACTAGGGGGATATTTCCAACAGGGGGCGGTAGCAAGTAGAAACTGCGTGTATGAGCAGACAGAGAGAAAGAGTTTCCATGAAACTCGTCTCCATGGGAACTGTGGGTAAGATCAAAGTGATAATAATACCACATGCTACAAGATATACAGCCATATATTCAAACACCCCAGAGCTAATTAAACTATATAAAGCAATACATGATAACATTAGCATGAGAACAAAACAATAATGGTCAGAATTACAAGCTTCTTACTCCCAGCTATGAATCACTATCAGTTGACAGTTTGAATTACTTGACTTGGAACTCTAAACAATTATAGGGGTGCGTCTAATAAAACAATCCCCTTACACCTTTCCCCCACCACCCAAAAACATATAGGTGACATTCAAATCTCTGCCCAGGATAAAGAGTACTGCCATGACGATGATATTTATAGGAAGTTTGCATTTGCACACAATGTCAGAAATAAACTTCCGAGTTTCTCATGCTCTCTGAGACGGTGACTGGTAGGGTGTGTGAAATGTCTCACCAGAGCATAAGATAGTATGAGAGAATTGTGATACGTAGATGTGTGTATTGGATTGTGTGTGTGGAGGGAAATATAAAGCAGAGATCTTTATATGTACGCATCTTCAGCTTGTATTCCAGGAAATGTTTTACGGTAGAACCTGTTTGACCAGTGCGGATACGTTAAACCCTTCCCCCCATGAGAGCAGAAGCAAATAATGCTTTCGTGAACAGTTTCACATAAACAATGAAGACATGTACACACGCAGTATGTGAATCATATCTATCTTACTGACTGAAACCTGTGACATCATTGAATGATTTCTAAAGACACGCCTTTTCTATTTCCGTGTATGTTTGTGATAATGTGGCAAAATAAACAGCAATGAAGAAATATCCTTAAGCGATATAACTCACCTGAAAACTATTTGAAGAGTACATTTCTAAGGAACTACAGAGTGGTTAGTAAGCCTGTTTAGAACCTAAACAGTTTGGCTTTTTAGGACACAGACAAACATTATCAGCACATCAGTTTCAAAAACAGAGATGACATGTCACAACACTGAAAAAATGTTTAAACAACTTGAAAAGATAAAACGTGTTTTGGGTAGGCCTGAGTACAGGGACCAGAGCGCCCTCATAAAATTTCATACCAAATTTATAAAAAAATACGTTATTGCTTTTTTTATTCTGATTAAAATCGATTGAAATATGAAAAATGTTTCTCTTCATGTTTATACAACATTACTCTGTTAGTAAGTTAATTTCTCGTGTTTTTATTTAAATATAATTTGCTTTGGCTTAGTACAAATATATTTGCTAAAGTATTATATATATATATATATATATATATATATATATATATATATATATATATTAAAGAAGTTTAAATGCAAGGTACACCAATGCGTCAAAACAATATTGTATCTGTGTCATGCTAATTTACAAACATGACATTTAGGTGCATTTCCTTTAATGGTTTGGACAGGAAGTATGAGTTTCCTTTCTGTGGCTAATAATCATTACTCACTAATGTCAATTGAAATCTAATAATAATTCCTCCATTTATTAGCTGGCTTGTCGTGACATTTCACTGTGTTTGGCACTTCAGTTGTAACAATTTCATCCTTCAGAAGTATGACTCAGTACCACAACAACTTGTTTTCCAAATAGAAAAATTTCAACAAAGCTACTGTTCAAAATATCCAATAAATGCAGTCGTGGTGAGCAAAAACATACAAAAATTTAACTGACCCAATCTATTTAGTAGGCTATATGTATAAATATATAAAATGTATAGTGATGTCAAAGCTTAATATTCAATACTCAATCAATACTCCAGTCTTCAGTGTCACATGATCATTCAGAAATCATTCTAATATGTTGATTTGGTGCTCAAGAAACATGTCTTATTATTAATGTTAAATACAGTCAGGCTGCTTAAAGGAGTAGTTCACTTTAAAAAAATAATAATGATAATTTACTCACCCCCCATGTCATCCAAGATGTCCATGTCTTTCTTTCTTCAATTGAAAGGAAATTAAGGTTTTTGATGAAAACATTCCAGGATTTTCTCCATATAATGGACTTCACCAAACAGTTCAAGGTCCAAATGAGAGTTTCAGTGCAGCTTCAAAGGGCCTTAAACGACACCAGACGAAAAATCGTGCTTACCCCAAACTTTTGAGTGGCAGGGTATCATGATTTCACATTGATAATAATAATAAACTATCTGACATCAGAAGGATCACGTGACATTGAAGACTGGATTCACATGAATAAATTACATTTGAAAATATATTAAAACATTGGTTCTGGTGCCCAAATGCAATATCACTGACAGTGTTTCTAAATGTTCGATTGATTGTTGTCTTGTCTTGTTTAAAATGACTGGAAGGCTAAAACTGAATTGCCCTATGGGGATAAATAAAGTTGTTTGAATTGAATAAACCAGTTAATTTAAAGTGCAATAATCTGTCACTTTTCAGCTGTATTTTTGATCAAATAAATGCAGCCTTGGTCTACAACTTTCAAAAACATTAAAAAGTGTTTCCACTTGACTATAGCCTACCAAAATCAATGATATAAATAAACTGCATGATGTAGGCCATATTATTTGGAGAAGGGTTTAGACAACGTCTTATATCCATTTGTACGAGACATTTTGACATTCAGTTCAGAGAAGCTGATATAAAGATATCATCAAACGATGAAAGTATTACCAGCTGTGATTTGTCATACTTCGATACGGTGTCGTCACGATTCTCGAAAATCCCCGACCTCAGTTACGACAAAATTCAACATGGGCAGAAATAAACTGAACCTAACCTAGACGAAACTCATAATGTCTCCGCCCATTAGGAGGACGAGACTCTATAAGCTCAAATCAGCAGCTCCTTTCATTTCAAGCAGGTGCGGCTTTATTCAACAGGTGTCTGAGTCAGGGCATTCACAACGGCTCTACGCGGATTTAAAAAAAAAAAAAAAAATTTTTTAACACATTCTTGAGAATTTTACACATTCAAAGTCGGAGGACTACAGAAACCCAGAAAGGAAACTGAAGAAAAGAAAACTGTTGCTTTCAGATATTAAAGAGAGATAGTTTCAGACTAGTTCACCTTTTTAAATTCATTTTTAGAAGATGGCGAATAAAGGAATGCAGCTCCTGGGATTTACTCTATCTCTTCTGGGTTTGATTGGGCTCATTATTGGCACAATCTTGCCTCAATGGAAGATGTCTGCCTACGTTGGAGATAATATAATCACAGCGATTGCGATGTATTCAGGCCTTTGGATGTCGTGCGCATTTCAGAGCACGGGACAAATGCAATGCAAGGTGTACGACTCAATCCTACAACTCGATGGTAAGCGCAAAACGTTTTTTTTTTTTTTTTTTTTTTTCAAAAATTATATTATAGACGACAACAACACCACTGGATATCTTTTTTTTTTTTTTTTTAAATAACCTTCAAGTTATTGTTCTAAACTAAGCATTTGCTTGGTGAAATCCTGTACCTGAGAGAGCGCATGCGCACATGACGTCTTCTTCACACTGTGATGATAATGATACGAGTGTTCTGGCGTCGAAGGGTGCCAGCTTAACGTTAAGGATATAATTTATTTGTGTCTTGTCATACAGCTGTTAGCTGAGCCAATAAAAATAAAAACTTTTAAACTTTGTCGGTAACATACAACATTCTTAATATAATTATTTTATTATTATTTTGATCTGTCAAATATATATGGGGCAAGTCATATTTAAAACTGATGTTCGTCTTTATCCGTAGTTACATGAAAACTAGAACCCTTCTTGTTTGTCGTTGCCACACCCTATAGCAACTAGTCTCAGGTTACCACAGCAAGGACAGGACACGCACCTGTTATGCCCTCCCTCAGAAATGCACAATGTTCTCCGATTTTATCCATTTTGCCCAGTGGCGTTTGATGCAATACAAATATGTTTGAGTATCTCTCACATTCTTGCAGAGATTGGTGTTTGATAATGATGTTTGTTTTGATTTTTATCTTTTGTTTTATGTATCCATGTGTTTTTGGTCAACGGAAGCTCAGAGGCAGTAAAAAGGGCAGCAGTCCTTCAAGAATGTGTGAACAGAGAAATTTTGAAGCCAAAGTCGACAAAGCAGGAGTTTATTCATTGTATTCAAGTGGTCAATAAACAAAATAGGGCTTTAAAGTTATAATTCACCCCCAAAATGGGGTTTTGTCATGACCCTCAAATTGTTTCAAAACTGTATGAATTTCTTCCGTTGAGCACAAAAGAAATTTCGAAGAATGTTGGGGACCATACAGTTGCAGTATCCATTAACTTAGGAAGTCAATGGGTATCTATTGTGTTCAACAGAAGAAAGAAACATACAGTTTTTTTTGGGTACCTGTAACATTAGGTGAACATTCTGACAGGGAAAATGCTAGTTTAGTGTAGGGTGATACGGTTGGGTTACGCTTTATCTCAAAGTAATGATTACACAGGCGTGACTCAAACCCTTCCTCCACTCGTTGAAACACTGCTCCTGTGTCAGGACTTGGGAGGGGGAGTCAGGCATTGTCTTTAAATGGCTCAAATATTTTGCCAACAGCTTGTGAGAACTCTGTTTTTGACTTTGTTAATAACCTACACAGACAATGAAGTTATTTAAACTCGAGTCTTTAAAAAAAAGGTCTGTGATGTTTACCTTTATTTCATTCCCTCTTTACTCCCCACATCTGAGATCGATGTAAAGGAGTCATTTGGCTCTACCACTTGTGTTTATAGCTATACAGCGTGTTTATAGACCCTAAAGTCATTTAACCAATTACCATATCAGTATTTTGATGTAGCTTCAATAAAACTGTCTCTTATCAGTGAGTGTTTCATTTTATATTATGCATTGCACGCGTACAACACATTTAATTATATATTACTGTAGTATTGCCATTAGGGATAAACCATAAGATTTAACAGAGCACAAGCAAAGTGAGAAAAAAACCCGACAAGGTGACGTAATGGCCAGCAGCCATTTTGTACATCTTGTAAGATTTTAATATGCATTTTAGTTCAGGTAACAGGCTCCTAATAAACGATTCTTCCTAATAAATTTCCTAAAAAATTTGGCTTGATACTAAAATGATGTGTTATGCTTTCGAAAGCCATACACATCGAGCAAAAGTAGATAGATCGTTGCATTGAAACCAAACTTCCCACGACTGGTTAAACCTGTTCCTTCACTGTATCTAAAGGGCAAATCACCACATATGTATAATCTTCTCTCAAAGGAGGCTTCCGGTTGGAACCGGTCTTTGTTGCACCTGACTGCAGGTGTAGTGGGGGAAGGGCTTTTCTCCTCCGTCAGAAAGGAACAAAAACAATCTGGCCATTTCAAAACCCTTTTCTAATCTTTTTGAATCACTATTGATGCACTTTTTGTGTGCTGAACTTACATCACATATGATAAACAATTAAGGAAATATTTTTAAAATAAGCTTTTTTTATGTTGTGGGTAGTCTGTCTTGTCACTGTAATGAATGTACATGTCGAGACAAATTTTAATCTCTTACTTCCTCTACCCTCCCCCTCTTTCAGGTGCTCTCCAGGCAACTCGTGCCCTGATGATTGTAGCGATCCTGTTCACGGTAGCGGGACTGGGTGTGGCCAGCATGGGAATGAAGTGCACTAACTGTGGTGGTGATGACAGAGTCAAAAAGGCCCGCATTGCCATGACAGGCGGGATAATCCTCGTTGTTGCAGGTACGTTCACTCTAAACTACGGTAATTAAACTACAGCAGTGACAAAAACAGAGTTTCTGTGAACTAGTAAAGTACAACATGAAGCCCCCCAAAAAAATCCCGAAATATGCAATTAAATAGAAGTAATAATGCATTTTTTTTTTTTTATGTACACGTTTAAATCTACACAGTTTTGGTTTCGCATTGCTCTGAATATGACTTTTACAAATGACACGCAGAAAATGTTCACTCCCAGTCAGTGGACAGATACTGTGTCAAACAAATACTGTGTAGTTTGTCATTTTTTTTTTTTCATAAGTAACTAATTTATCGCTTCTCTTCCATTCCTCAGCCCTCTGTAGCATTGTTGCCTGTGGTTGGTTTACAAGTCAAATTGTCCGGGATTTCTACAACCCCTTCACACCTGTCAATACAAAGTAAGTTTAAATGTGGCTGCCAACCACAAGAAAAGTATACGCATTTTTCCATGTGCTTCACCTTAATTTTATTCGTTCTCTTTCAGTACTGAGAAGGGAAGTCACATGCTCATAATATAATACTCTGTTTCTGTAGGTATGAGTTTGGTTCAGCCATTTTCATCGCCTGGGCTGGTGCGTTCCTGGACATAATGGGTGGAGGCATGTTGGCTGCCTCCTGCCCAAAGAGTAAACCCTCTCCCAAGTACCCCAAGTCCTCCAGACCTCCCAGCAGCAGCAAGGAGTATGTTTGAGCCGCATCAGTTTTTCTCAAGCTGAAGAAGTCCATAACGTATCATGGGGCATGGGTAGAAGTTTCCCTAGTTTGCTGATCTGAGATCTGTTATGATTGTTATTTCTTTTATTGTGGTTGACTTAGAATAGATGAAACCATTCAGATCAGTGTTCTCAGGCAACTTTTACTCGTGCTCGATACATCAGCCCACCTCAGAAAATAAGGTCACTTCTGTTTTTCTTTCTTTTGATAAGCACAAAGTCTTTTTTTTCTTTTTATTTACGATCCTGTTGCGGATGTGAGTTTGGAGGGGGGGGAGGGGGGTTCTTCCCAGGTGTGTTCCTCGATTGATGAGACTGCCATATTTAGTGAAAATGAAAGAGGGTGACATGCTCAGGGAAAAATCATCACTCGCACCGCTTGGTTACACGGCATCACTGCTGAAAAGATTGGTCCTGACCTCATCATTTCCCTTGTTGCTGTGTATTTCATCTAATGAATTGTGCCAGACACTGAGGGGCATGAGAGAATTTTTAATTTAATGTGTAATGTATATATATTTTAAGAACTAAGGCATAAATTTCTAGTTCACTTTGCTTGTCCCCGTGTCATCAGACTATTGCTTTTCAAACGATACTTAATTTTTTTTAATGAATTTTTTAGAAATGAAGTAGAAAAAAAAAAAAAAAACAACTAAAGTCTATCTCCATGTAAAGTAGTGTTCTACTGACGGTGCTTACATGAAACTGTAGGTGAAAAACCCAAGATTGACTTGGTTTAGATGATGGTAAAGAAAGGCACTAAACTTCAAATTTTGCAGATTGGGCGGTTTCTTTTACTGAGCAACATGATCAATGCTTTTTTTTTTTTTTTTTTAAATCAAAGAAATGGCTCTTCTATATGCAAAGTGAAACTTAACCTTAGCTTTTGTGCTTTAACTCCTCAGTGTCCTCCCTGTTGCATGTGCACATTTATAAAGCCAATGTTACAAAATGTTTTGATACTCCTTGTATTTATACACCACTTACTGGTAAGGAGAAAAAGGCTGTAGATATTTATTCAGTTTTATCACAGCTGGTTACAAACTAGACGTCACATGGATTACATGACTTTTTTTAAAGACTTTTTTTATTATCTGTCCATTTCTTTCCTTTGTTCTTTGTGCTTGGACCACTTGAGAGATGGGTTGCCCTCAAGTCTGTTTAGGAGTTAAGGTAAATTTAGGTCACATGTATATTTGTGACCAGCTTGTGCAAATATTTAACTTTAAACAAAGTTTTTGACTGTTAAGTTTGTTACAAATTACAACTTATGTAAATAAATTTTTTAAACAAGACCTGTCCATTTCATGTTCTTTGAGTGTCTAATGATATCTGTGGCAGTTAACCTATATTAGTGGTTTGCGAATACCTCAGTCTTGGTGAGTCACGTGGTCCCCTGATTTCCGTTTCAGTATTATTTGCATGTTCTGGCATCGCTGTAGACGTGTCTTAATGTAAATTATCCTGTAATTGGAGAATATAAGTGAATGGAAAATGGGTCAGTACATTATGCTGTGGGTAACAATTTCTAGGTCGAGCCATTTGTATTTCACGAACAAATCATTGGTTAACAGGAAGTGATACATAAATCTTGTTTACAAAGGGAATTTGCGTTTGACCTACATGTGTGGGACAAAATGTAAGGTACTTTTCCTCCTCGTTTGGGTGTTGTGCTCTGTACTGCCACTTATGATATGGGCTCTAATGCCTAATCTCCTCGTCAGTCAAACGCGAAGAAACTCGACTTCAGCACCCTAAAAAGTCCAAATAAAATGTTGGTAGTCGTATTTTTTCATACATATAAGTTGGCCTATATAGTAAACATGGTTTACAGCATTATACCGCATGGTTTAATTTATAAATGAGTCGGTACCAAGATAACAAAACCATAACCCCTTTGGCCACTGGTAACCTAGACGCTTGACAACACAAATCGCGTTTAAACGAGGAAACAAATAACAATTTTGAAATTGAATAGTTATGGAATGAAACCATATCTGTAGTCTTTGAAACATTTAAAAACATAAAAGCTGTCAAGATTTCCCTCAAAATATCCAAAGTCTGTAACTTTGATAGCAGACGTGGTTTGGGTGATTTTGAAAAGTGGCTCCAACTTAAAACGATATAGAACCTCAAATTTCTTAAAAACGTAACCCACCTTCTAGTTCAGGTTTTCTTAAACATTAAACTTGTAGAACTTGAGGCAGTTTGCCAGTATACAGTCTAATTCAAATAAGTGGTTTAAAAAAAAAAAAAAACAGCAGCACCAGGAAAAGATAACAAAAGAACTGTCTAGTGTCTTCTTATGGTTTGTTGCCATCTAGTGGCCAAAAATGGAACAGATTGACACTGACTCACAAAAACGAGCTCAGCTTTATACACTTGTCATTTATTAAGTCAAACTGATTTACACATTATTTTTTGCATGTCCCTTTATCTAGTGCTGAGATACAGAATGCAAGCAACACATTAAACCATTTAAATTTGTGCCACAGAATCATTCAGCCAACTAATCGAATCAACTTATTACATAGTTGATCAAAAATGCATAAACAATTCATCATGGTACTAATCAGGCAAGTGCATAGCTTTTCAAAGTGATAACTGATGCAACGTGCAATGTTTCATAAGGCATAAAAGCATGTAAAACAGCTAGAGATGCGAAAGCCTGAAAGTGATTCTCAACCGGGGCAGGCAAAAAGACTTCATATTATGTACAAAATAAGGAAAAACTATTTAAAAGAATTAAAAAAAAAAAGTTCAAAGTAATCAAACTTAAATAAGTTAGTTTAGTTCTGAAACCACTGGAAATTAAGCATATTATTATAACCTGTAGATAGTTTCTGTGAATAAAAAAAAAACAAGCTTTGAAATATCTTAGTGTACATGTTGGTGCTTGAATAAGGTTGAATAACAAAAGGTTGAAAACCACAACTCAAGGAAGCAGCATATATTTCCTGGTTTTAAGAGTCAAACTGAGTATAAATACAAGAACACTGTGCTATTCTTCTCGACTGTTTGAATAAATAAAGTGAAGGACAACAACTTTTTAACAGCACAAATCTGGACAGCGTGGTCTACAGTGGTTGGTCTTTACCTTTGGTCTGAAATATGTTGATCAGTCTACATACACACATTTCTCCCTCTGGGAGGCACCAGTGTCACACACAGAGCTCTGATCTAAGAAGCTACTACGCAACAAATAACCTGTGTTGGCCTGTTGTATGCCGACAGCTGCTGCCATGCGACTAGTAAACTACAGCTGAAACGCATGCGGATCTCGTGTGAATCAGATACTGGGAGAGGCGATTGTCTTTTCTCCTGCTGAAACTGTTTCTCCTACTGTCCTGTGGCAGAAGGAAACATTTCACGAATAGCTGGTCCAAAATATTAAGAATCTGGGGAGGCTCAGGATGGCTCATTGTTGAGAGGGACAGGTGGTCCATTGTTGTTATTATTGTTGATGACGTCATCCAGGTCTTCGTCCTCTATAACCACTATGAAATAGAATTCACATCCTACTTTAAACAAATTAGCAGTTACAGTCAGTGTGTACAGTGTATAATCAGCAGAGCCGTTAATAAATACATTTTGTATTTGAAATAAGGCTAAATTTGTATTTGTAGAAATATCAACATTAGGTTATCTTTCTTATAAACATCTTGTAGTGCATGACCTTTAGCACGAGTGCAATATAAAACTGTTACCTTAATTTTGTGAAGTAGTAAATAGCTGATTGTTAACAACTGGATGTTTGTAGAAAATTTTCAATAAACACATGTAATATCATGACCTTGAGCACAAGGCTAAATAAGCAATAAAACTGTCAACCCTTTTTTATTTTATTATATTTTTTTAGGTCTATGCATTTATCCCAACAAAAATTAATTTAGCTTGATAGTCTCAATGCAACTTCCTAGATCTTCCTAAAATAAATCTACCTCAGTATATAAAAATGCACTCATTTCGTGGAGAGACCATTCTAAAGATGGGGTAATAAATCATAAAGTATCCTAAGTAAATGGAAGAAAAACATACTCACCTCTCTTTGACCGTCCAATCTGTCCGAGTTTGGGGGCCCTCTGGCCTAACCTAAACTGGGGGGATTCGGGGCTCAAGCAGTCCCTGTTGAACTCATCCCGCAAATGTTTCATCTGACACACCGAGTCAAGGGGACTAGGTTGAAGTTGCTCCAAGGGCGGCAGGAGCTCGGGCATATCCGCTGTGTCAAACATCCCTGCAGCCGGAGTTTCTTCCCGGTTTCCAGCGGTGACTGTGTCCGCTTCCCCGCTGCTCATCAACGCCTCTTCCGCGCCCGCGTGCTCCTTCTCCTCCTTCTCCCTTCCACCGCAACAGTACAGCATTCAGAGTGTATAGGACGACGAAACGGACTTAGCGAGGATACGTTTGTCGTTGTCTCTGCAGTGAGCTCGTGTTTCATTCCACTTCGTTATTCAGGCGGAAAACTGCAGAAGGCAACTGCTCTTGACCATCATCCCTCGGTAATGATCGTCTCTGTGTTCTCTGTGATCCTACAGTCAAACGATGCAGTGGACCGCATGGCGTAAAGCTGCACTCTCTGACAGTCACATTAGTCATTCACACACACCAATAAATTATAGTGGATGAGTAGTTAATAAGAAACCTCAATTAGCTAACACATCATCACCTTATATTAGGTGTCTTTAATTCACCCTTTAAAAAAAGAAAATAATATTCGTCATAATTAGCCTTCATGTCTTTCCAAAAATGAATGACTTTCTTTCTCTTGAGTAAAATGATTTTCTTAGTCTTTTTTAGTCTTTTTTACTCTCTCTCTCTCTCTCTCTCTCTCTCTCTCTCTCTCTCTCTCTCTCTCTCTCTCTCTCTCTCTCTCTCTCTCTCTCTCTCTCTGTCTCTCTCTCTCTCTCTCTCTCTCTCAGATATACAAAAGTATATCTATCATCTTATACAATCTCTTTTTTCTTAGTGTTTATATTAAATACACATATTCAAATATTATTTGATTAGACACACACACACACACACACACACACACACACACACACACACACACACACACATATATATATATATATATATATATATATATATATATATATATATATATATACTGTATATATACAACCCTCTTGCTGGAATTCTAATTGCACATTAGGACCCTTCAGGATTAAATTCTAATATAACAATTTTGACTATGCTGCCCTACAAAGCAAAAAGGCAGTAACTGCAGTTTTGGTAAAGCATTAATTATTACAATTTTCATGACATTCAAGGCATCCTTTGTTATGTGACAAAACATCTTATGTTAAATGTGTGTCGTTTTAGAGAAAAATGGTAGTCGTTTGTACAGTAACTGCAAAAAGCCCAAGCAAAAGTCATTTTTCTCAGTTCTGCGCTCTGCGTAGTTACTGCCTTTTTGCTTTGTAGGGCAGTATGTATGTCTTTGGAAGTGATAAGTAAGGATATCCCAATCCAACACCCCCTTATGTCATAACTCTTGTATACTGCCCAGCTGTACTCCAGCTTACAATGTACCGAGTTTAATCCTGGAACCAAACTAATAAATCCGTAGAGAAAGTTGTAGGCTGACTCATCTTCAATCACAATCTGTCTCTGAGATTACTGAAGGGGACAGAGCTCATGCATGCTGTCAGTAAATACATTCAAAACTCCCAGAAAATCTCCATATTCGTCATTTTTTGCCCACCAGGTTAGCTAGGCAACTTAAAAGATATGTGGATGTGCTGCTGTCCTCATTCCCTGAGGATGGCAGCCCATAGTCTTCGGAAACCTCCACGTGCACCTAGAGAAGCATTATGCTGCAGATTTCCCTTCTCTAGCCTCCTTCGATCTTCAATGGCTCACCACCAAGTACTCATAAATCAGGCAAGCTTGACCTCATCTATATAATTTTGTTTAAACCTCTGCACATTTCTGATCACTTCCTTATCACTTTTAATTTACACTTCCTTTTTTTCGTATATCACCAACCCCTTGCTAGACTAATTCAGACCTATGCTCCATTTCTCCCTCACACCTTTCCTCTCTTGTGTCATCCCCTCTTCCTTCCTCCACCCAATTCTAGATGCTAATAAGACCAAAAACACTTTATTTTCCACTCTAACATCATGTCTAGACTAAATCTGTCCTCTTTCCTCCATGCCAGCATGTGTTACTCCTTTAAATCCTGTGGTGATCCGATGTTCTCTGTGAGCACTGGACCAAGCTCAAAGCAGCTGAAAGAAAATGGCTCAAATCAAAAGATTCAGCTGACCTCAGTAAATATCAATCTTTGCTGCAGGTTCACACTGCAAAAATCTCATATTTTCACAAGATCAACAGCACTTTTGACACATGCACATTTTTCAAAACATTTGATTCTCTCCTCTACCCCTCTTCACAACCTCTTACTTACCATCTCTTTACAGCCGATGACTTTGCTTACTACTTCACATATAAAACTACAACCATCAGCAGTCAGTTCTCAGCATCACACATCCAGGAACTCAAACCAGCCACACTCACAGATAAAAATCTCCTCTCATCCTTATCTTCTCTCTCAGATGAAGAACTGTATCTTCTCTCTCAGATGAAGCTTCTCATCTCCAGCCACCCAACCCCCTGCCCAATAGACCCCATCCCATCACCCCTCCTACAAGCCATTTCTCCCACACTTCTGCCCACACACTGCATTCAAGTATGCTTGGGTAACCCCACTGCTTAAAATTCCTATATTAAACACTTCACTTGTAGACCTGTCTTTCTCCTCCCATTCATAATGAAAGCACTTGAACAAGCTGTTTTCAACCATCATCTTTCCTTTCACAGAACAACCCACTGGACAATTGTCTGTCAAGTTTTGAAACCAATCAAGATGATCACTCAGTCAAGACTGCCTTGCTGCTGGATACGAAAGCTCTGCGGATTGCAAGAGCTGATTCCAAATCATTCGTTTTCATTCAAAATCATCAGTTCTAGATCTACCTGGAACTTTCAACACTGTTAATCATCAGATAATCTTACGAAGATAAGGAGATAATAAGATCTTTCTGTACACTGCCGTCACTGGGCATCAATGGAACTCCACTGGTTTGAATCTTACCTCACAGGTAGGTCGTTTATGATTGCCTGTGGAGGGAAGGTATTCAAAACACATCAGGTCATTGGGGTACCCCAGGGATTAGTTCTTGGACCTCTCCTCTTCTCCAAATGCACTACATCACTGGGACCCCATTATACAGGCACATGATTTCAATGATTATTTATTGACATACCTTTGCAAATCTCCATATAGACTTTGTAACCTGTCAATCGCTTCAGATATTTCCTTATGACTCAATAGAAACTCTAAAAGCACTGAAAAAAGCCACATCTTGCAGATGAACAGTCTCTTTTAAAAGTTGTGCAGTGACTCCCTGGGAAGGAAAGGTATTTGAAACACATCATCAGGTCACTGGGGTACCCCAGGGTTTAGTTATTGGACCTCTTCACTTCTCCATATGCACTACATCACTGGGACCCCATTATACAGGCACATGATTTCAATGATTATTTGTTGACATACCTTTGCAAGTCTCCATATAGACTTTGTAACCTGTCAATCACTTCAGATATTTCCTTATGACTCTATAGAAACTCTAAAAGTGCTGAAAACAAAAGCCACATCTTGCAGATTAACAGTCTCTTTTAAAAGTTGTGCAGTGACTCCCTGGGAAGGGAAGGTATTTGAAACACATCATCAGGTCACTGGGGTACCCCAGGGATTAGTTCTTGGACCTCTTCTCTTCTCCATATGCACTACATCACTGGGACCCCATTATACAGGCTCATGATTTCGATGATTATTTGTTGACATACCTTTGCAAATCTCCAAATAAACTAACCTGCCAATCGCTTCAGATATTTCCATATAACTCTATAGAAACTCTAAAAGTGCTGAAAAACAAAAGCCACATCTTGCAGATGAACAGTCTCTTTTAAAAGTTGTGCAGTGACTCCCTGGGAAGGGAAGGTATTTGAAACACATCATCAGGTCACTGGGGTACCCCAGGGATTAGTTCTTGGACCTCTTCTCTTCTCTATATGCACTACATCACTGGGACCCCATTATACAGGCACATTATTTCTCCTACCATTGCAATGCTTTGACACACTTTTCACTTAAACCAGATGATCTCACAGTATCTGCACAGTTCTCAGACTGGCGGACATCTCTGCTTGGATGAAAGAATATTACCTACAACGCAACCTAGCAAAGACGGAGCTTCTCGTTTTCACAGCCACCCTGTCAGTCCAATACAACTTTATCCAGCTAGGTTTTTCAACAAAAATCCCATCAAGTTTGGCCAGGAATTTTGGGGTAATCTTTAATGATCAGCTGACCTTCAAAGACCACATTACTAATAGCACGGTCATGCAAGTTTGTACGGTATAACTTCAGGAATATCAGGACCTTCCTAACACAACTTCTCGTCCAGGCCCTTGTGCAATGCTCTTCTCGCTGGACTTCCATCATGTGCAAACGAACCCCACAACTGATCCAGAATGCAGCGGCTCGACTGGATTTCAACGTACCCATAAGACCCCTCAACTCATCGCTGCTTATCTCTCTGCATTGGCTCAAAAATTCAAGGTATTTGTGACTGCCTACAGGACGGCCACAGGCTACACCCTCCTACCTCCACTCTCTATTACGAGTCGTGCCCTCGTAAGGAACCTCCGATCTGTAAGTGTACAGCACCTTGCGTTACCATCAGGCACAAAATCACTCTTAAGAATGTTTTTATGTAATGTTCCTTGATGGTGAAATGATCTTCGGTACAGCTGAATACCTGACAATTTTCAAGAAACACCTGAAAACTCATCTCTTCCGTGAGCACTTAATTGCTGCCTGCTGAATAATAATAATATTAATAATAATAATTCCATTTCACTATTCCTTCACTTATGTTCTCATCGTTTCTTAATCCCTCCTCTTGCTTACTTTTCTGAACGATGGCTAAAACTTTGTATTAATAGCACTTCTTGTGTTTTTGCTTCATTAGTTGAATTGCTTGTATTCCTCAATTCAAGTTGCTTTGAATAAAAGTGTCTGCTAAATAAATAAATGTGAATATGAAACAACTAAAGATGCTGCATCATGGGAAAGGTCACAAGATTGAAAAAGACAAGAGGATTGAATTAAAAAAAAAACGTATAAGGAAGAAGATAAGCGAAGATTATTTGTTGGCATACTGCCATAGAAACTATTTAACTTTTCAAATGCTTCAGATATTTTCTTTTGACTCTATAGAAATTCTCTGTTAAAAGTTGTGCAATGGCTGTCATCGTCATTTGAACATTTCTTTATGATGTCAAGATATGAGTTTCAGCAGGTCCGTTCTTAATATATTGCATTTTTGATGAGTGCAGAGGCACTTATGGGAAATGTTTAATGGATGCTATTGCTAACAGGATTCCTTTACTTCAGCAGAAACAGTTCAGAAGCCTGTCATCTGACGAAAGCTCTGAATGAAGACAAATATCAATGCAGAAGTCTTCAGGTTTTATTCTGTTATATGTTGCTTGGCTATTTCTCGCCAGTGACTATCTTTGAATTTAAAGTCATAACATTTGCACATTTTTAATGATTATTTTGTGTCTGGATATATTTTGAGAAAGACAAAGAAGCAGGCTGGGAAGCAGATACACATGCATGATTAGATTTATTAAAGTGCAAACACAAAGTAACTAGTGGGACTAGAAGAAACACAAGGGCTATATATACACAGACAGACAAGCTTAACAAGGGGGTGTGGCTAATAAGAAACACCTGGGGAGACTAATCAACATTAAACCTACAAAGAACTGCAAAACATGGAGCAAGACAGGAAATATCATAAGAGTCCAGAAACACAGGTTGGAATTATAACATTTACTCTCTGAAGGTGTTGATTATGTGGTTTCAATGAATAAGTTACCAGTTTCGTATATGGTATATTTTCATGCATTTCTGGATTCTTTCATTTGCAATGGAGCAATGCAGTATTGTTCTCCACCCTGTCTTGTGCATTTTTTTCAGTGTACATAATGCTAAAAGGATGCTGCTGCCAAACAGGTTAAGGAGGTTTTTCTTTAGAGCCAAAATGATGACATTGTTGTTGTTTTTTTTTTTTTTTTCAAAAAGCGCTCAGTTAAAAGGCAAGATTGTGATCAGAAACTGCAGATACTTTCCATTACACTGGACCTGCCAACACAGGTAAGTGTAGAGATATGCTGAATCAGTGAATCCTTTCGTTACTCTCATCTGCATTTTTTACGATAATTTAAACTTTTAAGACTTGAATAGTTTTCACTGTGACAGTGCCTTTATGAAAACCATAATCACTTTTAATTAGATCTCTTATGTCAGGAAAATATCTTATCTGTTAAATTTATCAAATATATACAATATTTAAATTAAAATAAGCATCTACTTGTGTAGTAAATTAATATACTAAAATATTATGTAAACATCTTATAGTAAGGTTTCCTTTTTTAACTTTATTTGACTGCATTTATAAATCTAATGTTAATCTTAACATTTATGAATAAATTTAAGTTTAAAAGTTGTATTTGTTAACATTAGTTCATGCACCGTGAAATAACATGAGCATTTTTATTAACTAACATGAACAAAGGTTTATAAATGCTGTTTCTCTCTCACACACACTCACTCAGTCACTCACGCTCATTGGTGTGTGATGCCTAAAATCATACTTCTCTATCTGTTGTAGCCTACATTTGTAGTTGTAAGCATGTCCAACTCCATGGTAGTCATGCAGCCAAAGCCTGTTATGATCTCTAATCATTCTGATCAGTGGGGATCAGAAATCTGTGACTGCTGTGATGACATGTCTGAATGTAAGTAAAGTTTGGAATAAAATACAAAGGTTACACTTTAATTTTGTGGTTCACTTTATAAGTAGCTTTGCTACTCATTTACATGCGAACTAACTCTCATTAGAGGATCAGTAGACTGTATACTGTTTTGATCTTTTGATTTGTATACTGGGTGTTGGAGTTTAAGTTGACATGGGGGACCATCAAAATAAAGTGTTAGCCGATAGCAGACTGTCTAACTTGAATAAAAGTTTGTTGACATGTAGCCTAGTTGCAAAGTTGCATACAGTTAGTAATAGTGGAATTAAAGGGAAAGTTCACCCCAAAATGAAAACACTATATCATTATTTAACCTCATGTGATTCCAAACCTGTGACTCACGTTCTGATACCACTTTTATTTTAAGGTGACAGTGACCCTTTAGTATAAGTACTACTTGGTCAAGTAATAGCAGTAAATTATGCACCCTTACAAGTAACTAACCCTAACTGTAATTAGGATGTGTAGTCTAGTTAATTAATATTACTCAGTACTGAAGTATGTAACCTTAAATTGGGAACCAACTTTCTTAGTATAGTTTCCTGCACTCGCTCGGTGTGGTCAAGGATCTGAATTACCTGAAGTAACAGAGAAAGTTCCGCTGCAGCATCATGCAAGGACTTCTGTTTTGATTTGTTAGCTCAAATCTTTATCATGCTACTAGAACATGATGATGTAATGTATTGTAGGCTAATAAATATTATGACCTCCCTTTCTGTAAACAGGCTGCTTTGCTTTCTGGTGTTTCTCGTGTTACGCGTGCATTAATGCCAAGAAATACGGTGAGTGCTTATGTCTCCCCCTGCTGGACTTCTGCGGGTGCGTCCCACCCATAACCATATCCATGAGGGCGTCAATGCGCCAGCGTTATGGCATTAAGGTGAGAATCATTTTTCTATCTAATTTACTTTAGTTTCATTTATGGGAGACCAAGGCTAGTTGTCTCAGCCTATTCAACAGAGAAATAAATATCAGGACCAAGAACGTTATTGTTTTATTATTTTTTTATTATTATTATTGTGGTAAAGTGCCATACACAAACGATGTAAAAAAAATATTGTAATACTAGTGATGTAGACTTATAAAGACGTAACGGCTATATTACAAATGTTCATTTGCAGGGTGATATGTGTAATGACTGCCTGATGGCCACATTCTGCAGAGGATGCGTTTGGTGTCAGATGTCACGAGAGATGAAGGCACGAGATCTACAAATCACTCTTATTGGTGCCAGGAATTTATAAATGAAGTTCCTAAATAACTACCTAATCATACAAGCTATAGCGAGTTATAAAATAGGCCTAATAGTCGTGAGCTATAGCTTAAACTCGCAATTCTGAGAGGGAAAAAAAAAGAAATTCATTTAGCCTATAACTCGTAACTGTGAGTTTGTGAATCACATTTCCGAAAAAAGATCGAAACTTGCAATTGCGAGGAGAAAATTGCGAGTTTAGCTATAGCCTATCTCGAGTTGAAGGTTCCTCGAGCCCTATCCACTGCAGACAGCAAGCCAAATAATTAGCAAACAAACGCGCGAATATCTTTTTAAAGTAGGCTATTGCATTTGCGTGTGTAGTGTAGCCAATATACCAGCCTACTACTACTTCTAATAATAAAAAGGAAAGTCTTTCATGCAGCCTATTTATGAATGTAGGGCTATCATTACTTGATTTGGTCATTTATTGATCTAGCCCAAGTTGTTTTTGTATGAGGCTTATTTTAATAATGATGATTTTATGTAAATCGCTGATGTAATTTGTTGAAATGGAAATGTAATAAATGTAGTAATTGTCATCTTTATTGTCAGTTACTCTAATCTGCATAATATCATCATGAAAATGTGTATGGGGATTGCTATATATAGGCTATTGAATACACTTATGTATTCACAAAATACAACCAATAGTAAACTCTCATAAAAAAGGTACAAAAGCTGTCACTGGGGCTGTACCTTTTCAAAAGTTACACTTTTGTACCCAAAGGCTGCATATTGGTAGCTTAGTGGTATCTATTAGCGCCTAAAATGTACATATTAGCACCTGAAATGTACATATTAGTACCTAAAATATACATATTACCACCTAAAATGGACATTAGCTCATGAAATTGACATTAGCACCTAAAATGTACATCTCAGCACCTGAAATGTACATATTAACACTTAAAATGTACTTATTAGCTCATGAAATGGACAAAAGTTTACCTTTTAAAAAGGTACAGCCCCAGTGACAGCTTTTGTACTTTTTTTCTGAGAGTGTATGATTATGTTACATCTTAAATCTTACTTGTGAAAAGTAATTCCCGAGCGATAGTCCGTCGATTTGAGCAGGAATATGCTGCACAGTGCTCTGCCATCTACTGCTGCTTTGCAACACAATAGGAATACGACCGGTTCAAGATGGCGGCCGGATTTCTCCATGCCCAGCGGCCAATAGGGCATCTAGTCTCCATATGATATCAATGCTTTCACAGACCCAATGGCCACCAAAGGGCTTTACATTTTGTCTCACATACATCACATCTCATTCATACACCAACGGCGCGGTGGTGTCGGCCATGCAAGGCGACATCCAGCTCGTCAGGAGAAGCTGGGGTTAGGTGTCTCACTCATGGACACCTCGTCATTTGGTCAGATGAAACCGGGGATTGAAACCACCAACTTTCTGGTTTGTAGACAACCTACATGAACCACTGAGCCACTGCCGCAGTGGTATTTCAAGAAATGTTGTTGAAAATGGATCAGACCAAGTGCCACAACACACTCGTAGCCAATCAGCATTGGGGGGGCGTGTCCACTCATGATGGTGGCGAGAGAGTGAGATGTGAAGAAAGGCTCTTTTTTGTGTCAATGATTGTCTGGTGGTGTGCTGCTGCTGGCGACTAGCAACCCGGTCTCATCCCAAGACGTCATATAACTGACGTTTTGGGACGTCTTTTGACCATACGTCAATATTCGCCTTTTTAAGGCCCTCTTAAACATTGGTAGAAGAGGTTATGGGATCCTAACTCTACCCCAGACCTAAACCTAACCCTAAACCTAACCCGTCACCTAACTGACGTTAAAGGTAAAGCGTCAGTTGTATGACGGCCCGGGATCGCCATCTACCGACGTTTAAGGGGGCCCTAAAAAGGCGGATATTGACGTATGGTCAAAAGACGTCCCAAGACGTCAGTTATATGGCTTCTTGGGATGAGACTGTGTTACGACTAACAACGCACAGTATGTGCACTTTTTGTTCTTGTTGTTCGTTCACATTTTTGATTCCCAGAGATCAGCTGACAAACTGCCTTTAGTTTACATGCAATGTTCATTCAATTTAATTGATCTTGGATTGTTCTTATATGTACGCTTCGGGTGCAATCGTTTGTCATTGAGGTAAACAAGGGGGAATGTCATGTTATGTCTCTCTTTTAAGAATTCAAAGTGCAAAAGGTGGAGAAATTCCATCATATTCGTTTGTGTTGAATCAGACAATCTTTTTTTCCACCACCAGGCCCTGTTTTAATTCATTAAAGGGCCCCTTATTATTATTATTCCTGTGGATACTGGACAGCATCATTTCTAGAAGATGACGCTGTATTCAATGTGAAGGTAAAGCCAGTTTATTGCAGGATTTGCGAACTGCTTGCTCTAGAAAGATAGTGTTAAAAAAACTTAACATTCCAGCATTTTTCTCCATATAATGCACTTCAGTGGGAACCAAACAGTTCATGGTCCAAAAGACACTTTCAGTACAAACTGCAAACTGTTCAAAGGGCTTTAAACGATTCCAGACGATGAATAAGGGTCTTTAACTAACCCTTTAACTACTACCCAAGAATCCTTCCTACATTTTACCAGTTGTTACATACAGTTTATAAAAACATTTATCGGCCAATGAATATTGATATCTCAATCATAATAATAGCGTGTTAAATTATGATTCATTACATAAATAGAACCGAAAGTTATGGCTTTACTGAATCATATAAACGTAGTATGAATATTGAAACCTATACATTTTTCTTACCTTATTTTCATTCTGTGCTAAAATTGAACATTATGTATTATTATGTACAACATAATGTACATAACCATCTATTTTAATTCCCAGATGGCATATACAATTACAGAACTGTAAAAGCAGACTGTGTAGTTCCAACACATTCTCATCTTTTAGAGTCATATAGAACGCTATATGACAAAACGGCGCTATACTACGCACATGGCACCCGTTATCATTAATATAACACGCGCTGTGATGGGTAGGTTTAGATGTGGGGTAGGGTAGTCTCATATTACGCTAAAGGATATATGACGACTTGGGTTCACGTGTTATATTAAAGGGTTAGTTCACCCAAAAATGGCTGCTGGCTGCTCACCGCTTAGGAGTTTTACCGCCCCCTACCGTATAAGATGACGTACTGCTTGTAAACAGAACGTTTTGCGCCTCCGGCTATATCAGTATGTCATCTTATACGGTAGGGGGCGGTAAAACTCCTAAGCGGTGAGCAGCCGGTAACAAAAAGTAGTCGAAGAAGAACGGTCTCGTCTCAGTTCTCGCGCATGCGCCCATAAGGAAGTAATGGAAAGTCGAATAAAGTCGTTATTTACGTTTTTTTTTCGCACAAAAAGTAGTCTCGTCGCTTGATAAAGTTATAGTTGAGCCACTTTAGGCACATGGAATATTTAAACCTTTTCTTTTAATGACTTTCTGGGCCGTCAAGAGGCAGTCCCTCAGGCTGTCTATGGAAGAGTGATCCAGCCCTCAGATTCAATCAAAAATATCTTTATTTGTGTTCCGAAGATGAACGAAGGTCTTACGGGGTTGGTACAGCATGGGGGGTGAGTAATTAATGACTTAATTTTCATTTTTGGGTGAACTAACCCTTTAACAATAAAGGGTGCCATGTGCGTAGTATAGCGCCGTTTTGTCATAGCGTTCTATGTGACGCTAAAGGATGAGAACGGACTGGTAGTTCACGTGGACATAAGATTTGGGAAAATAAAATAAATCCTGTTTTCGATGCTTAAGACTGTAATTTCTTTTTAATGATATTTGTGATATTTTTCTAATAAAGGGACTGATGTGATGACCTTTAAGTTCATTCAGCTCCGTGTGGAGAGGGATAAGCGTTTCACAGACATGAGGAACGCATCTTAGCGCAAAATTTTTTTATTTCTTCGCGTGAAAAGACATCTTGCAAAAACAATAGTGAAAACAACAACAACAATCGGCAGCTTCTGGCATGACGATCGAGTCTGTCCCAAAAATACCTCTCAATAAAGTTCAAAGTGATGACGTCACTTTGTTGGACAACTCGGAAGTTAGCGGCGTATGGGTTCCCTCGATCGAAAAGCTAAAATGCATTTTCCCCATAGACTTTAGGAAAATCGCAAGAACTAAGCTCTGTGTTCAACAAACAGCTGTGACCCTTACATGTTTTGGCTATCAAGATAAAATTTACAAGTTATTTCAAAATGTATACATTTTGAAGCCTATTAATAAACCACAAGCAGACACAATGAAGTTTAAAAAACCACAAGCAGGTTATAACTAGGGTGTTTTATGTCATAGATCAAACCGTGAAAATGCTTGGAGGTTTTGTTAACCACAGACCTTATTTCAGGTGATTTAGCAAAAACCCATTAAAAAAACCAATAGACTTTAGGGCGAGGGAACTGGAAGTGCTAAAAAGCTAACTCACTTCTTCATTTTGGCCTACAAAGTGGCATGAGAACTTCGGCACTCTATGCGCCCTCATGGACTCGCTTTAAGGGCCCTATAGGTCTGCACTAGATGACGTCACCGAAGTGTGGACTCTGAGGAAGTGTGCCATTTGGAACAGGGACATAGACTTTAAACTAACTGAGTAGTGTATCACTGTGAAACACCCTGCTTGAGTCGTCCTTGCGATGGAGGTTCGGGTTGTATAACAAGCTCTTCCAGTGTTTCATCAAATCGACGTCATTGTTCATTGTTGTGTTTAGTTTACAGTGTAGGAAGCCTCAGGACACGCATAGTTGACGTTGTTATGGCAATGGTCGTTTTTTTTTTTTTTTTTGACACGTACACGGTAGGCCAATCACAACAGACTGAGCTGTCTGACCAATCAGAACAGAGAAGCTCGCAGAAAGAAGGGATTTAGAGGGATTGATTCATTTGATGAGCCGTTTGAGAATCATTGAAAATGTGTTGATGTGCAAATGTGTATTATTTCAAATGGGTAGGAGATTAAAAAATTAAAAAAATTATTTTTTTTATTTTTTTTTTATTTTTTTACATTGATGCATGTAGGAGAACAACAACATTAGGGAACTTTAAAATAACATTATAGGGGGCCCTTTAACAGTGAAGGTTCAGGTTTAGCTGCATATTTCTGTGGGTTTGTTTTTTTTTGCTCACACGATATCTTTCACCTATAAATGCATCCACTTTCACTTTCTTCTGACAGAAAAGGGAGAGATTGCACTAGAAAGAGTAAGTTGGCCATTTCATCATATTTTCTCTTTTTTTCAGCAGTTAAAAGTGTTACCTGAATATGAAAGAAATAGTTTTTAGTTTTTATTTGGGGGTCTGCAGATGGAAATTAGCCTATGGCTATAATCTGGCATATTTACATTTGTGAAAAATGTTCATTAATATGTATTGTCCCTTTTGTCTTTTTCTACAAATAATTAAATAAAGAAATAAATATTTTGCTTTCAATATGTACTCAGAGCTACAGGGTGCACAACAAAAGAAAATAGTTTTAAAGATCTTTAATTAAATAATCTTTAAATGATAGATTTTGGGATTAAGCATTTCTGTGATCATTGCTTAGAATAATTGAGAAGTTATTAATAACAGACATTTGAGAATAAATAAAGATGTAACATCTTGCCACAAAGCAGTTTTTGTAATGTTAGTTATATTTTGTTCTACATTCATTCATTCACTGTTCTGACAAGCAGCAAACAAAACGAAAACCCAGTGGAACCGGTTCATAGACCTTCTCGGCAAAGAAATGGTACAATGGTTTAAAATAGCATACACAATTCAGTGAGAAACTTAACTATTTTGTTATTCCTACACCAGTCAAATTACAATGGCGGCTGTAATTATGCAGCAACCTTACATCTATACTCCAAATAACGCCTGGAGTTCAGGAATATGTGACTGTTGCCAGGACATTAATTCTTGTAAGTATGCTAGCAATTCCATTTAAATGCTGTATAATAAATACCACAGCTCCACATACAAATGATATCCCGTTTTGTGCATATTTTTTTTCTTTGACCTCAGGCTGCTGTGCGTTCTGGTGCTTTTCTTGTTTTATGCGCATTACCTCTAGTAAGTTTGGGGACAGCTCCTATGGGATTTCATGTTGTGCGTGGCCTGCGTCTCTGGGAATGAGGGTGGCAGTTCGCTACAAATATAACATTGGGGTGAGTTTTTCTTCACCTCTACCAATAAACGAAAGAAGACCACAAAATAATTAGTTTGTTTGTGTTTCAACAGGGCAGTATTTGCGAGGACATCATGGTGACTCACTTTTGCATGTGGTGTTCGTGGTGTCAGATGAGTAGAGAAATCAAAGCACGCAAACAAGGCCTCAAAATAATCCAAACAGTACCTGCGTTTCAACCAGTTCCCGTGTCAGCCCAAACTCGAGTTGTCCCTAAACAGCAGACGGTTAGTGTGGCACCGGCAGCTCAAGCAATACAGATGCAACCAATTCAGATTGGTTAACCTATGGAGACAAGAGTTGTTTAATAGTATATAGATGTTTGTGGCAGATGTTTGGAAGTTTTATAGGGACTTTCAATAGATATATATTTACAAACCCTTATTTTCTATCCCTTAATCCACTTGAACACAGCCCTCACAAAAAAAAAAAAAAAAACTTTCTGCATTTTTTACATTTTCATAAAACATCATTCTGAATGATTTATGAACCGTTTTCTTCACGGGGACCAAAATATGTCCACACAAGGATAAGGAATTTGGATATTACAATATGGTGGCATTTTGTCCCAATACCATACCAGAGCAACACACACACACACACACACACACACACACACACACACACACACACACACACACACACACACACACACACACACACACACACACACACACTCAAAAAGAATGCTAAGTGATATAGTATAACATCCAACCAGCAATCACTATAAATGAGTTTGCGTGAAGAGCATTTGGAAAATGCCTGTGTCTTTATTTGTTTATTCCTTTAATATGTAATCAGACTTATTCAAATGATCTAATTATTCAAATAATAATAAAAACATCTGATTAAATGGTTATAGAAGTCTTGTTTTCTTAATCTGATGTTCATTGTTATTATTTTAAAGGGATCTTGTCTGTGAATAACTTTGAGTCTTAAATAGCAGAAGTGAACAGACACCTCAACTATTTGACTGCATTTATAAATCCTAGATAATGTTAATCTTAACATTTATGAATAAATTTAAGTTTAAACTTTGTATTTGTTTACATTAGTTAATGCACTGTGAGCTAACATGAGCATTTTTTTAACTAACATGAACATAAATGCTGTTTATAAATGCTGTCTCTCTCACACACTCACTCACTCTCATTGGTGTGTGATGCCTAAATCATATCATACTTCTCTATCTGTTGTACATTTGTAGTTGTAAGCATGTCCAACTCCATGGTAGTCATGCAGCCAAAGCCTGTTATGATCTCTAATCATTCTGATCAGTGGGGATCAGAAATCTGTGACTGCTGTGATGACATGTCTGAATGTAAGTAAAGTTTGGAATAAAATACAAAGGTTACACTTTAATTCTGTGGTTCACTTCAGACATTCTATAAGAAGCTTTGCAATTATTACATGCCAACTAACTCTCATTAGAGGATCAGTAGACTGTGTACTGTTAGGGTGTTGGAGTTTAAGTTAACATGGGGGACCATCAATAAAGTGTTAGCAAATGCTAAACATTCAACCTGAAAATAGTCATATAAGCATTGCAATAACTCCGAAGCTATTCAGTTAAGGTATAAAAAATAAATAAAAAAACTGCATAGTACTGTTTTGCATAACACTTTATAAGGTGACATATTTACTTGTTACTACTTGTTCTATAATTTGTTTTAATAGGCGCTATCTTTATAAATAAACCACAGTTTTGAGCTTTAAACAACTATGTTCTCAACTGAAAAACTCTTAAAACTACATTTCGTTACATAATAACACTAATATTTTTTTTTTTTATTTCGCGACCTTGAAAAACACCACACCGGCTTCCTTTAACTTCGGAGTTTCCGCTCTCGAACAGCACCATAACTGTTCTCTCCCATTGGTTAGCCGTTCGAAACGTCACAACATACAAGGATTCTGGGTAATATCCCATAGCAAAGTGAGGTCTTATGCGCGGTGCGTTAAAGGTATAGCGGAGGATTTTCTTTTTCCGGGTGGGTAGTCTATACTATTGGTCGATCTAAGTGTCAATCATTCTGGTGATATGTTTACGTAAGGCCGTCGTATGTGCTCGTCCCTATGTAGTTCTTTGAAAATGGCTGAGGGTCGAAAGAGAAAAAAAAAATGTATACGAAGTGTATGATAAGAAGAGAAAGGCCGCAGAATATAGAAACAAGACCAGAGAGATTTTGGGTGAATATCACACGCTGGCGTGCGCTAAAAGCACAGGTTGGGCTTCTCACTGATGCCGCAGTCGCGAAGATTCTACTACACAGGTAAAGTTTGTCATGCTATTTGGAGAAATCCATTTAAAATCACTAGTAAAAATTAATGCAAGCTACTTAGCAATGTTAGCCCTGGCACAAGTCATGCACCACATAGACACGGTAAACATCTCAATTTGTCTAAAGTAGCCTTTTGACCAAAATGGTAAATGGTATCACGCTGAAATATTCTAAAACCTTGCGTGTTCATGTGTTCATATTCTAAAACCTTGTGTGTTTATTATTACACAAATGCAACAAGCTACTTCTCCATACGCAACTATGTATAAAAATAACGTATTAACAATGAGACATATTAGGTTAAGGACCAACGTAATAGCACTGCTTATATGTTGCTATGTAACGTAATTGCGATTTGCAAAATAGTTTCCTCAGATCATATTTTGTGTGATACAGGGTTGGACATATCATGTCTTGAGTCCTCGGTCACTCAATCGATCAGTATAATAAGTAAATAAAACACGGAAGGACATTTGACATGTTGTCTTTTTTATGAATATTTTTGAGTTAGGTTACAATTTGCAACATAATTGTGCAAGGCGTAATAGTAGGCGTTCCCTCTCGGGAGTGTTGTGTTTGTGCATGTGCATTTTTTTTTTTTTTTAAATTGGAGAGGGCGGGTCTTCTCTAAAATTCGGAAAGATCCTCCGCTATACCTTTAAGTATATTATTTCAAATGTATAGGAGCTTAAAGGGAAAGTTCACCCAAAAATGAAAATTAAGTCATTAATTACTCACCCCCATGCTGTACCAACCCCGTAAGACCTTCATTCAGCTTCGGAACACAAATGAAGATATTTTTGATTAAAGAGGCTACATGCGTTTCCTGAAATTTAAACTCGCGACTCACACCTGTGGCCAAAAAACAGAACTGCTCGTCCTTTCTGCTCGCTCTTGCAACGCGCGCTTTTACGTGCACACTTCACTAGTCATATGCTGCAAGGAGGTCAACATTATGTTTACAGAGCCAAGAACATTGTTTGAGATAAAGTGTTCTGCTTGCGAGTGTAGGGTACTTGCTGACTAGCGGTGGTGGCAGAGTGATCTGAAACGTTTAACATGACGTCACATCTTGACAGCGCGGGAAAAGTCCGACCCGACAGAAAATAGGAAAAATAGGATACAGGCTTATAGGTGTACCCAGTGTGAGCAGACAAGGTGTCAGTATGCTCATCAGGAGATGTTTTAGTCATGGTAAAATAAAAAGGGTATTGTTACGTTTATTTTGGGGAACAAGCTGCATATAGCCTCTTTAAGTTTGAGAGCTGTATCTCTCCTACATAGGCTCCCTAAGGGATTGAAACTTGACGACCTAGAAAGTCAAGTACGGGTTTGGTACGGCATGGGGGTGAGTAATTAATGACTTAATTTTCATTTTTGGGTGAACTATCCCTTTTAAACATTTTTTTTAAACTTTGATGCATGTAAACATGTTGTAGGAGACTCCACAAGAACAACATAGGAAACTTTAAAATAGCATATTAGGGTTCCTTTAACAGTAAAGGTTCAGGTTGAGCTGCATATTTTTGTGTGTTTTTTTTTTTCTCACACGATATCTTGCACCTATAAATGTCTCCACTTTTACTTTCTTTTGACAGAAAAGGGAGAGGTTGCACTAGAAAGAGTAAGTAAGCCATTCATCATCTTTTCTCATTTTTTTTCAGCAATTAAATCAACTTTTTACTCAGACTGTGACTTTTTAAAAAAAATAAGGTGACAGTTTTTATATACATTTTGTATTTGTTTTTAGAACTTTAAATGATTCTTCTACTTGTATGCTAAATGTTATATTTATTTCATTTGTGTGTCCTAATAATTGCAAATTCCCTCAAAAAAAAAAAGAAAGAAAAAAGAAAGAAAACATTTTCTTTTTCTTTTTGTAAATTACTTTGCAAACCTAGATACAAAACCTGCATGTCTAACTTGATACGGTTGCACAATGCTTATGGGTGAAATTTACAAGTTAAATCATCTGTACGTGTTTGCATTTTACAATAAGGTCCCATTAATTAACATTGGTCAATGTATTATTTAACAATGTGTAATTTGTTACAGTCCTATTTATGCATCTTTGTTAACGTTAGTCAGTACAAATACAACTGTTCATCGTTAGATCTTGTGAGCTAGTAACTACTAGAGAAGTTATTAATAACAGACATTTGAGAATAAAGATGTAACATCTTGCCACATAGCAGTGTTTGTACACTCTAAAAAATGCTGGGTTGTTTTAACCCAACTTTGGGTCAAATATGGACTAACCCAGCCGTTGGGTTAAATTTTTACATTACATTTTTAACCCAACATTTCGGGTTTGTCCATATTTGACCCAAAATTGGGTTAAAACAACCCAGCATTTTTTAGAGTGTAATGTTAGTTATATTTTGTTCTACATTCATACATTCACTGTTCTGACAAGCAGCAAACAAAACAAAAACCCAGTGAAACCGGTTCATAGGACTTCTCGGCAAAAAAAAAAGAACTGGTAGGATAGTTTAAAATACCATACATAACTCAGTGAGAAACTTTACTATTTTGTCATTCCTCCACCAGTCAAATCACAATGGCGGCTGTAATTATGCAGCAACCTAACAAAGTTCGGAAAACTGCCTGGAGTTCAGGAATATGTGACTGTTTACAGGACATTAATTCTTGTAAGTACGCTACAATTCCATTTTAATGCCGTATAATAATCACCACAGCTCCATTTTTACTGGTCGTTAAAAATGATACAAATGATATCCCGTTTTTTGTTTTGTCTTCAGGCTGCTATGGGTTCTGGTGCTTTCCTTGTTTTATGTGCACCACCACTGGTCAGTTTGGGGAGAGCACCTGTCTGCCTCTCCTGGACATATGTGGCCCATCTCTCATGACTTTTTTCGGGGTTTCATCATGTGTGCCGCCCGTGACTCTGGGAATGAGGGTGGCAGTTCGCTACAAATATAACATTGGGGTGAGTTTTTCTTCACCTCTACCAATAAACGAAAGAAGACCACAAATTAATTTGTCTGTATGTGTTGAAACAGGGCACTATTTGCGAGGACATCATGATATCTTACTTTTGCATGTGGTGTTCGTGGTGTCAGATGAGTAGAGAAATCAAATCACGCAAACAAGATGTCAAAATGATCCAAACCGTACCCGTGTTTCATCCAAATCCCATGGCAGCCCAAACTCGATTTGTCCCTCAACAGCAGATGGTTGGTGTGGCACCGGCAGTTCAACCAATACAGATGCAACCAGTTCGGATTGGTTAACCTATGGAGACAAGAGTTGTTTAATAGAATATAGATGTTTGTGACACACACACATGTTGGTTTTCAAGTGTTATGGGGACTTTCCATAGACATTTTTTTTTTTTTTTTTTTGTTACGGTACAAACCCTTATTTTCTATCCCCTAATCCACTAAACTTAAACACAGCTCTCACAAAAAAAACTTTCTGCATTTTTTACATTTTCATAAAACATCATTCTGAATGGTTTATGTACCGTTTTCTTCACGGGGACCAAAATATGTCCACACAAGGACAAGGATTTTGGATATTACCATGTGGTGACATTTTGTCCCCATACAGTTTTACCAGAGCAACACACACACACACACACACACACACACACACACTTAGAAAGAATACAATTGATATACTATACATCTAACCAGCAATCATTATAAATGATTTTGCGTAAATAGCATTTGGAAAATGCCTGTCTTTGTTTATTCCTTTAATATAGTACCTGTAATCTGACTTATTCAATAAAAAACTCTGATTAAATGGTTGTAGACGTCTTGTTTTCTTAATCTGATGTTTTTTGTGTGTGATTATTTTAAAGGCATCTTGTCTGTGAATAACTTTGAGTCTTGAGTGAGCAGACACCTGAATTCTATGGAAAACTGATTTTTATAAACCGATTGCTATATGCTGTTTGCACATTTACAGTATGCAGTATGGAAACTGAGATTTGTCAAATCTATTTAATTGTCAATTTGAAGTGTGTATAGACCATTTAAAAATGTAAATATATTTATGTGTGCAATTCAACAAAGCATCATAACACCTTTTTGCATATCATGCTGGTCAGGAAGAACTTGGACTAAGAAATGTTACACAACAAAGTTTTTTTGCCAAATGAAGGAATTATGTTCAATAGGGAAGATAATCTCTCTGTCAGAGACTTTGTGAAGGCTTTTTCTTTTATGAGGCAACATTTCTGTGCGACTGAAACTGTAAAAGGCTGAACTGAGGTATGTAACCTAAACAAACAGTGTATAAGAGATCTTGACAGACATGTTGTGTACACATTTCTTGTATTAGAGAAATTTAAAGTGATATTCATGCTGATTGTTCTTGTTATTTTGAGAGAAGAAAAAAAAAGGATGTGTGGATACGTATTTCTCATTTTTCTTTGGACATCCATCCTTCTCTCTTTACCCTGTGGTTATAATGGCGACAAGATCCTGGTTTTCCCTGTTGATGGCAGTCACTGGGTGAACATGGAGGTACTGATTTGAATACACAGGATGTGTAGATTTCCAGCAAAGTCTGTTGTTTTTTATATGACTTTGTGTAAGTTTCTGTTTTAAAACAAACCAGGTCATTTAAGAAGTGCATCACAATCGTTCTATCCGAAACGATTAAGACTGAAATTTATACATTCTGCTGGCCAGAGACTTTTTGGTTTCTGTGGAAGTGCTTAACAGGGCTTTAAGTGTAAAATACCAAACTTGTCCTTTAAATATGTAATTTTGGTGATCAAATATGAGTTTTAATTAATTTATAATTCATGCAGTTCAGACTGTTTGATAACTTTATTCAATTAAATCTGTATTTTTTCTACCTGTTAGACTGGTAGAAAGGGCACAGGTAAATGTGACATTTGGTGAAGTTCACAATGTAATTTTGGGACGAGTAAACCCATCTAATCTTTCTACATTAATTTGGAGAGTAACTGTGAGATGATTACGTTATAAAATATATTAAAAATATTGCAATTAATCACAGAAAAAAAAGTGTATTAATCTTTTAAACTTTTCTAATTAAAACCTAAGTGCACTCCTTTACTGCCCACTAGGTGCTGGTGAAGAAGCTGCAGTCTCGTGGACATGAGCTGAGTGTGATTCGGATGGAGGACAGCTGGTTCATCCAAGAGAACTCAACTTTCTACACCTCCATTACAGTGAAGCTTAAAACGAATCATATAGGCCTGGACCTGTTTGAGACCGCAGCACAAAGGATTCTTGAGGCCCGCATGAAGGGCCCGATGATAGGAGCACTAGTCCAGCTCTCGGAATTTATTGGAATCATGAATGTGGCTCACACCGCAACCTGTGCCATGCTGACCGCCATGCTGGAGAACAAAGCTCTGATGAGACAAATAAAGATGGCGAACTATGACTTGATGCTTACAGACCCAGCCATGCCAGGTGGGATCATCCTGGCACATTACCTCTACCTTCCAATGGTCTATAACGTCCGCTGGATGACTTTCGGAGAGGGACACTTCTCCATTGCTCCTTCTCCAATCTCCTACGTGCCTGTGCCTGGCTCAGGTCTAACAGACCGAATGGGCCTGTTGGAAAGATCCCGCAACCTTCTACATTATGGGTTGAACCTCATTCAAGAGCGCTGGCTGGTGATTCCCACGTATACCAGCTTGTTGCTCAACTACTTCCCTCCGGACGCCGACCTCCTCGCCATGCAACTTTCAGCGGAGATGTGGCTAGTGCGTGTTGACTTTGTGTTCGAGTTCCCACGACCCTCCATGCCGAACCTCGCTTACATTGGTGGCTTCCAGTGTCGTCCAGCCAAGCCTCTTCCTGCCGAGCTGGAGGAGTTCATGCAGAGCTCAGGAGACCATGGGGTGGTCGTGATGTCTCTGGGAACGCTGATCGCAGGATTGCCCAGAAAGATCATGGAAGCCATTGCCTCAGCTTTCGCCCACATCCCACAGAAGGTGGTCTGGAGGTTTATTGGCGATAGACCTTCATCACTTGGCAATAACACCCTACTACTTGAATGGATACCACAGAATGACTTGCTGGGTCATCCGAAAACCCGTGCTTTCGTGGCTCATGGTGGCACCAATGGTCTATATGAAGCCATATATCATGGAGTGCCAGTTCTGGGACTCCCGTTGCTATTCGACCAGCCAGATAACATTGTACGTCTTCAGGCAAGAGGTGCGGCGCGGATGCTGGACGCAGCTATTTGTACGTCAGAAGAATTCCTCGAGGCTTTGAGCGATATCTTAGAGAACCCAACGTATCGTCAAAACATGCAGAAGCTCTCCGGTTTACACCGAGACCAACCTCTGCATCCCCTCGACAAAGCAGTGTACTGGATCGAGTTTGTCCTGCGCAATAAAGGTGCGCGCCATCTGCATGCTGAGGCCAACAACATGTCTATGTACTCCTACTACTGCCTAGATGTGGCTGCAGTGGTTCTCCTCATGCTCCTGGTAACTCTGGGAGGTGTCTATACAATATGGATACGAATTTGGAAAAGAGAGACAAAAAAGGCTGTTAGAGATGGCAACAAGAAAGCTGTAAAGGATAGTAGTAAGAGGCTGAAAGAGAGCATTAATGCTCTGAAAAACAGCAATAATATCCCTATTCCAAAACTAAGAGCAGGCAAAACTAGGTTTTAGTACAATTCCAGAGCTACACTGTAAAAAAATATTGTTTGTTTAACTTAAATTAAGTAACCTGGTTGCATTAAAAGTTCTTTGAAATGGAAAAATTTAGTTAATACAATGAAGGAGATTGATTTAATCATCAGAAACTCAAAATGGTGTGTAAATTATTTAAGTTGATTTGACAAAAGAAAAAAAATGTTGTGATTACAAATCACGAACATATTTTTTTTACAGTGTACATACTTATTGCATCCAGTGTCCGTTCATTCAATCGTCTTTCTTTCTTTCTTTCTTTCTTTCTTTCTTTCTTTCTTTCTTTCTTTCTTTCTTTCTTTCTATCTTTCTTTCTTTCTTTCTTTCTTTCTTTCTTTCTTTCTCCCCCCATTTCTTTTCCTTGAGCTCTTGCAATTCCCTGCCAAGACTAAACTGTGTGCTCGTGATTAGGTGCAGATCCCTTCCTGGAATCCTTCACATTTGTTGTAATCCCCCTGTTTGCACACAAAGCATTTAAGGCCATTCAGCAAAAAGAAAAAAAGAGTCACCTCACCAGTGACAAACATCTGCTGGTCAATAGGCTATTCTGTGATCGAATGATAAAACCATGCTGTATAAGCTACTCAGCGTAACTACGCCAGCAAAACATGGCTAATTACATGCATAGTATAATGCATAACAAATGGTCAAAATAAACACTCTTTCCCGAGTCCAAAACAGCAGGTTTCATTTTAACAAGCTTTTATATTCTGCAGCCAATCACCAGCAGGTGGCGCTATATGGATGTATTCAAAGTACTGCTCAGAATAATTTCTGCAATCCAAAATCAGATTACATACTATTTTATATCAGCGCAATGCTTTTTACACACCATCCATCAAAATCCCATGCTTTCATTAAAGCAAAAATGATTTAAATTGAGATGATCGCAAACCTGACCAAAATGGTGCGTGTCACCACACTTTCTCTTAACCACAGGAGGAGGCCATTCTTTTCTCCAGATATGAGACAGGAGATGGCTGGAAGCGCATGCAGGGGACAGAATGATAAAAAGAAGACAGGCAAGGATGAGAGGGCTCTAACTGATTGAGGGGACATTAGCTTGGGCTGTATTCGCTAATGTATGCTTCTAATGACTCGTTATCTCATTATCAATCTTATTCTCGCTCATCTTTTCTTTTCCTCACTCTCTCCCCTTCCTCTATCTCTCTATCTCCTCCCAATCGACCAGCAATGATGGGAATAGCAATTAGGACGCTAGGCTGCCAAATGGCTATTTTAATTAGCCTTTCTTAGTGAGAGAGAGAGAGAGAGGTGGGATGAGAGAGTGAATGAGAGAGAGAGAGAGAGAGAGAGAGAGAGAAAGAAAGAGACTAATGTTCTTCATAAGTGCTACAGATTAGAAGGTCATTAGGCTTTTGCTTGAATTAATGATTAGGAATTCCTGCAGGTCATAGAAACTTATTACACAAGCCTACTTAACATTAATAGAACCATCCTATTTGTGTTAAACACAAAGAAATTAAAACTAAAAACCAATTACAGAGTGATGACATTGTCTTTCGCCCTCCCCCTGGTCACCCATAACGGAGACCCAGTGTAAAACTCTCTGGACAGTAGAGAGACTCTATAGTCGCACAAGGATAAATGATCGGTTTCGCTCGCGCTCCCGTTTTATTCTTTCCCAGTTTTACTCCCTGGTCATTCTATGGTTTTTCTATCTGCTTTCAATATCTTCTGCTTCTCCACTGTATGTTCCGTCATTGTCAGTAAACCGCAGTGTTTCTCCGTTGTGGTACGTAATTTTCTTCAAGAGCACAATGCAACATTCTTGTGTGTTATTTGTTCATTTGTGGCTTGTTTGGGACACGGGCTGGTCTGACGAAAATCTCTTCAGAGGCACTTTCCATCCCAAAAGAGATAGACTACTTATTTCAGCCCTTTCTTAGATCAATCCCCCTGACACATAAAAACAAGGCAAAACACACACACACAAGGCCTACTTTCTGCACATAGTGTTCATACTGAAAAAAAATATGTGCGTAGATCACATAGAAAAGTGATGTAGAGTATAGCCTATACAAAATGATTAAAAATGTAGCCATACGAGTGATTTGTGTGAGGAACAAACTGAAATTCACTATTTGCTGATAATGTTCCCCTCCAGTGAGCTGTTAACTGCTGCATTGAATCAGTGAGTCAGTGAGTTGAACTTAAGAACCGAATAAATTTGATTCATTAAAAGACCGTTCCGTCTGTTCTTGTGAAAGGAATCTGAATTGATTCAATGAAAAGGTCTGGCTCAAAGGAACAATTTTATGAAGAATGGTTCTAAACAGTACCAGATTAGGTACTACATTAAAAAGTCATGACTGGGGGTATATGTTTATACATAAACTATATTGAAAACTCAAACGATATAAATCTGTCACTTACATGCTTAGTGGAGAAGAGAAGTATCTACAACTGAACAGAACTGGCCACACATTTCCTGTTGAAAAAATAACAAGGACAGTATGATTGGTACAATTTTAAAGTTAAAATGTATACACATTTTTAAAAAGGCATCACTTACCTGTTGAGAGCAGGTTGACAGTCTGTAGTTGTTTGTTGATGATTGAGCTTGAGAAGATCGATAAAAGTGATTTTAACAGTGTTTTTTGACGGTTCCAGGTTAAAAAAAAAAAAAAAAAAGGGCTGGAAAAAAATGGTGGAAATAAAAAAAGAAAACAACCTAAATTAACACACACACACAAAATTTCAGCATCTTGTGATGTCCTAACTATATGGTATTTGTAAAGAACTTTTTGATAAGAACCATCTTTTTTCTTCTTTTTTACAGTGAATGATTCACTTACCTGTGGTAAAGATATCTAGCGAATATAATGACTTAAGTTTTAAGGTGTCGTATGATTTTAAAAGATTTATAGCACGTGTGTCACATGGGCTACTTTAATGATGTTTTTATGGTCCTTTTTGCATCCTTTAAAAAAAAAAAAAAAAACCTGGACTGGTCCTGCATTGTATTTGAATGAAAAAAACAAACAAACAAACAAACAAATGATTTCATAATGGCATGGTTTCAACAAAGCAACCTTAACTATAATCATATTGTTACAACCCTCATATTTCAACAATTAAACATCACAACGATTCCTATAGCTGTGCCTTATGGTTGTATTTGTATAGTGTCCCTCAATTTTCTTTCTTTCTCTGTCTCTTTCCTTCTCATCTTTATCATGACGTGCCCTGAGGTTATGATTGTTATGATTTATATCGGACCGTTTTGAGATCTCTCTCTTTCTCTGCCCCTGTCTTCATCTCTCTTTAGCTTTCTCATTCCTCGTCCTCTCCCCTTTCTAATCAGTTCTCCTTGCATCCCCCCAGGTCGATTTGGGGAGTAATAATGAAAGAGATTTAACCCTTTCATGTTCAACCGCTTTGACCCCGAACACCTTCCCTCCATAGCGTTTCACACACACACACACAAACACCTCTTATAAATAAATACACACGTCTGGGTTGCGGATGAGAGCAAACACAGGCACGGGTTGCAATGGAAAACATGTAATGTGAAAACATATTTAATTTTTTCTCCACTCCAAAAGAGTGAGAAATTAGTACACTGTTGACTTTATGAATCCACATATTTTTCTCCCACACACCGTTCACCTGTTTATATTCATCCATCTGCGAATCCGTCTACCCATCTGTCTGTCTGACTCTCGGTCTGTGCGTTTAAACCCCCGATGACGTCATGAATAAACAGGATAGGTGTGTTCGACATCGCCTGCGGCTGGATGCAACCGATCGGCGAGAACAGCCGCGTGCAGGCGGGGAGGAGCTGCAAACGGAGACGTGAAGTCGGACAATTTCTGGTCCCCGTATGACGGCTCACGTGGTGTTTGCATGCTTATACCACAGCTGAAGTGAAATAAATGCAACATTTGCCAAATAAACAGATATTTTAGACACATTTTCATTCAATACTTTACTGCTTCATAGAGCATCTGTTTGAACTAGAATACAGTTCAAAATAAGCCTATAATCAATGACGTGAAATCAACGCTTTTTAATCAGTTTTATTTAGATAAAAATGATAAGCATGACACAATATAACATTGCGACTACATGAAAAGAGTGTTTACTGTTATAAAATACTGATTTGTGAGCTTTAGTGGAACTAAATGTATGAGAATAAACACGAAACGCACGTGATCGTTGTCATGCGGTGAATCCGGCGAATCGTGGAACAGCTGTGACATCATCAGAGCTCGTGCAGCCGCTCTTGAGAAGCTGCGCTGGCTGAGTCCTCCGGCTACTCTCGTATCGCTCTCGCGGTACTTTGATGGCATACGTCACAGTCACGTGGAGTCAGCGCTGCATCAAGTCGGACAAAATTTCTAACCGGCATGCACTGTTTCAAGTCAGCCGACGATCGGTCTGCGCAGAGCTGCATGAAGTCGAACAAGCCTAAAATCTTCCCACCTAATTATGCGCTGTTAATTACAAATTTGGACTAATGTGCTTAATTAGACGAACATCATTTGCTCTCAGATACAGGACATCTTTTTTTTTTTTTGATTTAGAAAATTATCTCTTTAACAAACAATATGACTTAATTGCAGACATTTGCATAAACAAATGAGCTAATTAATTACAACCAAGCACTTCCTGATGAGTCGAAGGACAATGAGACTCCAAATGTTTTCCTCAGGGATACAGAAGGAGGGAGGGATGGAGGAAGCCAGAGAGAGAGAGAGAGAGAGAGAGAGAGAGAGAGTTTAAATGAAAGTTTATGAGCTTGTGAGCATGCTAATATGACTCTCTGAGCATGAGGAATTATGTATGTGTGAGAATTTGCTATAAATGTCCAGATAAATAAGTTTAAGTATAGCTTACTTATCGGCTGTGGTGGTTCGGCTGTGGCAATATATCTCCGGATGGTATCGGTGTAACACTTAAAATCCCTTATTCCCTCTCTACATTCATCTCTCTCGTTTTCCCCTCCATCTCTTTTTCTGGAGGGTTTGTAGATAGAAGGGCCTCTCCCCTCCTTTTCTGTGTTGGAATTTAATATGCAACTTTTTATTGGAAAACAATCGTGCGTGCCTGCGTGAATCCTGACCGCAATATATCTGTTAGTGCAACTAATCCGATCAGGCCAGAGAGGGCTATTTATCACTGCAAATCCAGGGCATTTCAGCCCACATTTTATTATTTTAATATATTTCTCAGCTATTAAATCACCAAAATGATGAATTAGAACTGTCTGCCACGCTTTCAGCTGTATGACAGAAAATGATGCACTACCCAATTTGAGTGGTCATTTGGACTTTTTAAAGACAAAAAATGATACAGGAAAAAGTCCAATATTTTTGTGTTGTTACGTCTCTACCACCCCGTCCCTCCGCCTCCCCCCTCTCGCTGGCTGTTTTTAATAAAACACTCTAAGTGAGCTTTATTGCTGTGTTAGAGAGGGCAGGATCACAACTATCTTTAATATACAGCCAATTACCAAACGCACACAAACATACGCGCTCACACACATACTTCTGCGCACACAAAGACATGTACGACGATACGCAACTTTGTCTCTTAATCATGGCGGGCAAACATTAACAAATAGTCAATCTGTATAGACCCACATTTCAAACGATTGAAGAAGAGAATTTATGTTAGGGTGTCAGTTACCTGAGAGGCGAAACAATGAATTGAAACACATGTTTTCACTTTCTTCAGATATCATACAATATTTGCACTTATTTAGCTCTTTGTTTACAGTTTATATTCCTTTGGGTTTATGCAAGATCAACCGCCATGCACCTCATATATTAGAAAAAACAAAAAAAGATTCAGAACTTCAGTTCTTCTAAAATATTGGGTTCTGGGTGGAAATTATAATTAGTGCTTATTATCCACTGAATGGTGAAAGTTTGGAATTATTTTAGTGGCCCACATGTCCAGAAGGGTCACAGGAAATTCTTAATTATAATATATATTTTTTTTAATGTAAGGGGCCCTGAAGCGTAACACAGAGGCACTGAACTCATAGCTACAGCTCTGGTAAGGAGGGGATTTTGTTTTGTTTTTAAATCAACTTAAAATATGTAAGCATACCTTTATTTACCATGCAAGTGGTGCTTTATTAATGTGAACTGTTTTAGCATAAATAAATACTAAAATAATTAGATACAAATTGAGATGTATTTAGGGTGCTTAAATTGTTTAAAATAAAGTAAAAAATAAAGTTTGCATTTTTTTTACTCCGCCCAAGGTATTATTATATTTTAATAACGCAGGTTAATTTACGGGAGATTTACGGGAAAATACTAATACGGGAGGACAGCAGGAAAGAAGGGTAAAATACGGGACTTTCCCGGCCAAAACGGGATACTTGACAGGTATATGCTGTCGTATATGCCAAGAGCTGTGTGTGTAAACCTCACTCCTCTGATCTCAAGAGGTGCGCTGATGCTGGAGGCTGCAATCTTTAGCCTCCTTGTTAGAGCGACCGCCCCCCACGCCAGAGACCAGGGTCCGAGTCCCACTCGGAGCATGTTCACCACAGACCTTTTTTCAAGCATTTAATAAAAATAAAAAATAAAAATTTTAAAAACTTTCTGTGCATCTGAAATGTGAAAATTTGAACTTCGCAACTGTTAAAAAAGTATGCTATGTAGTATGAATGTGTGTAGTAAGAATGTAATCTGGATGTACTACATCCGCCATGTTAAGTCATTATCATGTGACCAGCGACAGTTGCGTCGATTCACCTCCATTCACAAATCCTTTCCCGTGGCCTCATAGGATAGTAAAGTGTCCATCATATGCACACTTCAGAATCTCGCCAGAAGTAGGTCATCCAGGTCATACTTTTCGGTACTGTTTTTCGCATGCTATGTTCTAGCAAAGTCGATTTCGGATGCAGCATTTGACTTCAGGATTAAACCATAAGTGCTAAATGCTAACCGGGTGTTGTAATCATCCCCGCTGTCGCATTCGGGAGCAATGTATGCTGCTTGAGTGCTTTCCATTAGACGGGAACTGTATTGTCAAAACATTCGTATTGCAATTATTTAGCACTTTACATTTTACAAGTAAATCACAGAGTTTTGTTTAAACACTAATCCAAAAGACACTTATTTTCCCGTTAAACGTCATTCCCCTTTGAAAATCAGTGAATAATTTGTGGGGCGGTGCGACTACGGTCTGTTCATTTTTTGACTTCAGGATGTGTAGATATGGTGCTTCACCGCCGAGACTCATCGCATCAGCACATCGCAGCTTCAAGCACTTAATCTGCCAAGTACACAATAATTACTAATTACCTATTAACTAATTACTCTGCATCCAGCATCTGAAGGCAATCAAAATTACATTAAGAGTGTTGTATCGCTTGTCCACTCCCTGGCCACCTCCCCCATCCCTTTTTCACTCTGATAGTACACTGCCGCTCCAATAGGGGGCGTCAGTGCCGCAGGTGGGTGGTGGGGTACACACTGCTCTGGGACAGCTGGCTTAAGCCTTCAGACCCCATGAGTCCTCACACTAATCAGCTCAGAGCAGCCAGAATCAATTAGCACCAGGAGGGGGGGTAGGGGTTGACGGGGGGGAGAGACCCACAGAGGACGACTGGCCCCACACCTGGCCTGTCTCTCTCTCTCTCTCTCTCTCTCTCTCTCTCTCTCTCTCTCTCTATCTAACGCACTGCTCTTGTCCATTCAATCATCCATCCATGCGGATCCTCCAACAGGGTTGTTGTTTTTCTGTCCATCTTCCTGGCTCTCTCTTTTGGCTCTACACTTTAAAGATGTGTGTTAATAACTTTTAAATAGTCTGGCAGCATAGGGCCGCAGGGCTGTTTACTCACCTTATTGCTCTCCTCTTCTCTCTCGTGCATTCATAAAGTAGCTCTATCTCTCCCTCCTGTTCTCATTCACCTGTACACTCCTTCCTCCCCCTGCCCACATCCATGTCCTTTTCTCGCTCTCTCCGTACAATAATAATAGCGAAAAGCATGTTCTTAAAAGCATTATGCGATTCGTGAATCTCCCTCTCTATTTCAGCTAATCTATTCCTCAGTGCTGCTCAGAGAGTGTAAATGATATTTTAGCATGTTCATAAAATACCGTGATGTATTCACAGTGCAGCACGTATTCCACCTTATGGTTCACAGTCATCGTCTCTAACTCAAATAGAAACATTACATTGAAACAAATTATTGAGCTGGAATAGCACACGTTCACGCGGCAATGGAAATTTATTTTCCTCTCGAGCAGGCTTATACTTCAAGCGAGGTACAGTATGATACAGTGTGTATTATCAAAGCACATGTATATCATCTACAAGACTCCTGCAGTCTTTTTTTGAACACACATACACAAGGCAAGTGCAGTCGGCCCGGGTAGTGCTTTATAAACACATGTAATAATAAATCAATATAGCGTCTTTGCCTCAGAGTCGACGGAGACGCTGACCAGCAGGTGTCAGTCTGTGTTCCTTCCAACGACAGACCGCATGGAGCAGATGGACCGAGAGGGCAACTTCTCAACACAGAGCCTCTTCCTCGCTCAGAAACGGGAAAAGTTGAAGCAACAGAGGGATGGAGAAAGGGATGAATCGAGGAGAGGGAGTTGAAGATAGCCTTCTCCTACTCTCACACTAATTGCGTTTTCCCTGAGCAGAATTGAGTTCCAGAGAAAGAGAGAAAGGCCAGAGGCTTTTCATAATTGTATCGACAGGAAAATGAATATGATGAATGGCGTTCATTCAGCGCGGCCAGGATTTATTGTCTTATCCTCCGGGCGTTAATCGCTCTGAAAAAGTGGGGTGGAGAGAGAGAGGGAGCGACAGGAGGAGAGGGATAAAGAGAGAGAATAACTGAATTCCAAACCTCTGTCCTGACAGTCCTCTTCCAAACTTAAGTCAACGAACTTGCAGAGCACCTTCGTTACAAACTCTGCTGGCCACATGGAGCCCCGCCCACAACTTTGATTGACACCTGTGGGGAAATCTGCTAAATCTAATTAGTTTTCTTTCCTTTTTTTTTTATTTCTTTTTTTTTATGAAAGTTATATCTGAGATTTCAGACAAAAAAAGACCACAGAATGGATGAAAAGCACTCTATGCAATTTCCCCCCACACCTCACTCTGTTTTTCTGTCGCTACCCAGTTTTTTTTTTCTTTCTCACATTCGGTTCACACATGCGCGTGCACACACACACACACACACACACACACACACACACATTCATACACGTCCCAGATAAATCTGGTTGTGGATGCTGTGAATCCAGATGAATGCTCAGCTCATAAAGTGTGTGTTTGAAAGCCATCCATCATGTAGATGTCAGAAAGAAAAGAGCAGAAAGAACCCTCTCTGAGAGAGAGAGAGAGAGAGAGAGAGAGAGAGAGAGAGAGAGAGAGAGAGAGAGAGAGAGAGAGTGTGTGTGTGTGTGTGTGTGTGTGTGTGTGTGTCCATTGGTTTGGCTTACGAGTAGTGCTGCTGGTTTGCATGAGCATTTGTGGACATTGCTTAAAATTACTACATTTTCAATTTGGTTGAAATATAGTAAAAAAAAAATCACTTCATTAATTCCTGCATTATACTTCAGTTCACCATATACTTACATGTTGACTTACTTATATATAATAATAACAATTAATAACTGTTAAATAATATAACTGTTTTTTGTTCATATTAAAGTCAGAGGGGTTCAATATTACTTTGGCCCCCACTGGCCTTCTTTGTTAGCCTGCAAACCCCAGACAACTTCCGGCAAATTTAGATTTGCTCTGAAAGAATGGTCTGGTTTTAACCAGGCTACTTCTTTGTATGAGTAGGCCTAATATCAATTCCTCACATTATTTTGTGTGTGGCCTGGTAAACCCAGATGGCAATATCTGAAATAACATGTGAGTCAATTCTTTTGAGAAAATCTCAAAAAGTTTGTACAATATAACAATTATTATGTCTATGGAAAATCCCTATAAACATAAAAACAACGTGTGTGTGTGTGTGTGTGTGTGTGTGTGTTCCACATAATATAGTAAGTCATGTGTTTTGTAAGGACATGCTGGTGAGTAAATACATTTTCATTATTTGGTGAACTTACTTTTAAATTTATCAGTGTAGATTAATGCCAAATTGAACATTTCAAATTGTATAGGCTAAATTAAAATTCATGTAGTATGGACAAACATGAATAAACAAAAAAAAAAACTAAGTATAGATTAATAAATGCTGTAAAACATGTTTTTCATGGTTAGTCCATGACACTTAATGCTAATGCTAATGCTGCTACCTAATTGAATCTCACTGTAAAATGTTTCCATTGTTTTTCAATGTCCATAACTAGCACTGTTATCTCTTAAATCCCCCAGTAGCCTCAAGTTGGATGTCAGCACACACATATACTCGAGACAGCAAACAACATTAATAGAAAATCCTATAAACACCCTCAAAGCAGTAGAAGAGTCTATAAACCGTGCTACAAGTATGTCACCACCTAATGTAACTTAAAACTGACAGTTAACTCTGTAAACAGACGAAAACAGCTTGGAGGGAAAAACGACTATTGCTACTCAAAGAAAATAGCACTAAAACTAAACCCCCGAAAAAAGCGACAAAACATGAAATGAGCGGACTGGAAGTGAGCGGAGATGGATGAGACGGAGGAGGAGACAGCGAAAGCCTCGGGCAGTGCTGAGAGACGGTGTGTGTGTATGTATAAATGTGTGTAGGGCAGGTGGGACAGCAGGGAGACTGGTGGCTCAACAGCTTGCTCCACCCTGAGGGCCCAGCGTGCTGGGAGGAGCAGGGTCTCTGCCAACGAGCGGGGCAGTAAGACTGGTGGCAGCTGGTCCTCGCTCGCTCCCGTCCCGCCGGCAGGCAGCAGGCAGGGTGAGAAGGTCAAAAGCCAGTCGTTAGGAAGACAAAGAGAGGCACAGCGACACACTGCATAATCGCCTTTTATTGAGTGTCTCTGACACGATTCATGGCGAGGCTGACACCGACACCACACACGCGCAAAACACATGCACGAGCATGTACACACACATGGAAAACACAATAAACATGTAAGAAGCAAAATAAACACACTGAAGGAAAATTCCGAGCAGGAATGCGATTGTAAGATTTAGCATTAAGTGTCCCAACAAAAGTTGTTCTCCAGGCCAATGAAGTCAAACTCTTGCGATGGTTCCTGCAGCTGCCCCCCCTCAAACATGACCAACCCCCCCCCCCCCCCCCCCCCCCCCCATCTCATTTTCCATTAAGGCAAACCAGAGCCTCGCACTCAACCATCAGAGAAGCGGTTCTGCTCTCCACATGCCACAGATCCAGCGTCCCCTCCGGCAAACACAATGTTAATCTGCTTTCCATGTTCAGCGATCACTTCAGCCCTTTCTGATGACGACTTCACCTGCAAACCTGTTAGATCAATGGGGATCTGATTAGGCAATGTTTTGGACATTCTGTGATCCTCATATGACCATCATTGATGTTTACTTCATTGATCCAGACTGAGAGTATTTGAATGTAATATATATATATATACAGAATGTCCATATTTAATATATATATATATATATATATATATATATATATATATATATTATATTAAAATTATATAAAAAGTGTTTGATATTATAAAATATATTAAAGCTGATGAAATGATTTAAATACCAATTTTTTAAATAAAAGAAAGGTAAATATTGAAATGACATTAAAGAATTATTATAGAAAAATGTATGTCAAATCGATTATTTGCATTGTACAGTACACACACACACACACACACACATAGACATATCATATATATAAATATAATAATATACATATATATAATAGCCTATGTAAACAAACTTGTGTTAGATGTGAATAATTGCAATTCATTGATTTGACAGCACTAATAATAATATCATGTTCTTAGCAAATGTAATAATAACTATTATATCAATGCTATACAATCTTTTATCATAGAGTATTAAAATGGAGTAACAAAAAAAAAACTTCAGTTGGATTAGTTTGATTTAGTTTGTGGATTAGATGGGCAGATACTGTTTTATATTACTCATAAAGCTCATCAAGACAGACAGAATATGGAAACACTAAACGGCCATAGTGAAGCATTTACAAGACCACAATCTTTGCATCACATCAAACAAGGTTCAGTCCAACATACACAGAGAGGAGCACATCCGATTGCGGCTCATTTCTACACAGCGTGGTGTGTTAAACTCTCTCCATCTCTTCACTCAATGGAGCGTAGCTCATCTGAACACTGAGCAATAATGAGGCACAGAGATGCACTTGCGTGTCTGTGTGAACCAAAGCGAGTGAGCGAGAGAGCTCTGGTAGAGGAGGGGGAGAGAGAGAGGCTATCCATTTCCTCCCTGGGGCAACTCCTCTTTGGCTCTTTGTTGCTGAAATGCTCCCAGTGAGCAGGTTACACTAAAGCCTGCTCTATTGTCTTAAACAGCTGTGTGTTGCACACTCCCCCTCTCTCTCTCTCTCTTGCTCATTTTTCTTTCCAGGTTCCTCAATCAGGAGCAGTTTCTGAGATCTCTAAAAGCAAAAGCCTGTGGCAGTACCCCCCCCAAACACACACAGAGAGATCTGCTTCTGTTTACAGTGTCCCACGGTAGGGGGTCTTTCCTGATTCAGCTCCTTCTATACAGATAAACGGGTTCATATTACCATACAATGCAGATTACTAATAAGCGAAAAGTTGAGAAAGACAAGGAATAATAATTATTGCAAGCTGAATAATACAATAGAAAAAATATGTTAGGTGCAAGATAAATGTAATAATCTGTCTATAGCCTATATTACAACTTGACTGCTAAAATTATTCAGAAGAATTAATGTGTGCATATACAGAGCATGGTCTTGACCAAGCAATGCATCAGTTTGGCAGAATCTGCTCATTTCGGATGCTTATTTAACTTGGAGAACTGTGAATTTGTCCGCTGGATATTCAAGGGGACAAATAGAGTAAATGTGTGTATCTGTATTTTTATGATATTTGACTCAATGATATGAATCAATTAGGGGAGACAGGAAAGTGTTACAGTCAAACTATGTTACTTAGTGTTTTTTTGTGCAATGTGTGTCTGATATTTATACTATTTCCATATTTATCTGCTGTATCTTAAAGTAGTTAGAACCTTGTAACATTGTATAACACTAAATATTTTTATTTTGTGGATTAATTTATAATTTATTGTGGTGTTCAAATTTACTCAAAATAATCATAATGCCATTCCCAATCCCTTCACAACACACCATGCTAATTTCACTTCAATTCAGAATAGGAAAAAGGAACAGCAAATAAAATAAAACAGGATAATAATACATCAAATGAATAACTATTTATTCATTTATATACTGTAGATAAGCAAACAGCGTTTTTACTGGTCACTCTCATAATTGTGTCAGACAAAGATCTTAAAAGACAGAAACTAGAACTTTAATTCAACACATTCTCATCCCAAGACGTCATCCAACTGACGCTTTTGACCAGGTACCCTTTAATGTCAGTTTGATGACGATCCTAGGTCATCATCCAACTGACGCTTTACCTTTAGCGTCAGTTGATATAGGCCTATAGCTATCCTCCACACAAAAATGCCGAGTTCTTTTAACACAATTTTGTGTAAAAAAAATATGGACAACCCCAGCCATTGGGTTACATTTTTTAAATTAAAATTTTAACCCAATGGCTGGGTTTTTGAGTGAAGCACAAGTTTAATTATTATAGAAACATGATGAGCAGAGATGGGGTTAAACAAACTTTCCACTGTGTTGATACATTAACTGCACAAAATGGCACACATTATGACTGTCAAAATCAAATTCATTTTACTTTCATTTTTAAATGTTTTTTTAATTTTTATTTTACACAAAAACTTGCACTTTTTTAGTCAGAAGGAGAAAGAAAGAAAGAAAGAAAGAAAGAAAGAAAGAAAGAAAGAAAGAAAGAAAGAAAGAAAGAAAGAAAGAAAGAAAGAAAGAAAGAAAGAAAGAAAGAAAGAAAGACGCAGATGACGCACCATGTAAACTAAATTAAAAGGAGTTCTATTACAGCCCAAGAATAAGCAAGAACAACAAGCAGAAAAACAAAGAAAAGCCATAAAGGACATTAGGCGGTGAGCTTTATATAACATTTGAGTGAATATTTCATGGGCAGAGAGATAGAGAGAGACTCTAAACTTTCATTAAGCAGGGTATTTCGCTGGGAGGGAATTTCGGCGCCTTTCACTTTTTCTTGGCTTTTATTGCAATAATACAGATATCTCTCTGGCTCCCAGCCCCTCCTCATTCAGCCCATTTCCTTCCCGCCGTCTCTCTCACTCTATGCTTTTTAAAATATAGTAATAAAAACATACTAGATCCTTTTTAAATGCACTATTACTTATCATGGTCTTTTCATATCGTAGCATCACAGGTGTTTTAAAGCCGCTATAAAAGTGCGTCATTTATTATTCAAAAGCAGCGTCGTCTTTTTGCATATTATCCGAGCGCTTTTATACTGCGGGCTGCCAGACTCCCATTTAAAATGTTCGGCAGAATTGATAACGGCAGACACGCGCAATAAAAACAGCGCCGGAGGCAGGGTGGCACGCGCGCCCGCTCATATGCAGATCCCCATAATTACTCCAACAATCCACCAACCATTCCTTTATTTGCTCTTTGAGCGAGGAATTTCACGCTTTTAATTCAGTTTTCATCAATCTATTGGTTCTCGGCTGCTAAATTGTTTGCACGGGTCAAAGATAAAAAGTAGGTCCGAGCGCCCTACCAGGTGAAACCGTTTGTGTCCCTCCTATTGCGATGAATGGATTTATACACACCCACCAAAAAAAAAAAAAAAAAAAAAAAAGAAAAGAAAGAAAAGGTTATATTTTTAAAGTTGATTTTAGACCAGGCTATATAATAATAAATAATAATAAAAAGAAGACGACGACGAAGAATAATACACTGTAAAAAAATATTTTTATGATTTGTAATCACATTTTTTCTTTTGTCAAATCAACTTTAATAATTTATGCACTCTAAAAAATGCTGGGTTGTTTCAAATATGGACAAACCCAAATGTTGGATTAAAAATGTCATTTAAAATGTTAATCCAACTTCAACTTTCACTTACATTTTCTTTGTACATTCACACAGTACATTTTAATACAATTTTTAACCCAACATTTGGGTTGTCCATATTTGACCCAAATTGGGTTGAAACAACCCAGCATGTTCAGATAACATAATACTTTGAGTTTCTGATGATTAAATCAATCTCCTTCATTGTATTAACTCATTTTTTCCATTTCAATGAACTTAAAATTTTAAGGCAGCCAGGTTACTTAATTTTTTAAGTTAAACCAAGAATATTCTGTACATTCAGAATATATACATCTATCTATCTATCTATCTATCTATCTATCTATCTATCTATCTATCTATCTATCTATCTATCTATCTATCTATCTATCTATCTATCTATCTATCTATCTATCTATCTATCTAGCTATCTAGCTATCTATCATCATCTAGCACTGTAAAAAAATATTGTTGGTTTAACTCAAGTAAGTAATCTATCTACACTGTAAAGGTTGCTACATTTTTATATAATCAACTTGGATGTTTAAGTCATTTTAACTTGAATTATATTAACTGACTTAGAAACTTAATTGAATCTTGTATCAACTATAAAAAAAATTCTTAACTTATTTTGATGAGTTCAGGCAAAGTAAAAACTCATAACTTCTAAAAAAAATCATAACTTCTTGATCTATCTATCTATCTATCTATCTATCTATCTATCTATCTATCTATCTATCTATCTATCTATCTATCTATCTATCTATCTATCTATCTATCTATCTATCTATCTATCTATCTATCTATCTATCTATCTATCTATCTATCTATCTATCTATCTATCTATCTATCTATCTATCTATCTAATCTGAAATATGTAACATGATAAAAGCAAAGCGAAACAGTGACCATGGGTCAACAACAAGCATCACGGGAATGACGTAAACATCTTCAGCCGCTGGACAAGGGCCGAGCTCCCGGGGGAACGGGGCTTTTTAGCGTCAGCACTCACTAATGGTCTATTAAAATATCAACTACTTCAAAGTAAACGGATTTGCTCCACACCAGCTCCCACCCCCTGAAGCTAATCAAACGCGGCGGCCAGGCCAAAAGAGCATAATCATTTTTACGTGGCAGATTACAAGGAACCACTTAGATCCGCTGTCAGAAGATCGGGTGTCCCAACACTCTCGATTAAATAAGCGCATGGGAGTGCAGCTCTCCGAACGCCGACACTGCATGGCTCCTTTAGGCGCACAGCTGTCAAACGCTTCCCGGATGCAACAGCTAGCTAAACAGCATCTCAAAAGATATTCACATGTGCTGATTATAACGAGCTCAATTTACTATAACATTTCAGAAAATATTTTACAGAAACAAATTAATTGACGTGGATTTAAGAACACTTTAAAAAGTCGTTTTTAACTTGTGAGATGATGTGCAATGTCATGTTACGCTACTCTGTGGTATATTGGACATAAACCATTAGCTACGAAATAAAATCGTCAAAGACGCTTTTCTTTGGTGAGGCTCAGACTGTTTATTTTTTGTAACATTTATGAGTAGGCTATGCGCCGCGCTCTCAATAAACACGCAACAAAAGATGTGCAAGACCATTCAATTAGCATGATTAATAACATAATTTGAATATTAGGCTAATATAACAGCGACTTCATATTTTTATTTATTGCATAGTCCTACTTTTAATTATTTATCTTATTTATTTAGCCTATATATTAGGCTATCATTACTATATGTTTCATCTTGATATAATTTTATATGAACAATTCACGACCCATTCCCACATTCCAACTGCCCCATGGACATAATAAATAAAGAGGATATTTAATTTGTTTCTCTTCATCCAATAAAGCCGAGAACGAGTCTAAAGTTGATTGACATATTAGAAAAAAAAAAAAAAGGTTGAGGTTCAGCTTTAAGGTCAAAAGCACTCATCTGATTGCTGGAGGCGATATCAAAATTTCGATTATTTTTTCTATTTAAAAGCAAATGATAATAAGAGTCCCTTGTTTAGCTCGCCGTTTTTAAGTTTCTCATTAAAACAGAGGGTTAAAAATCATCAAATTATGCTTTTCTCATCTCATCTGATTAAATTGCATTAACAGGCAGGGCCATACATGGCCAATAGGCTACAGTTGATGAACACTTTATTTTCCACATGAGGCCACGGTAGAATCTCTGTTAAAACTCAAATATTTAAAGAGCTAATGATGACATGCTGATGTCAGCATGTCCATAATAAAGAGATACTTGACCAATACAAAAATTGAGAAGTAAATGATCTGCATTTTGAAGAATGATGTCACAATATTTTGTGACTTGTAACAAAATGTAAGCCAATAAGGAGAGGGAGATTGAGCGCTGTCCAATCAGTGAAGAGAAGACCTCAAAGAGCCTCGTGCAGGGATCCAGTGGAGAGAGAGTGCCAGAAATCTGCCAAGTCCTCGTGCCAAAAACTTTTCACCCACAGACGAATGCGTCCAAGCCATCTCAAGTCAAGAATTGAATCTCGAGGAGTAATACATCAAAAAAGTAGATATTACTAGGGATTCCCTTACTCATAGAGGCAGAGTTTTCCAATAGTGCAATTCCAGGGCAGTCAGAAATTGTCTGTGGAATAAACCCACTGGAAAGGTTCGGTTGGTGAGGATGGACCGAGCCTCAAGCTCCAGCCCAAGTGGCACTAGTCAAACATCACAACCTACCCAACATGAACCCATCAGCTTCGGCATTGACCAGATTCTCAGCGGCACCGATCAAGAGTCACAGCAGAACTCGAGCAGGAATAATTCCGAGAGTAGCAGCAGCGCGAGCGGAGGCGGTTACCATCTCGGCAGCCCAACGGGAGCGAGCGCAACGCCGTACACGACATTAACCGGCACGTTTCATGGTATCGCTTCCCCATATGAGGAATCCAGTCCATACGGAGTGAACTTGACCCTTGCACCCGGAGGAGTGATTAGGGTCCCGGCTCACAGGCCCCTGGCCGCTGCCGTGCCTCCACCCATGGCCAGCGCGGTGCCCGGACTTGGGAGTCTCAGTTTTCCCTGGATGGACAGCAGTCAGCGCTTCGCAAAAGACAGATTTGCAGGTAAATAAATACTCAATTTCCTTTCTGTGTCTAACAAAAATCTCATCGTGTGTTTGAAATGTCCGAATCAGGAAATTATAAATTGACTGAGAAAACAAAAATCACTCAAGTTTTGCGCTAATAAGACAAACATAACCGTAAAAAGCGCAAGCGCTAAATGAATGATGTTTTAATACAGGCTATGTGTGATGTATTTAGATGTTGATTGACAGAAGAATCGTTGAGGAGACACACAACTTATAAAATGTAAAACTGCTTTTAAAGGCTACTCTCTGGTGTATGTGTGTTTGTTTCTTGTTTTAAATGTTTTTTTTTATTTATTTAAATTTCATTTATAGGACGGCATCATTAAAAGTGAATATCTAAAATAGAAAAACATTTTTTTACATGTTCATTATTGATGATAATACATTAGTAATAACATTGAACCTAATAGTAGGCCTAAAGTAGCCTACATTTGAACAATTAGGTAATATTCATTTTTTTATATTCGTATTAACATACGGATTCAATGTTTAAATATTGACGGATTAGGCCATGGTTATTGCAATAGCCACGTGTTCCCCAAAATAGAATAAATGCACAAAAATCTTTATTTTAGCTGTTGAAACTGTGATGCTGTTGCATTTTTTTGCTTGTAAAAAGGATGAATTGATGAAGGACAGTCTGTCTGGGAACCTTGATCCTGGTTTTTTAAGATGAATGAATGTTGCTGAAGAGCTCGTTTTAATTTGACCTCGAAGAGCGTGAAACACCTGAACCGTTTATGAGTGAAATTAAAAGAAAAGGGGCAACAATAAGTCAACACGTTCAGCTTACGTCAGTGTCTGTTTACTTTATCGACATAAAGATATATTATTATTTTTAAAATTTACGTTGTATTACTGTATTATTAGTAACAATTTAATCTTCAAGCGCGGACAAATTGTAACACGTAGCCTTTCTGAATAATTAATCTAATTGTTAAAACCATAAAATTATTTATACGGTAAAATAGCCTATTTTATTTGAATAAACCGTTTGATTAGGTGAAAATATGTGAATATAAAGACAAATCAAACATGTAGGCTAGCCTATTGAACATCTTCGTGCAACATAAATATGGAAGTAAATGTTATTGTCATATTTAGTTAACCACTGTTTTGCATATGAATGTAAACTCTACAGTTCAGAGCTGTCACAGATCATCAGCTTTCTTTATTCAGGGGCAAATGGTGAACGCTGTGTCATTAGAAAGACATATCAATATTTTACCAGCTTTAATTATTGCCACTATTACTGCGGTAACAGGCGCTATCTGCTGCTCTGTGTTTTTTAGGTAATAAATAAATTAACAATATGGGAAATGACTGTCATTATATGAGAACAGCTGGTGTTTGCATTTGATGCAACATTAATAGGATATATTTTGTGTGATTTTATTGTACTGCTTATATGTAACCTGAGTAAAAGGCCTCTCAACAAATCCTAAGAGCATCAGCAATCCATCTATTTATGAGTTTTTTTTTTTTTTTTTAGTATTTATCAATCAATAACACAATGTCTGATTTGACATCTAAAAGGTATAGTGCATGAAGGTAATTTAAAATGAACGCAGTTTTCCTTTGACTCAGCAAGAGTTAGAAACTTTGGCTGATTAATGCAGTCTGCTGTGCAAAAAGCTGTTTACTTCTTAACAGTATCTCATAAAAAAATGAATGAAAGATTAAAAGTGCATGCATTCATAATAGATTTAAAATCTCCTGTATACAGCCCATTTTTGTGGGGACTTGGATAGTCTGTCTTTACATTTAAATGGATTTAATATATACAGCCTACTCTGAAAACAGTGTAGATGCACAAAATAGGTATCTTAAAATCATACTTTTAATAGCATTTTTAAAAGGCTAAAGCTTTTTTTTATCTATTAAGAAAAATTATTGAGTGTGATGAAAAGAGGTCAGTAAGCTGTGTGACAGATTTTCCTCATCTCTCACTCCTTCAAACCACAGCAGCTCTGACGCCCTTTACCGTGGCCCGGCGTATCGGTCACCCGTACCAGAACCGCACACCACCTAAGAGAAAGAAGCCCCGCACATCTTTCTCCCGAGTGCAGATCTGTGAGCTGGAGAAGCGCTTCCACAGACAGAAATACCTGGCCAGTGCTGAACGAGCAGCCTTGGCCAAAACTCTGAAGATGACAGACGCCCAGGTCAAAACCTGGTTTCAAAACCGCAGGACCAAGTGGAGGTGAGACAGAGAAAGAAAGTGAGATATATACTAATATAAGATAAATGACGTAAAACGTAGTGTGTGTGATCAGAGGAATAAAGGCAAGAATATTATTTCTCATAGCCTTTATTTTTTTCTATGTCCAATAACACATACTGTGTAATGGGTGTCCTGATTTTTAAATAATATGTTTTTAGCCAGGGAATATAGGGAATATAGTCAAATTTACTTTATGACATTTCAAAAATGGAGATAAAATCACTGAATGGACTGAAATATATATTTTATATAAATTATTGCCCTAAATTTAACAAACTAAAGACGAATATAGAAGACTATAGAACTAAAGAATCTATATCTATCTACCTATCTATCTATCTATCTATCTATCTATCTATCTATCTATCTATCTATCTATCTATCTATCTATCTATCTATCTATCTATCTATCTATCTATCTATCTATCTATCTATCTATCTATCTATCTATCTATCTCACTGTAAAAAAATATTGTTGGTTTAACTAAAAAAAAAGTAACCTGGCTGCCTTAAAATTTTAAGTTCATTGAAATGGAAAAAATTAGTTCATATAAGGAGATTGATTAAATCATCAGAAACTCAAAAATTTATGTTATCTGAAATATATAAATTATTTAAGTTGATTTGACAAAAGAAAAAAATGTTCTAAAATGATCTATCTATCTATCTATCTATCTATCTATCTATCTATCTATCTATCTATCTATCTATCTATCTATCTATCTATCTATCTATCTATCTATCTATCTATCTATCTATCTATCTATCTATCTATCTATCTATCTATCTGTCTGTCTGTCTGTCTGTCTGTCTGTATGTCTGTACCAAGCAAGTTCGTTTTTGTAATAACCTGAAACATTTATTTTTTTTATTTTTATTTGACCTACTAACGGCGTAACATCTGTAAGAATTAATGGGAAAATAATGGGGGTTGTCAGGAAGATATATGAATTATTAATTAAGGCAAACACACTAACGACATGCCACATTTTGGAGAAGAGGAGGGACCGTTTGAATATTTAATATTTAAATAAACTCTACATTCACCATTTCGTCGGGTCGATTAATCAATTACACTCCCCCGAAACCTTCAGCTGTGTGCTTCTCAAAAATGTCAACAAAATTAGACCAATTCTATCCAAATTCTATTTCTGTCTGTAAAATATTCACACAGTTAGTGAATTTTTTCTTCAAAGATTGGTGTTTGTGATTCTTCTAACCACTGATTAGATGCAGTTAATGAGCAAGTTTGTGTCAACAACTTCCACTCCACTAATTTTGTCTATTTCTTTTCCCTCTATATCACCTGTCAGACGGCAGACAGCGGAGGAGAGGGAGGCAGAGCGTCAGCAGGCCAACCGGCTGATGATTCAACTCCAGCACGATGCCTTCCAGAAGTCTTTGAGTGATTCAGTTCCATCAGACCCACTCTGCATCCACAACTCCTCACTGTTCGCCCTGCAGAACCTCCAGCCTTGGGCGAGCGAGGAGAGTGGCAAGCTCGGAGGAGTGACCGCGCTCGTATGAGCACCAGAACTCAACAAGGAAATGACATTCTCATTCTTTTTTTTTTGATGGACTAGGATGTTGGTTGACCTTATCTCCGTCCCGAAAGACTATTTCATTCCGCAAAAAAAGCGAGGAACTAATTACGGCCGTCCAACAGCGAGCATACCCATATGAGCTTCTGCAGAATAAATGATGGCCGTTTTCTGTGTCTGTGCATACAGAGACTTGTATCCCCATTAGGATCAGTTTCATTGACAAAGTGACCTTGTAGAAAGCAACAGGCCATCTCAGCTGACCCTTTTACAGATCCACTGATCTTCTCTTTCATCCTTTCATTTGCCCTCCTGCCCCCTGTGTAATTCCTCAACCACTCATAAATACAGGATTAATGCAGAAAAGGGAAGTAATGATGATTTAATTATTTATAATGTGAGTTGCACAACCTAGAATGCCCCCAATCTGGCCATTTGGACACAAACACGCACAAATAGACACTCTTCAACCATTCATCTAATTTACTTTTTTTTTTTTGTTGTTGTTGTCTGGATAGTATATAAATATTCATCTTCATAAGGGTTTACCAGCTACTTTTTATTTATTTATTTTATTTTAATGAAACCACATCCCGACCGTATGAGGAATCGCATGAAACGTCCAGAACAGAGTCATATGACGTCATACGGGGCGGTTGCAATATATTTTAACGGTTCGATTTATTCAGCAGTGACTTCGATGGCTGAATGTTGTGTGTCAGAGAGAAAGAACAATTCAGATGAAACAAGGGTTTGTTAGACGCCCCTATATGATGTAGGTGTGCTGTTGCATTCCAAACTCTTTATTATACTTTGTATTTGATAAATATGTAAATAGCAAACAAAAAAGTAATAAACATTCTGTTTTGGCATTAACACAAAACGTGTGCTTTGCTTAATTTGCTATTCCCCTAATGTTTTCGGCAAATCCCTAAGCAGCACTCTTCTCTGGAGTAATGTGTTGCTTTCTGAGGTACTACCAGCGTTCTACACAACTTGATCGACAAATAAACACTGCGTCTTGGTAGTTGGCTGCAGTCGATTATGCCTGCCACAGCAAAGAAGCACTTATGTCCTCGAGCAGATAAATGCAGGATCCTGTGGGACCATAAAAATGCCTTTATGCCCTCTGCAACCAACTCCCTCCTCCCAAAGTGCTGACTCTCAGGAACTGACCTGTTTTAAAGGGCTGGGTGGGGGGTAAATGGAGGGGTGTCCATTATAAAGTGATTTAACAGACTCCTTACATTATGATGCTGTCGAAGCCTCGGCAGGGTGAACCTGTGGAGTTTCGCCACAGCTCTTTGTCGACAGATGGTTAGCAGTGACCTGTGTCAGGGCCTATTTAACTGGTGATGTGTACAGTTGAGTCGGGGTCATCTGAGAAAGCCCCCAGTGATATAGACTCAATGCTCAGGATAATTTACACAGGATGTATTCCTGGCTCCTTTCCACATTTACAGCAGTGACATCACTTGTACAGTTGCTCAACTAGCCGACAAATTGATTTGTACAGGGTGATGTTTTGCTGCCCTCTGCTGGCTATCATGTGCAAATTTGCTCTTGTGTTGTCTAACAGCAGCGATTCTTCCAATGAGAATTTTAGATTTAATATAGTAAAGTATAGTATAATAAAAATGTCAAAGCTATTAAAATAATCAATACATTAAACTAATCGAACTTGATTTAACTTCTACAAAGGTGTAGAACAACATAAATAGGCCTATGGAAGAAATCCTTGAAACATTTGATAATGTCTTGTCTGACAAAATGGCAAACCACAGTGGCACCAATGAACAACATGACATGTTATTAAACTTTTATTAAAGAGAACGTTTGACTTTGCATGTTTTATTTATTTTTTAAACGTAACGAAAAACCTCACATTTTACATGTGAAAACAATGGCCTACCATTGAAGCGAAGTGACGCCCTCGGTTTTTCTCAACAGTTTGTAACTTTACAATTGATGTTGAAGTTAAAGGGATAGTTCACTTTGAAATTAAGTTTTAGCTTACCTCAAGGACATCCAAGATGTAGGTGTCTTTGTTTTCACAGCATTTTCAATTTTGATATTTCCGGTGCTTGCGCAGACCGAAGAGACCATGCCTTCAGATTGGACATGGCCGTGGTTACACGAGGTAAAAATGATATAAATACTGAAAAAAAATCTTAATGGAGTCCTTTCAGGGAATTTTTAACATTGCTACTGTTGATTTAAAAAAAAAAAAGAAAAAAAAAACTATTTTGTTACTGTAAATTTACCAGTGCCTTTTGGGAGGATTTGCATTACTGGTCATTTCCTACATTTGAAGATTTACCTTTAAATTTACTAAGGGAAATATAATATTTGGTCTGTTTATAAAAGATGAATTACATGAACAATTAAATATTATTCTTGGGAAATACTTTTTTACATGAATAGTTTTTTTTTTTTTACAACACTTCCAAACATACACAAGGAATTGTCATTCTTTCATTAATTGGAAAATTTGCCATAATTTTTTTTGTAATTTGATACAGGATCAAGCCCATGCCATTTATTTGATAGCTTTTAAAAAAAATTGTTTTACTTTGATGCTGTACATTTTTTTTTCATATTTTGTACCAGTCCAATGTTTTTTTAAGCTTACATTGTTCAAAAGTAAATAAAGAAATTACTGTTTCAATAGGTTTAACTGAAAAGTAAAAAAAGTAAAAATCCCTTTAAAATCTACATTTTTTTCAGCATGGTGAATTAAGGCAACACTAATGCAAAAACTATTTTCCATGAGATGGCACAATATATAAACTGCCAAACAGTTAGTTCATCCAATAGTTTTTATCCAAAACACTGCACAGTAACCACTTAAACCTGTTAAATATAAATTTTATTTGCATTTAAACAGATTCAAGGAAGTCAAAAAAGGGTGAACAAGAGAACCACACCTGAACTGCAGTCATAGATGGAGTACTGATTCTGTTAAGATTTAGCTGCACAGACTGTGACAATGCCTAAAATACAAAATGTTGACATTGATTTCTTAATTCTCAATCCCAGACATAAAACATTCCACCTTCGAACATGTTACAGGATGTTGACAATTACAGAAAAAACATGACCTGCAGATATACTGGAATTCTGAAACCCACTAACGCATTTGCAAACTAGGTCAAGTGTTTCAATATTTCAATAAATCAACTTCAGTCGCATCTCTAAACAGAATGCCATGCACATTTACATGTCATTTAAAGAAACCATGGACGGGTACAAACAACAATTCTCCATATAAATTAAGAGGGCTGAATTCTTCTGCTCAGAATCACATTTGAGCAACAAGGCTGGCAAATGATGGCTACACTATGGACATGACAACACCACAGGGGTGTGGAGAGGGCAGATTGCAGAGATGAAAGAGGTCATGTTCTGAGTAAAGTCTTTAAGGAATGGCACGGATTTGCACAAAACTGAAAAGTATGCGGGAGGACAAACAAACATAAAATTGCAGGTAACAAAGTAAAATCATGGGCAAAAAAAAAAAAACTTAATATAATGAAAGTTTCTCAGTTCTTCTCCTTGACGGTCTGTCTCCACTTCCAGAGCTCCTCAATGACCTTCGGAAAAAAACAGAAGAGTTAAGACCTTCATTCACGACAGTCTCCAATTAAGTGTTTCACCATGAAATTCACTGTTGTCTACGATCATTTTGTGATAGTTGTAACTACGGTAAGGAATCGAATATCGATTCCAATTCTGGAGCTCAAGGTCAGGAATGAGATAGTTGTTATAATTGTGATCGATTCTTTTGCGAGCATTTCAATATGACTTATAACGTCTCTTTCAGTATTCTCTTGTTTATGTCACAAGTGAACAGTTGAGAAAGAAACCATTATTTATTCAAATTTAAAAAAAAAAGATTTTTTTTTTACCTTTTATAAAAAGGTAAAAATGCCTATAAAAGGTATTTATTTTTTTTAAAATGTTAATAAATAATTAAGCAGCAACATGTATTAAAACACTTTAAAATCAAATATCTGAAAAACTCGGTGGTGGCCAACATTTCACTTCCAATCTTAGATAATCTTATGTTTTTGAAAAAGTCAAAGAAAAACAGCAATACACATACCTTTGCATCAGTGGCTTTGAAGCAGTTCTTCACAAAGTTCTCAAACTTTGGCTGTAGTTTTGGTAATGATACACCCTAAAAAAAAGAAACAAAAAAAGAGGGAAATTACCTTATTGAAAGTGACAACTTCAGGTATGATTATCTTGGCAAGATCAACTACACTATATTCCATTGTGGTGTAGAATGGTATTTTCAAACCACATACACCAACTCATTGTGACTCCTTATGCAGAGAGGATGTCAGGGAAAACACACCTTTTCTACACTTGCCATCATCTTGGCCTTGATCTCTGGGACAGTGAAAACCCGTGGCGTCTGTGGCGTTTTGGGCGACTGTGCTTTCTTGTCACCCTTGTTCTTTTCTGGAGTCTTGAGCTGTGAGAACATATCAAATCAACGAAGAAAGAAACGTCAGCAAATGCTGCAACTCAAGACTTGACAATTTTCTTAAAGAAGAAAGAGAGAGATGCTAACCTGCTTGGCAGGCGTATTGGGTTTAGGTCCTTTCCCGTTCTGTGCAGGGGTCTGTGCTTTGGATGGGGTCTTCTTTCCCTGACAGAACAATGGGAAAATATGAAATAAGCATTTCTGATCACACTTTCACACATTTTTACAAGATTTAAGGGGTCTGGACAACTCATCTGACCTTTACAGGTGACTCTTCAAAGCTTTCTTCCTCTTCATCATCATCCTCATCATCATCTTCATCCCTGGAAAGGCAGGTAAAATGTTATTATTTTATTTTAAATAGCTGGCAGTTCTAAAACACTGAAGACAACACTCACTCATCATCTTCGTCGTCATCATCATCCTCTTCCTCCATCTTCATTTTTTTCTATGAAAGACAGTAAAATTAGCCACAAAATCGAATCATTATGATGAATGCTATAAATTAACTTAAGAGCTTACAGAAAGCTTCGGAGTTAATGAAGCTGGCCTCTTTTTGCCTGTTGTCACTGTCTCTTCTTCTTCCTCCTCCTCCTCTTCCTCTTCATCAAAGGACTGGTCTCCTCCCATGACTGACAAAAGGAAGATTCCAATAAGATATTTACTGAGGCTTCCCGAAGCAGTTTTCCATGCGTTTATCCGAGACAACTGTTAATAAATCATAGACCAAGTACTATCAAGAACTCACTGACGAGATGCTGTCCACTAATGTGAACTGGACCGGAACCAGAGCGTAGACGGAACACGACAGGTGGAGTGATCTCAAACCCACCCAGAGACACCTGAGATACAAACAAATTTTTAGTTAATATCAACCACAGCAATTCCAGATCAACTCAAAAGGAGTGTGAAATGACATGACTGATTCTGCTTACACTGGGGAGGGTGGTAGGCCTGAGTGTGGCCAGAACTGCTTTGACCTTCTGACCCTCTGAATCCTGCCCTTCAATCTCCACAACGTTCAGTTCATCTTTTGTTGTGGGATCGACGCAGGCCTGAAGGAACAAGAACAAATGCCCTAATTATGACATTTAAATGTTGTTAAAACTTTGAGCCCCAGAGTGATCTGACAGCAAACGTAACATACCATTCTGACTGATAACTGATGATCAAAATCATCATCCTCTGGATTAAAACTGACATCCTTGCCTGCCTTGAGTTCACAACCTGTAAACACAAACAAAAAGTTTATTTAAATTTTAAAAAGGCATCAATACATCGTTTGTAATGGGTAGTGTAACTAACTTCAGAGAACAGGTACTTTCGTGAAACTCTCAAAACGAATGCAGTGATTCATTTCAGTCGACTCGACACGTGGTCCGTGACGCAGGCTTCTTGTAGCCAGTGAATCGCTATGTCTGATAAAACTCGATTCGCGAAAAAAAAAAAATCATTCGTTGATTGTCTTTATCTAATGGATATCACAGTCGTTTCTAGCCGTCAATTCACTACATGGCACCGGTTTTAATTGAGAATATTTCAAACAGGGGTTTACCGCAACATAACTGACGAGAAAGGAAGTCCAAGCGGCGAGGCTTTAGAAATGCTCCGTTATGTTTAAATTTAAATTTTACTAAAGACCTGAATATGCACACTAAATGCTTAAATCGGGGCTGTGTCTCCCCAAACATCACACGTTTAAGTTGATTAACATTATTCATTGGTAACGTAGTTAATAGTTACGAACTGGTGTAATTCGAGCAAATGTGTTGTCAGGAAAACAAAGGGAAAAAAACAAGACTGCATAATAATGAACAATTTTCAATACAAAGCTCTCAAGCTAAATTTACACACAATGCGCTGTCTCATCTAACACGTGTAACGTTAGTAGAGTGACGCCATTTTGGAGCGCCAAGGCCAGTCCACGTGTTTAGAGAGCGCGTGCAGGGAGACATCAGCTGTGCTGTGAGGGTTCAGTTATCTTTGCTTTAATGCATTTAATTCTTAAGATTATTTAGAATTTGATCATTAAAGTTGTCAGGGTTAACTACTGACTCTTATGGAATCATAATCTTATGCTAATCGATTAAGTTAGCTAGTGCGAATTCATGCTGCACACGTGCTTTAATTTGTCACTCCAAATCAAGAGATTTAAGTAATATAATACGCTGTCGTTACACTAATTGAAACACCAACCTTTGCTTTTAAGCAATTTTGAGTCTGATAATATAACTTGGGTTAGCTGACAAGCTACCACACTACGCCATCTTCAGTTTTCTTAACTTCAAAATGCATATTGCCACGTTTACGTACTATACTAATAGACTATGGCACAGAACGGATCAAGGTAAGTATTACATACCGTATAAGAATGTTTGGGGACCCATTTGTTCGAGATCCATCTTTGTAGGTTGTGTGATGTGTGTGTCTGTAGGTTGAACTGTGTCGCGACTCGAACTCCAGTGCGGGATGGACACACTAACCCACATTGAGTAAACCACGCCCATTATGGGACGGTTCTCCAGTCCAGCCAATCAATGAACTCCATAGACAGAGATTCATATGTAGACAGAACATGAGATTTATCCAGGTGAAACATTAAACTGTATGTATTGAAAAAAATAATGCACATTTAGTTTACTTTTTGTTTCAATTAAAATTTGTTCTAGAAGAATTTGTTTGCTAAAGCCTTGGATTTTTTTTTTTTGTTGAGGAATGGTGGTTAGAATTGGATGTGAAATTACCACATAACAGATTTACCAAATTATGTAGTTTGATATAGGATACTGAAGACTGATATTAATTTAGTTAGTTATTTTTCATTAACAAGGCAATTTATTCTGCTATTCTTTATAGTACACTATTTATCCTTTGCCAGGTTATTCACTGTCGTTTATGACATATATTTGTTGGGTCATAACCCACCAGTTGAGAACTGTTGATCTATTCCATTCTCCATTTCATAAAATATTAAATTCACAGTGAAACACTTTAATAAAACAACATAGTTGATTAACATTAAACATTTAATGAATTTGAGACATAATAAAGTAAAAATAATAATAATAATAAAAAAAATAATAACCCAACAGACTGAACCCTATCCTCTGTTAAAAGGTAAACCGAACCCTTTAAAGAGTATAATAATAATAATAATAATAAAAAAACACGCAGCTGAATATTATTCCACAAACATTTTAATCAGTTTTGACTGAGATTTGAATTGCACAGCATATGTCTGATATTTAGTTTTCACAGTTTGTATTCTCCTCACTGGACATTTCTTCATCTGGCACCATACTTGCAATTATATACATATAGCTTATATTTCTTTCGACTCACCCTGACCGCTCGACTTCTATATAAATATTTTCCCCCCTTTATTTTATATAAGTAATCTGGGTTTTTGTTGTTTTGTCCTACTTGAAGGCATTAGAGTATCCAGGCCTAGATTGTCAGTCTCTTAAGGACTCCTCACAGACTTAACACTTAACTTCTGTCCCACCTTATTCACTATGATCTGGAATGGCTTGACAAATACTGAGACAGATAGACATAAGCGGACGGACTGGAAACAGCAATTATTAACAAACAACTGTGACAACACAAGACACTGAAATCAACATCCAATTGAGTATTTCTCCAACCCCATAAAACATAAATAGATATTTTGAAGGCCAAGATTATTTCAAGCAATTCATAGAGAACACATCTGCTGGTTTTTATCATGCAAGCTCTTTTGGCAAGAAAGCAAGCAAAAGAGGCTGTATTTGCAGTCCCAGTACACCAAGAGTCCTGACCTTGGGTCAAGCAAAATTAAAAAAATAAAAAGTTTGAGACACGTTTGTTTTCACAGGGAAGAAGCTGATCATCGCACAATGCTTTTCAAACATGTAGTCTTCTGTGGCTGGATCAAGGTGGATTCTGGGCTGATATAGCTAGTAGTTTCCAAAACACCAGCAAAAGACAACATTAAATATGTCACAAGATTTGAAAAGAGAGAGAGAAAAAACGAACCTCTAAGATTCCATCAGGCCATAATATTCCCCCAGAACTCAGTCCAGTGAAATATAACACATTTAAACATACAATCCCCCATGCTTTCTTTTCCCCGCTCTGTGTTTTGTTCCTTTCTTCTTCTGGTTGATCTTCTCTCTACATCACATTTTCAAAGAGCTGCATGGATCTCATCATATTTTCATCCTTGTGAGAAAAAGAGAAACTTTTAGATGTAGTACACCTTTTTGACCACACCGAGGCAACACACTCTTTTCAGTTAAACTGGATCACATTGCATGAACATCAGAGGATTTACATGTGGCTTTTCTTTTACTGTCTATGGCTTTTCCCTATGGGCTTTTCATGTGATTTTTTTCTATTATCAATGGACTAAGCCTACATCACTGGTTACCGATTCTTCAAAATATTTTATATTATGTGTTTAGCAGAAGAAATAAATTCATACTTTTTGAATTTTGAAACAACATGAAGGTGAGTAGGCTATGTTGACACTGACAGCATTTTCATCTTTAAGTGAACTATTTTTTAAGCCATGAATAATTCTCATGGTTCTGAATTTACCTTAAAGCATTAGTTCAATTTTGAAGAAAAAAATAAAAAATCTTTTTGCTAATAATTTAGCTATTCACCCCCATGTCATTTAAGATGTCCATGTCATTCTTTCTTCAGTCGAAAAGAATTTTGAATGCAAGGTCCAAAAAACAATCTGCAAACTGTTCAAATGGCTTTAAACGATTCCAGACGACGAATCAAGCGAAACGATAGCTCATTTAAAAAAAAAAAAAAGTTTAAGTTTTATGGTCAAATGGTCGCCTGCTCTGTTCTGTGCGACTCTCCTGTTCGAACTCGTCAAAATGAATGAATCTTTTTCCATAGACAGAAAAGTCAATTCGTTCATTTCGTTCGTTGAATGAACCAAATGAGTCGAAAAAATGATTTGTTCATTTTGATGAACGAGCTCGCCTCGAACAGGAGAGTCATGAACGTGCATCGTAGTACAGAGCAAGACGACCATTGAGCTTATAAAACTTAAACTTTGTTATTTTCTTTTTAAACGAGCGATCGTTTTGCTTGATAAGACCCTTATTCGTCGTCTGGAATCGTTTAAAGCCCTTTGAACAGTTTGCAGTTTGTACTGAACCTTTTGGTTCACACTGAAGTGCATTATTTGGAGAAAAATGCTGGAATGTTTTCATCACAAACCATAATTTCTTTTTGACTGAAGAAAGAAAGACATGGACATCTTGGATGACACGGGGGTGAGTACATTATCAGCAAAAGGTTTTTCAAAAGTGAACTACTCTTTTAAGACTAAGGCAAATGTAAAACCTTTGAAATGAAATCACAGTATGCGAACATACCTCCTGACAGGCAATGACAAACTCTTCCAACGTTACAACTCCATCTTTGTTTTTGTCCATTTTCTGTATAGGAGAGAGATCATTTATTTAAGTTGCTCTGTCATTTTTGCTGTAAAAATCAAGCACAGGAATGGATAAATATCACTATTCATACTGACTGTACATTTAACCTCAAAATTGAAAGAAAGGAATGTATCAATTATTAATTAGGAAATTAGGTCTACATGTAGCTATTTTAATTTTGAACCACATTTTTAGTATCTAATAAGATTAATCTGAGTATGGAGTTAAAAAGAGCCTTCTCTTAATAATGTTGCTAAAATATGCTTGTATGTGTGTATAGTAGTGGCCAAAAGTGATGTCATGAGGGGATATTTGAAATAAACCGTCAAAATATGAAGAAAATATTTAAGATTCAAAAATAATAATATATATTTAAAAAATATGAGGGACGAACAAAATGCTATACACTTAAGGTATTTATCTGACAAAGTTCTTTGGCAAAAAAGGCAAACTACATGCATGTTTTATTGTAGTCGTTGACTACAATATAATATGTTATACATTTTTGTTGGTTCTTTCTTGTTTTTGCAATATATATATATATATATATATATATATATATATTATGACAGCTTGACAAGAAAATTATGTCTGCACAATTTGTCATGTTTCATCACAAAGAAAACAACTGACTCCAAGCACAATTACCCAATATGCTTATACACATTTAAAAGTATATTTGAATAAAGAGTGAAGATGTCAATTGTCCTAGGCCGGACATCAGTTTTGGCCAGATCAGTTTTTTTCCCACTTTGTTTTAAAATATGACCTGCATGTTTAAATATTCACCAAATAATGAACTTATTACTGACCTCAAAGAAGGTATCCACATGCTGCTTCGGTACATCCCCTTTTAAAGCTGGATACGTGTACTTCCCCATCATGTCGTAGATGGCCCTCACTATCTCCGTCATTTCCTGTGAAATACATGAGCATTGAGTTAGTTACTGAATTATGATAAATCAATTATTATAAATACCTTTTTAATAATGACATACCTCTCTATTGATAAATCCATCTCTGTTAATGTCATATAGATGAAATGTCCATTCTAGTTTATCTCTGACTGTCCCCCGCAGCAGAGTAGAAAGTCCCATCACAAAGTCCTAAGAGAGAGCAAGAAAATAAATCCTGTGTGCAATTTCACATAAATATCATACTGTGCCAAGAGTCCAGACTCATAGTCTTCATACCTCAAACTTTATGGATCCATTATTTCTGCTGTCGAACGCATTGAAGAGATAATGTGCATACGTGCTGGCATCTGGAACAGCAGTGTCAACAGATGAAAACGATTAAACATTTAAGATTCCCTGAAATGTATCGTAAGAAGCATGTAAGGATTTCACATCAAGTACCTCCATGTGGAAAAAACTGTGCATAAATGTGTTTAAATGTCTCTTCATTCACCACTCCACTTGGACACTCCTGAAGGGGGAAAAACACTATTATTGGCTTGTGACGGATTCCTGCATATGCAAATTGGATATGATAACTTGAGCTCTGCAGACTTTATTGTCAAAAAAATAATAAATAAATAAATATATGGGTTACTCTTCATTTTAAAGGGATACACCAGTTTTTTTGGAGCTCCCCCAGAGTTAAACAGTTTTCAAATTCATTCAGCCGATTTTCTGAAATTCTGAAGAATATCAGTAACCACACAGTTTCTGATCCCATTGACTCCCATAGTAGGAAAAAAGATATACTATGGAAGTCAATGGGACCAGAATTCTGGTTATTGATATTCTTCTAAATATCGAAAACGGATTCGAAAATGGTAAAAACCCAACTGTTTAATTCTGGGGGAGTTCCAGATTCCAAAAAAAAAAAAAAAAAAAAAAAAAAAAACTGGAGTAGGTGTAATTATACATTAAGTACTGAATAATAATAATGAACTGTAGCTACTTAATATTGGGTTAAGATTAGGGTTAGTTGCTGTTGCATATAATCATTTAAAGTAGCCTAATAATTACTAAAGTAATCATTAAATATGATTATAATTAAATACAAGTAATGTGTAACAAGGACACTAAAAGTGCTCAAATAGGTTGATGAGATAGATGCACTGCCAGATAACTACGCTGTATATTTGGTGAAGCTTGTTTTAATGCAACAAATATGAGCTGCTGTGTGGGTGTATTGCTGACTGTATATGTGTGTGTCTACGCAGCGTGTGAAGGTTGGTATTGAAATATGACTAGCTGACTGTTGCTTGAGGCTAGCTCACAGTGATTGGTGACACTCTGGATAATGCAAAGAGGAACAATAAGAGTTTACAGAGTTTTAAAGACAGATGAGACATGGCAAACAGGACCACAGGGACAGTATATGCAGATGAGATGCGATGATTCATAAGAGAAGATATTGCGGCGTAAGGATGTATTACATAAACACTATAAGCTTGTGAAAATGTGTCAAAAGAAATTTGTGAAAAGTAAATGTGCTGATGTGGGATTGAAGGAGAAATGCTGGGGAACATACATTTTTGAAGCCTCTGTAAAGGACTTGTAGCTCTTGCTTGGTGAAGTTGGTCTGCGCCTCGAGCTGCTCGAGACCCTCCGGCCGATGGCTGACCATTGTCATCTCCAATTCGTCATCCACCTTATCTAGAGAGAGAAGATATTTTAATGTCTTAAAATAGATTCAATGTATACTCTACACCATTGCCTCATTTAGTACGCTGTTCTATGAATATGCAAATTAGCCCCACCTCCACTCACTCACACCAACTCCACTCGTTCACGTGATTGGTTTGGATCTAGAAACAGCTTTCCCTTTGCGGATGTGCTCACAAGTCGAGTCACAGATGTGCTCGTAGGGCAAACAAACCCACACACCTCAATTTCTTTTTGGTAAAGAAACTCAGATGACTCAGGTGTTTTCAAGATACTCACACACACAAACACACACATACACAGACGCGGGCCCCCTGCAGGCCATGTGTCAGCTCTGGAGAAGTGATTGTGGGTAGAGAGGCAGATGGGGTGATAGGGGAAATCAGTAGAACGAATGAAAATGGCCATGGGTAGCTTGGGGGAAGACCTTCATCTTTCACAGAACACTGGAGAGCCATTGAATCTCGTTAAATGGTTTTCGTACACACACACACACACGCACACACACACACACACACACACACACACACACACACACACACACACACACACACACACACACACACACACACACACACACACACACACACACACACACACACACACACACACACACACTTTAACCTCCAGTATGCCCTCAAACTCAAACACATAAAGATGTGCATTTATATACCCACAAAGTGTTGTTGCTTACATAATAGGTAAAGGTTTGTAGTATTTGGGATGTTAAATTACTCTCTTTGTTTGAGTTTGTTTAATGGATCGTTAAATGTGCAGAGGGATCAATAAGATATACATTCGTAGACTGATTTCCCTGAAGTGTCTGAACATTGTGGAGCTTTCAAGCTCATTTAAGCGATCCATCGTGTTACTTTTGCCAATTGTGTGATTCTGGGGTGTGGGCTGCCCGCAATAAGGTAAGAAAGAGCTGCAAATGTACTGTAAATGGTGTGTGCTTGAATTCACACCGGATATTGTGCCGCTGAGTTGGTCAAAATCTAAAGTTCTCTGTTTGATAGGCTCCAAACTATTTTGAATTAAATGTGCAGTATGTCACATTGAAATCTAGCCAGTGGTTGAAATGGATTTAGTTCAAATTCTAAATACTGGAGAGTTGTTTCCCCTGCCTGAGACTCTATGCTCATGCGAGTTGCCAGTTTGAAGACACGCAACAAGAGCGAGCGCAATTGACAATGGAAGGTGAGGATACTTACACACTTTAAGCTGATGAGTCGATGTGTCTTTTCAAAGGGGTTCTATGCCCTTTTCACAAGATGTAAAATAAGTCTCAGATGTGTGAAGTTTTAGCTCAAAATACCCCCCAAATATTTATAGGGTGAGCAAAAACTTGTTGCTGTTTGTGTGTGTGTCCCTTTAAATGCAAATGAGCTGCTGCTCGCTGCACAGAGGGCGGAGCTTCAAGAGCTCCTGTCGTAGCTTTGATTACCTCAGACAAGCACTGGGAATTTCAAGAACTTTTAGCGTTTTATTTTCAAACCGGGGTCAAACAAAGATGGAGAGACTCAAGAAGAAGTGACAACATGTAGAATGCAACAGGACATCTCTGAATGGTTAGTTGATGAATTTATGTAGGCCTAGCTGATGTGGAGTTAACCATCTTAGTCACTGATTAGCATTTTTGTCATGTGATTATGTAAATTTTAGTGATGTAACTAACCCATGAAGACGCTCATTGTAGTCCCGACTTCCTACCAGCTGTTTGGGATCCTTAAAGGAACACTCCGACTTTTTGGGACTTTAGCCTATTCACCTTACCCCCCAGAGTTAGATAAGTCCATACATACCTTTTTCATCTCCGTGCGTGCTATAAGTCTGTTTGACGCACCCACCGCTAGCCTAGCTTAGCACAAAGACTGGATGTGAATGGTTGCAGCTTTCATACTAATCCAAATGAGTGACAAAATAATGCAAACGTTTTCCTATTTACATGTTGTGGTTTGTATAGTCACAGAGTGTGCAAATATCAAGGCCATATGAGACACAGACATCTTTTGACCGTATAAATACTATATTTTCTGAAGGGGAAGCACTGCTACTTGGGCAGAGTGATAACAATCACCTGAGACGCACCGTGACGAGGAGCAGAGAGTTCGCTTCGCTCAGCGTTGGAATAAAGAGTCTGCAATTACTAACCTTAGATAGAAAAGCATAGTTTATCATGGGTGTTTGCTTTATTGTATGAGCTGTGACAATAAACAGGGGAGACCAGGTAATACAGTACCATGTTTCATTGATTTCCAACCAAAAACGCACCCAGATTTATAAATATCACGAATAAATAATTATTATTACAGGAATCAATATATTTTAAATGCAATTTATTAGCTGAACCAAATGTATTCAACAGTAGCCTATATAATATTCAGTATTGCATTACTATAGGATAGAATAAGGGGAAAGTAATAGCACAAATTGTTTTTGCACAATGAACTCACAGCCTATCGTACCCTTTTGCACGCTCAAGTTCGTTATTTCCATGGTTATTTCAAATTTAGGCTACTAAGCGCCGCGCGCAGGGTGCAAGTTCAACGCGCTCGTTTTTTTCCAAGCGCGTCCGCACCGCATCAAGATAAAAACATATTCATACCCTAATCATATAATAGTGTCACTAACATTACATAAGATCTGGCTAAAGGCACTGTTACAGTAGGTCATCTAAAAACATAACAGAACACTTACCTCAGCCGCAGGTGATCCACTTGTCCTGTCTGTGCTATCGATGGGATGGCCCTATCCTTCAGCACATTATGGTCCGTGTGGCAAATTCCATTTTTTTCAAAATAGTCGTCCTCATTGTACCGAGCAAACATAATGTCCCTTGATAATCTTAGGTGTGTTTGGATCAATATCCAGAGTAAGTTAGCCATTTCTTCATCCAGTCAGCGTTTTTAGTTGGAATTCTGTGAAACATGGTATTACCTCCCCTGTTTACAGTCGCAGCTATTTACAATAGAGCGAAAACCCATGACTCTAAACTACGCTTTTACTATTTATAAATTGCTGACTCTATTACCCAAACACCGAGCGAACTCTCCGCTCCTCACCACGGCTTGTCTCCGGTGATGCGGTTATTACGCCGTCAAAGTAGCAGTGCTTCGCCTTAAGAGAATAGTTCCCAGGTTTTATACGGTTAAAAGATGTCTGTGTCTCATTTGACTTTGTTATTTGTACATTATGTGACTATACAAATCACAACATGTAAATAGGAAAACGTTTGCGTTATTTTGCCACTCATTTGGATTAGTATGAAAGCTGCAACCAGTCACATCGAGTCTTTGTGCTAAGCTAGGCTAGCGGTGGGTGCGTCAAACAGACTTATAGCACGCACGGAGATGAAAAAGGTATGTATGGACTTATCTAACTCTGGGGGGTAAGGTGAATAGGCTAAAGTCCCAAAAAGTCGGAGTGTTCCTTTAAAAAGCTATTTCTACAACATAAAATAGATCCCTTTGCTTTACACTTTGAGCGCTGTAACTTTGCAGATGTTGTTTATGCTCAAACAGCAACATTACACACTAACTAAAGTTAAAAAGGTGAGTTCATCAACCACCCTTTAATATGCTCCCTTTCATAGAGATTTTTAGATGGATGCTTAGGCTTTTTAGTTTTGTAGAATCTGCTATCTCTGACCCAGTTCGCTCACTGGGGTTTCTGCCAACTGGCAACCTGTGGTGTCAAAATACAATGAAATACTATATAGCCTACCACTAATATTATTGTACTACGCTATTAGCCTATATTCGCACAGTTCAAAACAAAAATAGACATTCTGACACGGAATGCACCTAGAATAACTGGCTGTATAGCATTATTTTTCTGAGAAATAAGTATTTGAACTAAGCATGTTTCCTAAATATCTGCAAACATATTATGGTATTTTTATTGACATACAATCTGTCAATGACAATATATTACCTCGGTTTTCCCCTTTACTCAACATATGGCCACATAGCCCTGTGATTTATAGCAGAGCCAGTAACAGCTCTCAGTCACTAATGAGTTTTATTCCTTCTTTATTTCCTGCATACAGCTCTCAGCACTGTCCCTTTTTCCCCGAACACATAAATGCGCTATCACAATCACAAAAGAACAATAAATAATAATCCCGTAGCCATTTCAGACTAGTTGGACACATTATGGAAAACAAATGAATTGATTTCATGTTTATCACAGCCATAGACCTGAGTAGTATGAATTTCTAGGTTACAGGCTGGTTTATGCTGGTTGACTGAGGGCATTATCCGGAGACCGGGGACATTATCATCCAAAATACAACATACAATTCTTGAAAAATAATGGCGTTGTCAGAGTTTGTCCACCTTTTTTCTGTTCTGTTCCTTGGAAAGTTCGGTCAGTGTGGACATATATTGCTGGTTATGCGTGAGTTAAATTCATCATAGCTAAAACTGCTTTAATGCTTTTCTTCCCAGTTTCATGATTATCTTTGATAATCAGATAAACAGTTAGCTGATGTCAAAGCTATGAGATGACATCTGAAGCGTTTTCATATTGTGCATAAATTTTATACTATTGTGATGCTTTCTATCATTTTTATCATTTTGATGCTTTTTCTATCATTTACACCATTTGAAAAGAGCGTGTCAGCTTTCTTATAAACATCTTTTTGTGTTCCACAGATAGAAGACAACCATATGATTTGGAACGACATGAAGGTGAGTTAATGATGACAGAATAATTGTAGTGTTATCTTAAAACACAACACACTCTCCACAGTCAAATCGCAATCTTTTCTTTGCACCAGCTATTTTCAGATCCTTCAGCTTGCTCTTCATTTCTTCGCCAGGCTTGTTTGCTTCACTCTTAATCTATAACAGATCTCTGACATTTTAAAACAAATTCTGTCTATTTGAAACTATTATAGACTGAAGCTATTATAACCAGTTTGACAAGATATGTTTGTGATGGAGAATATAAGCTTGAATCTGGACTGAATGTGTCTTGAACAACTCCCAGACATTTTCCGATCTGATAACTGTCATAAGAATATACTATAGTGAATATACTATAGCGAATATATCTCACGGGAATAATGTGAAGCTTCTAACTCAACAGGGCTGTCCCTCATTTCATCAGTCTTAATTATCACCTCTCTTCTTTTTAACACATGCAAACTGATGTAATAGTGAGAATGACAATGGAAGTTGAGAGAAAACCAGGGAAACTTAAACATGTAGAAAGGAAGAGAGCATTATCTGCACAATTAATGTGAATTAAGAACTTATATTTTATATTTATATAATTTTATATTCTTAATTTAATTAAAAATAAAATAATTTTATGTTATTTTAATACTGTGTGCTTTGTTATGCAAAACAATCATGGCAATAAATTACTTGGAAATTGAAAATGGAAAAGATGGCTATTACACAAAAGACAATGGGATGAAGATGTGAGTTTTCAGTATGGGAAAACAGAGAGATCAGTTGAAAGATGGAGAAGGAGAGAGACATTAGCAGAGGGGAAAAAAGAAAAACATTCTCTTGGAGAACACAGCGTGTGTCTGAAACTCTCTCTCTTCATCCATCCATCCATTTCTCTCTCTTCCTCTTTAATGCTTAAAACAGCAACAAAGCCCTTGAAAACTGCGTCAGTAGGAACACTAAAATAAACTTTAAAGACATTCTCCATTCAAGCTGCTATTAGTGCCATTAGAGTGCTTCCTCTAGCACAGAGATAAATGTAAGTTTAAAACAACATCAGCTCAAGCCTTGTCTTGTACGATGTCTATCTTTTATTGATTTTATTACTGAGATGATCTCTTAAATGAATTATATTCCATCTGAACTCACTAGGAGATCACTGCAGATTGAAATTGGTTAACTCAAAGCAAATTGTAATGGAAATCCATTATGACAAAAGTTTCAGAACTAATTACCCACTATAACTTATGGTGGCCAAATGAAAACCAGTAATTAATTATGATTGCAGAGTGTTGTATTTTATTTAATTAGCAAATTCAGTGTCAAATATAATGAGCCAATTATAGACCATTTCACAAGATGTAAACAACACTGGTCCAGAAGCACTTCCTGTTTCAGTTTTTTAACACTACATAAAAGCTGGGATAAAATACAACCAACAGAACATTTAAAACTGAATCAAAAAAGTTAAACAAACATCTTTAAGATGTTTTCTTTACATGTGAAATAAAGAAAACAGTTACAAACTGAAACAGGAAGTGCTTCTGGACCAGTGTTGTTTACATCTTGTGAAATGGTCTATAAAGACAGGTTAAATCAAGTTGGCTGACATACTTCTCTGTACAGGCCAAGTGTAAGAAAACAAATTATTCCAGTTCAGCACTCTGGGATTTATATATTATTTTATATATAAAACTCTAATTTAGAAGCCAGCCTTTGACGTCAAGCTCAACTATATCCCGCTAAGAGGTATAGGCTCTATGCATGGCGGTATTTCCGGTGAAGGGATGCTGGGTTACTTCCACCAATCGTAGAGTCCAATGCTATACCAAGAATTTGTCTTATTTTTTATACTCTATGGCTATACTAAAGAAATGTTAGTCACAAAAACAGACAAAACAGACACCCCTCATTTTGTTTATGCTTATTTGTTTATTATATTAAATAAACATAACTATATATAAAATTACATGTAAACGTATTAAAGTTTCGCAAATTCCGCAATGAAGCACACAGTGATCTATAGGGTTAGGTGTCAGGGAAAAGTGACAAATAGCAAGCAAATAAACAGCAGGATGAATATTCATGAGCAGCTGTTGTAAGGCAGTGTAAATCACTTGTTACTGCAGATCTAAACTCCCCTCTTATTAGGACCGGAGTTGAGTCACACCCCTCTGATAGAGACAAGAAGCCAAGCAAAGGCATCTCAGGCCAGTATAAAAGGTATTGGATGGAGCAAAAGGAACTAAATACCATCTGCCAGATGGCAGCAGTTTCATTTAATTTTGCATTAAGAGTTTTTTTGGTTAAGAGATTGTTGAGGAATAGCACCCCAAAAAAAAAAAAAGTGTTCTGATTAAAACCACCAGTCAAATACATTTAAATCACCCGAGGGGTTGTGCGGAGTTTAGAATTGAGAAATTGACTCCCCTTTATTTCATGATTTGAAATGAATTACGTAATTACACCCTAATGGAAATTGAATTTGGCAAACTTGGCTTTTCTAGTTAAAATATGTTAAAAATGTAAGTTTATATTCATTTTAATTATTTTTTTGTTACATTCTAATTGAAAATGAAGTATTAATTCATGAATTAATTAATACATTCAAATTCAACATTTCAAGAGACACTTTATGATGCTTTTTATATTTGTGGAGCTCAACAGCATTGTACCAAACAGAGCAGCTTGGACATTTTACTAAATATCTTTTTTTTGTGTGTGTGTGTTTTACAAAAGCAGGAAAATCACATAGACATAAATGGGAAATATTTAATCAAAATATTTTTGGGAGAATTATGCATTACGAGCTCTATATAAATATATATATATATATATATATATATATATATATATATAGTACTTAAATGTGTAAGCACAGAGAGTACATTTTAATAGATTCCTGTTTATTTGCTGTGCTAATTTAGTGATTGAATGAATAAATGACCTATGGTATTCCTCGAGTTTAACCAAGATTAAACTTGTGATCAATGTGAATTGATCAAAAACAGTTGCAGTGCTGTATAATGCTGTCATGTCGATAATAACATCCCATCATCTGCTGTACCAAGCATTAGAAAGCTGTCTCCATGACAACTACACAAGGGCATGTGAACAGGAGGGTTGATATGTGAGCAGAGTATTAAAACAACCGCTCACGTACCAAGATGCCACACACACTCTGTCGACGATGTTTATCTGTGAGGGACGAGGTTAAACCATCATTTGTAAACAGCAGACCTTGATGCGTTGCTTGTCTACTGCATATCTTCTCTGTTTCATCCATGCATACATTCCATCACGTCTTTTTATAAGTGTTATCAATCGCAAATAGGGCACTATTTATTTTCTTTGAGCGCTCTTTCAGTCCTTTCAGGGACTGAGTTAGCCATTGATTTAGTGCTGTTGTAGATACTTCGAAACTCAGTGTGCTTTAGTCTGTCTGAACAATAATGCAGCATTATTTATGTGAGTTAAGTCAGATAATCTGTCATTTGTCAACATACCTCTGGCTCTGGATGGTCTTTGTCTTGTCTGCATAGTCAATGTGCCCACTACTGCTCCCATGTTGTCACCGCAGAGACACGACGTTCAAACTAATAAGCGCCAAGTCCGCCAGTCTGTCTTTCTTTGTTGAAGCCCCTGCTTTTGTTTTCCTCTCCACTCTTCTCTTACTTGTCAGTGAATGAAGACAAGCTGGAATTTTCTTGCTAAAAGCATATGGTTGCTTTCTTGATGCCCCTCCCACACATTTCCCTCCCTCTCACTCCCTTCATTTCTCTTTCTTTGCTCTCGCTCTGGCTGTTTCTGCTGGGACCCGTTTGTTATTCAGTGTCAGAAACTGTTGCTCTGCATTATGGGAAGCAGTAGGAAGAGTTTGAGGATGAAATGCTCCTTTCTATTGCACAGGTGCACACACGCACACAGCAAGCAGATCTCTTCCTTATTGACTTAACATTTTTTACATCAAAAACTAACAAACCATTTTTAAAGGGATAATTCACCCCAAAATGACAATTCTGTCATAATTGAGTCACACTCATGTTGCAAGCTGAAGCTCTGATGCATGAAAGGGCCACTAACCTCAATGAAGTCCTGCTCTCAGAGACTTGTCAGCTCATATATAAAGAAGTAGCTTGGCCTTCCCAGGTGCCTCAGCAGAATTGGGCTTTACGACAAAGGGATGTTACACCTGCCCATTTGCAGTCTGATAGTGATGCTACTAGATTCGAGTGATCCATTTTCAACCCAAGCAGCCCCCATCCTGGCCACTGAGTGGAAGTGGATCCCATTTTGCTGCAACTGAGCAGGCAAAGGCAGCACTCAGACACAAGGACATCATGGGTCGAGTGCAGGAGGGGAGGACTGGTCATATGTGTAAAGGCCCTTGCACAATCCTAAATTCAGTCAAAATAAATATGACCTCACGTTATGTCAATCACGCTCACAAACTCCGAAACTTTTGTCCGTCATAAAAAAAAAAAAATTGAATTGGGTTCTTTCTTAATACTTGCAAAAAACATACATTTGACAATACCGTACTGTAAAATTACAATTGTAACAAATAAAGTTAAAACATTAAAATGTACAACTATTCTAACCTGTTTTACTGTAGCATTTTAGTCTTGTTTGTACAAACATTTTTTACAGTGTATCACTGGCTGGTCATTGTAAGATATTTCAGATTTTACTTTATTTGTGGAGTCATTTGGTCCCTATAATGTAGGGAAATCCTGTTCCACATATATCAAATGAGCTGTGGTACGACTGTAAATAGTTTTTTTTTTTTATCATCCATTGTTCATTTCCAGCCATTGCGTGCAGAAATTAGCTTTTTTGTTTGTGTACTGGACATATACCATTTTAATGCATTGTAAAATGACATATTGTTTGTTTCATGCTCTCCCTCATTAGTAGCGAACCGATCTAACAAACTTTTCTGAGTAAAAAGATGGATACAGAGATGAAGAATGATAGAGACAAATATAAAAATAAATGGCTAATGAGGGATGTCTGAGTTTCAGAACAGCAGATCTGTAGCCAATACAAAAAAAGAAAAGACTTTAGATGGACAAGCTTTGGGCTGGGAGTGTAGAGAGAAGTTGAAGGTAATGAGTAATTACATAACATCAACCCTCACTAACTGTATTACGCAAATCCCACAGGACTGACCTGAAAATCAGGCCAAGATATCCAGAGATCTCCTCATTCTAGCACATAGACATCTGCACTCACATCACCACAACCCTGTCTACTCAAAACTCTTTCTCTTTATCTAATACCACCTGCCTTACACAGGATAAAGACATTTGTAATGGTATTTTTTCTTGCTTTGGCACTCGTCCATGAAAGAGAAACAATAATATCCAGCAAACGACTGGCATGTGTGAAATCCACGCAAGCAGGTGAAAGCCTCTTTTTCTCTCTCAAAAAGTGTCTATGTTGGACTTTTTCTATTTAGATGCCTTATTGAATCTGCTAATGCACTTGGGAGATGGTTACTGATGATTTGCTTACCCTTGGAAACACGCAATGGTCCAAATAACAGCCTGAACCCTTGCATAGCTTTAAAATGAATGAAATACACCCAATATAAACCATGTATTTAAGCTAAATTTGTAGTCAATTCAAGCATGTAGTAATTAAAGCTTTAAGTAACTGTAACAAATTAAAAGTAACTAATGACTTTAAGTAAATATTACTTTGGTTGGTTTGTTATATTAAGTGTTGTTCCTCAAGTATCACAAAATAGAAAAAACTAAACTTTATTTATTTATTGATTGATTATTTGAAAATTTCCAAGGTGTAAAATTAGGCGTAAAAATTAGGTGTAAAATTAGGGCCTTTCGACTGCTACTGCCTATTGGTACGGACGAGCCGTGGGGCTGCCATCTTAAACCGGTCACCCACTCTGCTCAGTGTATGGCAGGTGATATGAGCTGTCAGCACATTTAATGAATCATACCTCAGTAAATACCAAACTGATTTTAGCTATGATCAACCCATTCTGGATTTTTATTCACAAAATACAATAGTACGGTAATGTTAAATGTTAAATCTTACTTGTGAAAAGTAATTCCCGAGCGATAGTCCGCCAATTTGAAGAGGAATATGGTGCACAGTGCAACATTTTGTTGAATGAACCGAAAAAAGATTCGTTTATTTTGATAAACGAGTTCAAACAGGAGAGTCACGAACGCGCGTCACAGAACAGAGCAATTTGAGCTTATAAAACTTAATTTATTATTATTATTTTTTTTTTAAATGAGCGATCGTTTCGCTTGATAAGACCCTTATTCATCGTCTGGAAAGTCTTTTGGACCTTAAACCATTTGGTTAACAGTAAAGTCCATTATATGGAGAAAAATCCTTGAATGTTTTCATCAAAAACCTTACTTTCTTTTCGACTGAAGATAGAATGACATGGATATCTTCGATGACATGGGGGTGAGTAAATTATCAGCAAAAGTTTTTTATTTTTTTTATTTATTTATTTTTTTTTTAAAGTGAACTACTCCTTTAAAGTAAAGTCCACCAAGTTCAGCTATCCCTAAGTGAGTTAACCCTTAACACAAATACAAAGATAAAAACAATAGTGCAGTCGCAGTGCATTATATATGGGCCATTCAAACTACAAAACGAAAGACTATTAAAGTTGAATCTGAAATGTCCAAGTGATCACCATCACAGTTTTTATGTAGCGGCGTTTAGAAAGCCAGCAGAAGTTATAGTCCGTCAGGGCTGAGTGCCATAGCTGACACAGTTTGTGTCTCTAGTCATAAACTCACAGGCAGCTCCTGTAACTCCTGGGGATTTTACTGAAGACTTCAAACAAGCTTTCTGTCTTTCTGCCCAGAACTCGTAATCCTCACAGCTCCTTAATCTTTCTTCAGGTCTCCGATGTGTGTATACGTGTGTGTTTGTGTATGAAGTGTGGCTCATATTGCTCTTATAAATGACATGCTCACACATGTGAGTGCAGTGGTGTTGATTTGTTGATTTGCCTCGCCTCGGTATTGTTTTAGGATATTCTGTAGCGCATTAAGGCTGTGGTGAATCAGTAAATTTGCATACAGTGTAGGTTAATTAACCTTCAAGGCATAAATAATCTCAGAAAATCCGCCTTCTCGTTTTCCTCTTTTTTTGCGTTTTCGTATTGCATACTTGCAGCCTGATCATTTGGCTTTTCAAATCGCCTCCTCCATCCTCTCAGCTCTGGGCAGTATAGGAAGTAATCATTTTGGAATAAATGGCCATGTTATATTAAATTTTCATAACTCATAATGCCTTGTATGGAGCCCATGTCAGCATATTCCAACACATTCAATCTGATCTGAAATTTGAACATAAAATTTGGCTAAATAAAATCGCTATTTGCTTGCCCTTTGAGATATAAATTCTGGAATTTGTGGAAATGAATAAAACATTTTTTAATCTCTTTATGAACCATTTCCCCCTTTTAACACAGCCCCAAGAGGAGTTCTGTTTTAGCCAACTTCAAGGGCATTTTGTTGCAATTTTATTCTCCAAAAATTATCTGGGTTAGAAATACACATGCAGACATTCAAGTCGCACACTAAGTTGAACAAGATTGTTACGTGTAAAAAAAATAAAAAATATATATTGAAAATCATCAAAATGACACTGAATCTAATATTGTCTAATGTTCTCATCCTTCTCATCTATCTATCCTTCGATCTCACAAAGCAATATCTCATTAGTGAACATATTTCTGTCTGGTTAATGTGTAAATTGGATCCTACCTGTCCTGTAGGTGACCTGTTTGGTGTGCATAGAGAAGGTCCCCAACACCACACCCATCTTCAACACAGTTCTTCACTTTCCTAACTTTGATTTTGGTTGAAAAAGCCACTATTCCCTGTTTTTGTATTTTATCTCCTGATTTTTCAACCCTCTCTCGCTCTCAGGGTTGTTAGTTACTTAGCTCTCGCTGTCTCTGACTTTCCTCTACGTTCTCCCTGTCTATCATGTGGACTCTGAAGGATGCTCATCATTTCTTGAGCTTTTATTGGGGGCTGAGAGAGAGAGAGAGAGAGAGAGGGTGAAAGATTGTGAGTGGTTCATACTAGTGGAGAATGAGGGAGTGATAAAACTGAGTAGTTAGGTCCATTCAGCAGTGAGTAAGAACACTCGTGGGTGCAGATATCTTTTATATCAGATCCAGCAGGTATGAAAAGATGATTCTCTTCAGTCTGAGATTTAGTGAAGTGTGTGATATCTGTGGCACCAGCATCATCAAACACAATTGTAAAAATGAGGACTGTTTTCTAAACAGGCTTCCTAAACATTCCTTGCCATATTGGAATGTCCTCCAAATTCACACCATTGGTTGAGCCAGTGCTGATGTTGTCGGGCTAGTGCTCAAACAAAGAGCTTGTTTTGATAGTGCCATAATGTTCACACTTTTTGTTGAAATCAACAAATAGCTTATTTGTGGTGCATAAAACTTTTTTGGTCTGGTTCTCAAAGGAACATTTTACATTTATCCTACACATTTTCCTCCTGACTGCCTTCCTCACTATCTTCTAACAATATTTGAAGAGTTCAGATGCAAAAGCCTCTAAGTGCCATTTGAAATTTTGTTCTAGAATGACCATTTTTAACAAGCTTGTGCATTTAAGTTCAGTAATTTCACTTAAATGACAATTAATAGGTAATCTTCATTGCCATTTAAGTGAAATTACTGAACTTAAATATACAAGCTTGATAAAAATGATCATTTTAGAAGAAAATTTCAGGCTTTTGCATCTGAACTCTTCATTTGTTCACAATAGAAATTAAACATAGGTTTATCTTTGCCAAAGCTGTATTTTAACATTAATGACAGACAACAGCAGGATTATTAAGCTGCTGTCACTTTAAGAACAAATGCTACACATCCATTTTTTTGGCACACCTTTGACCTTTTATGTTTAACTTCAAACCAAGGTCGGAACAGGATTGCAACAGGTCATTTCTAAATGGTTTGTTGATTCATTTATGTTGCTGATGTGAAGTTAACTCTTTTCTATTGATTAGCATATTCTTTTTTTATAGTCCTTTAAAATCGTCTTTTGTAAAATAAAATATCTCCCTTTGCTTTGAACGTTGAGTGTTGTAACTTTGCAGATGTTATGCTCAAACAGCAACATTACACACTAACTAAAGTTAAAAAAGTGAAATCATAATCATCCACCCCTTTAAGATATTTTATTGTTAAAATTAGAAATGTCATTATTCATTAATGTTAAAATGTCGGTGGTTTGGGACTATACAGCTCTCGAAGACATTACTGGGAAACATTGAGAATGATTTGCTCCCGAAAAGAGTCATATTAAAGAATACTTTTATCTCGGAGATTTTAATGTGTTTTATTACTGGATGGGGTGACTTTTTTTTTTTTGTTACTTGTTATTGATTTTTTTATTATGCATATGGTATGAATTATATAAGATGCAGTCCTATTAAGAAGATTATGTAATGGTTGTGTATATATATATATATATATATATATATATATATTATGCCCACACAGGCTGCATTTAATCAGTAAAACCAAAACAAAAAAAGACAGTTTTCTAATATATTACACCTATATAATGTCAAAGCTGAATTTTCAGCAACTATTGCTCCAGTCTTTAGTGCCACATGATTTGGTTTGGTGTTTAAAAAAAAAGAAGTATTATTACTATCAATGTTAAACAGTTCATATTTATAATAGTGCTGCTTAATTATTATTATTATTATTATTATTTTTTTTTTTTGTGGAAACCATGATTCTTTCAACAAACAAAGAACTTAATAACCCCAAATCTTTGAACGCTATATTTGTTTGTTGAATAAAATATTTAATATTCTTTATTATTGCATTGTCTTTGATTTTGAATAAATATGCAGTTTCCATTTCCATAGTGGTTTTGGATATATACATTTGATTTGAAGCATTGAATTTGTCACTCAGATACATGGTTTTATCAGTAGTCAGAGTATCACAGTGTGAGGATTAAAATAATCACTTTAACCGAATCTCTCTCACTCGCTCGAGTCTAGAACATGCTGGACTCTTATCTATCTGGGCCACTTTTACAGTACATTAACATCTTTCAGTTCAGCACTCCATATTGACTATTTCACACGCAGAGGGAAAAGACTAGAGATTCAATTACACCCCACAATTAAAATACAAGCATACTGGCTCTTAAAGAGAGAGATTTAGGAGCATCAAATCCTTGAGCTGCAAAAACCACTGGATAAACAAACAGAAAAAAATACAGAAAAAAAGGCTTAGATGAGGTTAGAAAGAACAGGGTTGATGTGAGGATGACGAGGAATTGTGAGGACGAGGCTTTCACCCTTCATCTTTGCACAAATGTCTATTCTTTGTGTGCGGAGCCGCGGAGGAAAATGTGTAACAGCCGGGATGGAAGTGAATGGAAGTGAAGCAGAATAAGAGGAAGGAAATGTTGAGCTAAAACATGTCTCAGCAACGTGCTTGCACATCATTCTGTGTCCTTTCATCTGCCCATCCCGTTCTTCTCCTCCTCCTTAATCTTCTTCCCCATCATCCCCATTTCCACCCGCCCTGCGTGTCCATGCTTTTGCTGTCAGAGGAAACTGCTGGTGCAGTGGAAGATCTGAGGCAGTTGAGGTTAGGACACAGGATTGATCTGTGCGTTCTCAGTTCAATATCAAGTACCGTTTTGCTAGGAAAGAGAAATCACAAAGGGGATCTCTTTCTATTTTTTTTTTCTTGTCTGTTTCTCTTAGACAACAGTGAGATTAAACTGAGGCTTTTTCTTTAAGTCAGTGTGCACTAGGTAAAAATGATTTTGTGGTAAATAAACCAGTAAATAAAGTAAATACCACAGACAAAAAAACTATATCATTAAATGAAAAAGTTAGTTCAGACAAGAATTAAAAATACTTAATAAATACTATATTAGTACTTAATTCAAGTGTGTAGAAATGAAAGGGTTAATATCAATGTTATAAGTAAAATTACTCAACTTTTCATATACTGGTGTTCTTGCATGGGCCTTGAATAATTAATGAGGTTGATTTTTCACTGTTTTACGGCACATCATGGCTTTTGTTGTTAGGATTTTTTTTATCATTTTTTGTTGTTAGAAAGCTGCAGTTTTGTGACATTTGGAGTTTATTTTCCACTTAAAATTACACATCCAAACACAAAAATGCATTCCCTTTTTGTGTAACTCTCCATATGTAGAATGTCTATTGTATTAGTAATAAATATATTATTAAATGAACATATATTTTGAAAGTGAGGTTTAATTCAATATTATATGTTTTTGAGTGAAATGAAATTGCAAAGGAAACTTCAACTAAATAGATACTCAAACCTTTTCTAGTCAAGTTAGAATTACTTATTTCTCTTGTTACTTTCACTTAACTTAGTTGAGTAGAGTTTACTTAATTTCAAATGTGACATTTACTCAAAAATATGAATGTGAAATTTACTTAAAAATATTCGTGCAAAAACTTAAAAGTAAATTTTTCTCAGTATAAAGAGTGGTTAAAGTGATTCAATATTTTATGGTAAACAGTAAAAACAATTTGGTAAAATTATGTAGCAAATAATAAATACAATTTTAATTTTTCAACACAAAATATGAAAATGTTGTCTCGTGAAATTTTTTTTTTTTTTTTGCATATGCGAAGATCACAATGTCACAATTTTGTAACTCATATCAATCAAAATTAAGAATCCCAATACAAATTTATTATGAATTTCTCAGAAAACAAATGCTATTCACATGACTTTTATATCACTACACTCTTCTGTCTGTGGATTGTCTCATTTGTTTCTATTTGTATTCCTAAGGATTATGAAATATCTGAGCTGAAATCAATATTTAGATGAAACAAGCTTTGGGAGAGCAACCAATTAGTTTGCAGTCAAATTTATAGGCTATAGGCCACTCTGCACTTACTAACAGCAGGACAAAGAAAACAAAAGAGAAAATGCACCACCAGCTTAATATTGTTAAACTGAGGTTATTTATCTCAGTATATGGTATTTGCAAAGCTAATGGATCAGTTCCTCGACAGCGGCAGCTGCAGCTCACAGTATGTGATTTCCTGCCTGGGGTGGATCATCAGCCCGTGCCCCCTCATGTACCCACAGTTCACAGTCAGCTTCTGTTCCAGGCCTGCTGTCCACTGTATGTAAACAGTCCCTCGTGCCCACGTAAAGACTGCAGTATGATTTGTGAGTGTGGTATGATTAAGATTACAAATGCTGCAAATAGCTGACATGGCATGCTGTTTATGCCATGGAAAATATACTCACATGCTTGATTATTCAATTGTGCAGTGCCTAAACTATGTTTTTCTGGTTTCTATCCTGTAGTCGGTTTATTTATGAATAGCTTCACATGTTTTTGCCTTGTATGCAATTTGTTGAGTGTGTTGGCTGCAGATGTATTTTCCTTTTGCCATATCTAATTTTACCAGCCACCCTCTGAATGCTTACAGTAGAGCATTAAAGCGTTTTAGTGCAGGGACTTTCCTCTAGTGCTTTTATGTTGGATATATACTGCCCTCTTGTGGTTGCGACGGGACCAAAGAAAAGCTGTCAGATGGCTAAAGCTCATAGACTGTAAAACTAAAGCTAGGCTAAACTTTGGCCCTCCAGCGGTTGAAGCATAAAACTACAAGTTACTTGCGGAGGTGAATTGCTGGTGAATCTGATGGCTTTATGCATTGTTTTGTGAACTCTGTCAATGCACAGAAAATGTGATAGTATGCAAACTAACCTTATTTCTGTAACTCCACTCCAGTGTGGATTTGTTTGAAAAATCCACACTGGAGTCCTCTTTTTGTCTGCTTGCCATGGTCCATAATGTTTGAACAAAACAACAACAGGGTGAGCGCCCTTCTAGGCATAATGGGCATAACTGGCCCAGTATTCAACATCTGTCGCCATGGTTACTTTTGCTGTACGAGGTCAAACCTGGCGGAAACCCGGGGTAACGCGGATATGACGCCATCGACTGGCGACTCCTCACCCCTGCTCACATGCAATTTTCTCACGATTTACAAATAGTTGAAAACATTTGAGATATTGTAAGTAATCAACTAAACAAAATATATAACATTGTCCTTGTGGTTTTTGGGATATTTTACTGCAAAAATCCTGCATATTGTACCTTAACATCACTGTATTCACTCATCCATAAAAGGTCCATCAGCTTGACGACAAGATCCATAATTCCGCTTAATGCAGAATATCCATCATCAATACATGCCTTTGTTATTGTAGGAGGTTACTGACCCCTGGTGGCGAAAAAATCTTGCATATTGTACCTTTAAGGCTTAATTTTATGAGGATGAAGATGGATTTATGATGTAGTCATTATATAGATTTTGTTAATTTAGAAGAAAAAATGGTACTATCCTGTTATCCGGACCCCACCATATAACATTTCGGAACTATAGTCATCCCTGATTGGTTCTTAACCCTAGTAACGGGTAGGTTTGGGGTGGGGTTAGGGGTAGGCCATCGTCCCTGATTGGTCTTAACCCCAGTGATGGGTAGGTTTAGGGGTGGGGTTAGGGGTAGGCCATCGTGGGGTCCGGATAACAGGAAAGTACCGAAAAAATATTGCATAGTTTAAAGTCGCGTGCTTCGTTCGTCCAATCAATGACACTGACACTGAATTCACCCTGTAAGCAAGTAAGCAAAAGTGCATTTCGCATTTAAAATAGTTAAACCTGGGTTATTCTATGTTTATTCTAAACAGTCATATAAAAACAAATACTGCAATATTCCATTAAAAAAGATTAGTCAATATTGATTTCATAGATTATTAAGAAATTTAAAATCATTCATTATTTTCTCACCCTCATGTTTTTCCATATCTATATGAGTTTCTTTGTTCTGTTGAACACAAAATAAGATACTTTGAAGAATGTTGGTAAACCAAACAGTTGACGGTAGCCATCGAAAACTAATACCATGGACATCAAAGGCACCCCACAACTGTTTCGTTTCCAACATTCTTCAAAACATCTTCTTTTCTGTTCAACAGAACAAAAAGCTCATTCAGGTTTGGAAAAACATGAGGGTGAGTAAATTATGTTTTTTGGGTTAACTATCCCTTTAACAGGCGTACATCCATGAACCAAAAGGGGGCAGCATTTTACATATTATCTCCCTGCACCAAACCTCAGCAAGATCAGGCAGTGATGCTACTATTATTCCCAGACCACAGCTGTGCATATTGATATGAAATAAGTCAACTAATCTTTAGAACTAAATTCCTCTCTGTCCAGTTCAATGAGCAACCATGCTTTTCTTACGTAGCCCAATAGCTTCTTTATATTCACTACATGTTTGGCTTGTGCCAGATATCTCTATTGTTATTGTATTGTTCTTGTAATTTATGCGACTTATAGTGTGGACATAACTGCATAACTATACTGTTAGTGAAAATGAGTTTATTAATTACATATGCAGGAAGAACATCAATATCTTTCAGGGCCTGCCTAAAAATAACACACACCTCATTTATCTCCTTGGAAACCATCTGCGCAACCTTAACACTGATGAGATGATATATATATTCTCAAAAGAGCCTTGCTGCAAATAAAAATGTGCCTATAATCAAAGTGATGCACAGAATTGCTTTAATGCAGTATCATAGATGTTGTTGCCAGTTTTGTTTGGTCCAGCACGTTGTCCATTTAATGAATGTACCTCCTCTAAAAACCCTCTAAAGTTCTTTATAGTATAATGCATAGAGCTCACATATCCGTCTAGAGGGGTAAACTCTTCTCTCATGCGCACATTTCATATTTTAGTGTTCCCTCACACACAAAGTCCCATTCACATCGACAACGAGGTGACAAAGCTAGTAAAGTCATTCATTTTCAATGCAACTTGGTAATAATGATAACAATAATGTCAGTCTATTGGTTTAAAGTTATTAACACTGATTGTAAGCTACTCGTTGCAAACAAACAGCAAATTGGGGACCCACTTTTATCAAAAGCACATGCTCTGGCATTCCCGAGGTATTGCTAGAAAGCAATGAGTGTACAGTAACTACCAAGGATAAAATCGTTACCCGCGTGAACGCCACTTATTCTATTCTGCACTGATCTCATAACTAAATGATCCGTAATGTTTGTTTCAGTGGCTCATAAACTCTCGGCGAGCAAATCTGAGCCAACAACGATCGTGCTGTGCAACATCGACCCGACGCAAGGCCGCATATGACAAGAGAGAAGGAAAATATCATATGGGGAAACAAACAGCAGAGAAAGAGATGAGACAATGGGAGACGTGTCATGAAAAAAGGAGGAGAGAGATGCAGAGGAAGAGTGCGAGAGATGGACTGGGATGCTGGGGATAAAAATAAACTGCAAGAGGAAGTAGATACGTAAAACGGGACGAGCGATTTAAAAATTAAAGATGGAGATGTGCCCTGTCTGCTTCGATCTGCTGTTAGAGAGAGAGAGAGCGAGAGAAAGTGAGGGCAAGACAGAGAGAGATAACGTTAGATTCCTGTAAGTTAGAGTATCGTAGTAGACGTTTATGTTCACTCTGCAGGGGAGAGAGAGGACTGCTGCCAGACAGAAATAGTCTCTGTCTGTATATACTCCAGTGAGTTTTACATCTGGCCTCTGCAAACATCTGGATAGGCAGCATTTCAACAGCTGTTTCTTAGTCTTTAGTCTCGGTGGAGACTACTGAGTCTCATACGAACCTATTACTGTTTACCTATTTGTTTCTATACCTGTTTTTGCCTGTCTCCTGTGGCTTGGAGGTTTTTGTGTTATTTTGTTAATAATCTGCCATACTGCACTTGGATCCTCGTCTTGCTTGTTTCTGAAACACCGAACACTAGAACATCCAGCAGTGAGACTTATGCGTCTCCGACAAGGAAGTCCGCAGTATAGAGGACTATATACTGGACTTTATCGATCATGCTCAGTTGACAAACATGGCACAGAACAGGAAAATAACATACAAGTCCACGCAAGACAAGGGGAAGACAAGACATGAATCATGACACTAACTTGTACTTTTGGTGATGTCCTCAGCCATTACTTCAATCTTTAATGTTATCAATATTGAGTTATGCTGCATTTTTTTTAGCCGTCTGCTTTCTAATAGCTGTTGCGGTACTTTGATGTCATTCACCGATCGGTCTGTGCAGCGCGGGTTCAAGCCGGACTTGGGAAGCACATGATATGATCACATAGGGAAGCATATGGCAAACCAGGAAACATGGACATGGAACAAAAACCAAAACTATAAGTCACACCAATATATTTTTGCCCAATTTGTGAGAAGCATCAGTAGTAGGAATAATGTATTATTATAATTACTATTAACGTAAATTAAAAACAATTCATGTAATATTATGTAAATTAATAATTCTTTACATTTTGTTAATTTAGAAGAAAAATATTGCATAGTTTAGCTTAATATTTAACTCAAAAATAAGGCTTTTCACACTGCCCCAGATCGTTGCTCTAAAGTGCTTTGTTCGTCCAATCAATGACGTTTACATGACCGTTCAAAACGGGGATATTAGCAATAACCCGATCGCGAACGGCCATGTAAACACCGGCAAAAACCCGAATATGCTCATATCCCGGATTTTAAAAACCGGAATATTATACCTGGGGTACCCCTTTTCTAACCCGAATTTTGGTAATGTAAACGCGTATCGGCATATCCCCTTAGTGATTTGTGTTCTGCTCCTGTTCTATTCGCAAGGAATCTTGGTCTTTTGAGAGAAACCTCTCGGCGCATACAAAAATCTGCGTGCAGTATACCGGAAGTAAGCATGGCGAGACAGCATACTTTTGGAGCGAGGTTACCCAGATAGCAAACTGATATTGAATCAACGTGGAAATATGACATCGAAACAACGTTGATCTGACATTGTTTTGCTCATCGAATTAACGTTGAACCAACGTCAGACGCGTCATTCTTTCAAAACTAACGGAAAATCAACTTGAAATCAACGCGTTGTTTCAACGTTATGAAAGCAAACCAATTTTCGATTTTCATTTAGCTTTGAAGAATGCCGCATCTGACGTTGGTTCAACGTTAATTCGATAAGCAAAATCAACTTCGTTTCAATGTCATGAGAGACGTCGTTTCCACGTTGATTCAATGTCAGTTTGCTGTCTGGGTAGTAACTTTAACCGCATCAAAGCTCAAACAAAGGCAATCGCTATCTGCCCCGAACTATTCATTATCCGCGTGATGCTGTTGTTGTTGTCTTTGGAGACAGGAAGAAGAAGGTTGTCCGTATGTCTCTAGACACTAACGCGCATCGCTGTTTACATCAGGATATTGCAATTCCATGCATACAGGAGAAACTCTCTCTGCTCATGCATGTAAACGGTTTAAGGCCAATTTATACTTCTGCGTAGGGTGCGCGGTCATAGGTACGGCGTAGCATACGCACAGACACGTACCATACCGCGTACCCTTCGCCATAGCCCGATGCGCACCTCCTCAAAAATGTAACTACACGTCGCGACAACGCGGACCGCAAGATCTGCGATTGGTCGGCTTGGTAGCATCGCATTTCCTCCTACGCATTTCTGCACGTACCATCTCATGCATTTCCGCACGTACCTTCTCCTCCAATGTCTTCTCTCATTTCTGCCTTTTAGTTTTAGTAATTTCACTAAAATGAACTGTTTTTCCACCTCAATAAGCTCAAAATCCAACATGATCCGCTCTCTTTCAGTCGCCATTGCTTGTAGTAACCTAGCCGCGAGGAATCTAAACACAGTGGAACATTAAAACCCTCTGCCGCCAACTAGCATTTCGGAGCAGTACTGCAGAGCAACCAAGACCTGAACGCAGAAGTATAAATACTCACGACGGCGTCGCCTACGTGCGTAGCCTACGCCGTACACTACGGCATACCCTTGACGCAGAAGTATAAATTGGCCATTATTCCTAATGTTTTAGGTACCCGAATAGTGACCTTAACCCCACCATAACCCGAAAATTGGCTGCATGTAAACGTAGACAATGACACTGACACTGAATTTACTAACGTAAATTAAAACAATTTATGTATTATTATGTAAATTAATAATTCAGTCATGAAACTCTTGATAGCGCAGGCTGACTGTTCCTTTAAATGCTGTCTGTAAGCAATTACATCATAACCGCATGGCACAAGCTGGTTGGCCTATACTGATACTGTAGCCAATGACATTGCTTGTTCAAAATTGTAATAGTCCCTCCACCTCCCCCAGCTGCACTTGCCTAGATCTGCTATGGGGTTTACATGTCTATTCATGTAGCAGCAAGCATACCTTACATGCTCACAACTGCGTGTCTGTGTATCTATTGCCAGTACACAGACATAATATGCACACACACACAAACACTGTGTGTGTATGTATCAGGCCAGCTGCAAGAAATAAAGGGAAAAAGAAGGGGTTTGTTGCTGTGTTCATAACTAAATGTTTCTATTTGTGTGTTTGTTCTTGTGTGCAAAATAAAGGACAGGAAGGACAGCAAATGAGAGAGCACTATAGAAACAAAGCTGACTGCTATCTCTTGGGAAAGTTCGGTCCAGGTGCTTCTGAAAGTGCGTCCAAGTGTGTGCCAATGTGCGTGTGTGAACCTTGAAAAGTGCTGAACGCCTCTGCGTCTGTGTGTGAGCGTGTGTCTGCGTGGCTACTTCTCCTGCTCAAGCTCGAACACACCCCTGGGACTCTGCAGTCAGGTGGACTCTGCCCTCATACACATGCAGTGGTGCTCCGCTCTGGTCTCTCCTGGTTCCAGCTTATCTTTCAATTAAAAGTCAAGTCAGTGTAACCATTTGCATGCAAACCTTAGTGTTGAAGCGTGAAACCAGGTTTTCAGGTGTGTTTTATGAAACATGCTGCACAAACATTGAATGAACGTTGCTTGAGAAAACTAAACAGAAATCTACATAAACTTTTTCAAACACTGCAGTGCACTTCTTCATTATGAGACAAAATTTGCATTAGAATGTACAAAAAAATACGCTAAATTATAAACATACGTATATATATTTTTTGTTTTCTTCTTCAAGATATTTCTTCTATGAAATATCACACTGTGTATTTATATGTGTGGTGCTTGGGCATTCTGCAATTTTCTTACATGTTTTTCACTACATAAAGTGGCTGCATTATTCAAAACATCTACTTTTGTTTTCCTCAATAGAAAGTAACTGATACAAGTTCAAAAGACACAATAGTGAATGGCCATCCTGATTTATTCAGGTCAATTGGGACACTTTTTACTACTGAGGTGACAAGGAAAAAGTGTCCCATTTAACCTGAATTAACCCTATGACTGGTTCAGACTGTAGTATGTGTTTTCCAGTGCACAGATATAGACTAATGCATGATAAAGACCACACCAAGAATGATAACTACAAAAAGATAATGATAACCATATTAGCATCCACACCAGTGGACAATATCATTCTATTTTGTCATCTGCCGCTTTAAACGCTCAAGCTCTTTAAAGTAAGATGGATTCTTATTTGACTGTTAATCAGTTAGAAAGTGATTCCAACGATATAATTTATCTGTGACATTATCTTTATAGTTGTGGCGTGGACTCTGCTCTTCTTTTACACTTTGAACATATTTTCATTATAGTTATCCTTAGTCTGAACGGACTTAATGCACAGATCAGTGCGAGCACACAGGACCTGAGTTCAGTCTCCCACGCACATATTAGCATGCTAATACAGGCATGTTCTTTTAAAGGTCATGGAAAGGTCATTAGGAAGTCAGAACAGGTCATTTTTTTCGCTCTCGCTCTAATTACGTTTCTCCTTCTTTAGATAAAAGGAAATATGTTAGAGGTTGGGTCCCGCTGGTATTGCTTGTGTTACTGCCGCAAGTTATTATGAACCTCAGAGACACACACACACACACACGCGTATTATCAACAGCTCAGCAGGAGCAGGAGGCCGAGGTGGAGGAGGAGGAGGACGTGAACACGCCTGAATACATTTAAGATGTGAATGTTTCACATCTAATGTTACATTTACATAAGATGATGCTGAGGAACATTTGGCACCTCCACAGCTGCCTGAGCCAAAACCAAACAGAACAGCGCATGGAGAAAATGCCTGGGTTTGAAAAGAGATTTGAATTCAGCGAGTGACAGAGAAGGAGATAGCCTAGAAGAGGAGTGAATGTGCGAAGGAGAGAAACTGTGGGGGAGAGTTAAATTGCATTGGCATTAGCTGTCAGACAGATGGTCACAAACTAGTGTCAACTAAAGAGTTGGAAAAAAAAAGGAAATATATCATATTAGTTCAATGGATAAAAAGCACATTGACTCATATACATCCTCATTGTAATTTATTTATCCAATCCAAAGACATTTTCAGTATGCGCTCATTAAAAACCTGTCAGACAGACAGTTTTAGTATTTGAAATCAGAAACACCTGTCAATACTTTTAATGTATCTTAAAGAGATTATCTCTTTTGGGGTTGTATATTGAGAAAATGTTATAATTCCATGTTTAGTTCAATTTTTTTAATGGAAAGAAAGCTGCAAACACGTTTTGTTTGGTAAGTGTTAGTTCTAGATGTGTGTAGCACCTTCCACTCTGCATATCTGAGTGGGTTATAATCAATAACTGGTTATAATCATACTACTGTATGGTTATAATTATACTACTGTACTGTAATCATACTACTGTACTACGTGTTATCTATACATTTTGAGGTATAGGTTTAGGGACGTGGTTGGGGTAGGTCATATATTTATATATACGGTAAAGTAATGTACGGTAAAGTCAACGGCGTTCATAAACACGCTGAAAAGCGATTATGCGTGTTGATAGCATGCCAAAAATGGAAATGCGAATTGGCGTGTCATATATACGCCATTTCATGAGATCAGTCTGGAATATCATGGTCCACCATGTCGAATGCAGATCTGAGGTCACCAGCATCTGTTGTCAATGTCAAATAAATATAATTGAGATTCAGTACTGTGAAATACTCTGAAGCCAGACTGAAACCTTGCATAGATAGAATTTAGGTTAAGATAAGAATGAAGTTGACACAACTTTTTCGAGAACTTTGAAGATGTAAGGTAAATTAGAAATGGGCTTATTGTATTTTTTAAGTAGCAGAATCAAGATTTGGTTTCACAAGAGGTCACCTGGAAAAGTCCCCAGACTGAACGATTAATTGAAATATATATATATTGATTAGTCGTTCTCTATCTCTTTTTCCGTTTCTCTCTTTGTGAGTGTGGTCTTGGTCTGTACTATTCTAAAATGTTCTGGTTTAGAGTCCTCAGGCATTTGGACTGTGAACATTGCATCAGCACTTCAGACGTGATAGCCTAATTCATAAAAAAAATCTATTAAAGGCATACGAAATGGGAGAAGTTGGCCTTTTGATGCAGTGGAATTTTGAAATCAGAGCCCCAAAGGTTCAACTAAAATAATTTATTCACCCTCATCCAAAGCTCTATGACGTTATGTGGAACAAAAACAAGGAGTTATGTTATATATTTAGAAACAAGCTGGTGCAAAACTCTAAGTGAGTCTGCATCAGTATTGATTCCACCAAATAGAAGGGTTCACATGAACTGTTGTATGGATGTACCTTACACTCTCGCGCTGCAGTTCCTATACACAACAGGGAAGACTTGCAGCATGTCAAGCGAAATAGGCAGGATTGATCGACCCTGTACTCTTTTAAAATGTCAAATGCTCTCTCTTGCCCCCAGAGACTTATTCTATTGGAGCTGTAAAACTGCAGTAACACTAACATTGTCACCATAACATAACAAATGTTGTGTTTTGATATTTATGGGGAGTTTCCACAGACGTAATGATTTGTATACTGCACAAACTGTATATTCTATCCCCTTACACTAACCACACCCCTTTACCCATCACAGAAAACAACCTGCATTTTTACATTTTCAAAAAAGCAAACAAACATCACTTAGCATGATTAAGCATAAGCTGTTTTCCTTAAAAAAATGTCCCCACAAGGACACGGATTTCGGATATTGCCATCTTTGGGGGGACATTCTCCTCACACTTCACACTTGAACACAACACAACACTTACACCTTGCCATGTGCTTGACTGACCCTGTCACTCAACATTGCTATAACAACAAAACAACTTCTGAATGGGTGCGGGCAACAGTAATTTCTTCCTGCAGTGTTCTCTATATTTTTTTCTGGCTAAGATTAAAAAAAAAAAAAAGGTTATGATGAAAGATCTGGATTCAGAATGTGCCATACAGCTTACATAGACAATTTTGCACCTTGAATTAATGAGTGTGTAAACTCATTAATAAACTTGAATTAATGAGTGTGTAAACTTAAATTAATGAGTGTGTAAAACTCATTATGTATTAGTTTGTAGAAATAGTGCAGATTTAGGGCAGAGCGGTAGGAAAGGCTCAGAAATTCACCATTAACGCTCAACATTAACCCATTAATAGGTTGACTGACCTAAAAAGCAGTGAACTAGAATAACCATGATGGACGTTTACAGACTCTCTCGCTCTCTAACTCTATTCACTAAGCTCTCATTACAAATTCACACTAGTTATCATCTCTTTCTTTATTTTTTTCTTCACATCAGCCCTCTAAAATTTCAGAACATAATCTTAAACTATTTTCTTAACTATAATTTGGGTGAAAAATAAAATAAAATAAATCCATGTTACGTTCTGTCTATGCAGAATATTTTACTATTTCAGAATAGTGTTGGTTCTATAAATATTCTTTCTTTCCTACTCTGCTTTGATAAGATTTGATTAAAGATTCTATACTATTTTGTTAAGTTGTCATGTTGTTCTGCTAAAGAAATTATTCTATTCCATATTCTATTATTTTTTGTTACATAGCCTTTTTATTCTTTTCAAGATTCCATTCCAATTTTCTCCAATTTTCAAACTATTGAGCTAAAATTCTATTATTCAAGTTTCCATTCGATTCTATTATATTTTTTTCTAATTATATATATATATATATATATATATATATATATATATATTCTATTAAAATTGATACTTTGATGTATCCTATAAATATTCTATTCTACTCTATTTTTATTGGGTTTAAACTATTCCAATCTATTCTTCTCTAAATATTTTAGATTCTAGTTTATTAAAGATTTTACTCTATTCTGTTATTCTGTACTTTGTTAAATATTCTATTGTATTCAGCTAAAGCAAGTATATTGTAATATATTGTATTGCTATGTTTCTAACTAAACCTTTTTTTTTGGGGGGGGGGGGGGGTATATTGTTATCTGCTACTATATATTACTTGCACAGCCTAAGATAACACTAAGTCAGTGCACAGACTGCACACAAGTACAAAGTATTGAGTGACAGCTTCCTTTCACAGCTTTAGCTCTCTCTAGGTTTATTTCCATACTGTGTTGCTATAGTGGTCTAGAGAGAGTGTTTTAGATTCTATACGGTCTCTCCAAATCTTCAATATCCTCTTTAAATTAACTTCCTACTCCCCTGTGTGTAGGAAGAGTCTATCAGTGAGGAAGATCTAATGAAGGAGTGGAGAGATAGTGGGGTTTAGCCAGGTTCAGTGACAGCAGATAAACAGCCACTGCTTGGCTACAACATCTCCACGGGCTCCGACGGCACAGAGATCAACCATGCAGAGCTTTTTTCTGCTGACACAGTGCTATGACACTCGAGAAAAAAGAGATAAGAGGGATGAAGGAGAGAAAAGAATACCACTGGCAAACAAAGTGCCTAGACTCTTCTTTGAAGGAAAAAATGTGATTTTCTAAGACCTAAAGGAGGTGGAAATTCAATGGAAGTCAATGAAACTCCATCCTAACATTGGCGTATTTTTTCTATTTGGCGCTATTATACAAGGTAAATAAAATAAAACATTATAATGTATAAAAACATTATGAATGAATACAGTTAGACACTTGAAATATGATTCTAAATTGCTCATATCCCATAAATAATACCATTTTCAATAGCAAAATAGCAAAAAGGGAAGAAATCTTTGAAAAAATCTTTGCATTAAATATTTTACAATAAATAAAACATTATATTGAAAATAATAATAACATAAAATCTTAAATATACTAAAAACAAAAATATCATATAATATTAAATCATTTTTATAGGCCTAAATATAATAGCAATATTAATGACAAATTCTTACTAATAAATACAATATTAAAGTTTATACTAAATATACCTGAATATGACTAAAATGACCAATAAAATATTGAATATAATATACAAATAACTAAATATAATATTAAAATACAATTTTATAGTAAATATATTAACAATATTAATTACAAATTCTTACTAATAATACAATACTAAAGTTTATGTTATTGACTAATATTACAAATAAAATATTGCATATAATATCAAAAATAAATCATATAGAATCTAATATTACAGTAAATTCTTTATATTAAATATAATATATAAACCAAAAACTTTATTTGTCCCAACCTTTACTCAACCTTTCAAAACAAGCTTGTTTTCCTTTTTCTTTTAATGAAGGCATCTTACCTTTACTGAGGGTTCCTGAGACGAGCCTCTGAAGGGACTGAATGAGCTTTAGCACCCCCTGTCTGCAGCGGCTGGTACAACCAGCCATGATGAGAGAGACCCCGAGGGTGCACAGAAAGCCCCTGCAAAAGCCCAAACACAGCACAGAGCTCCTTTCACCAGCGGTGCTCACAGACGAGGGTCGCGTCCCATACGAGCCTCTCTGTGGACTCCAGAGTGCTTCTCACGTCACAGTCTCCAGTCCCCAGTCCCACAAGAGCTACGCTTTAACCAATGGGTACCAAGTCTGAGAATGAGATGACCAAGATGCCCTCCGTCCAGCTTTCGACCACTCTCCCCGCACACTCTCACACAAACACACACAAAAAGCTCACAAAGTGCCTGCTAAACCTGTTTTTCCTCTGCCTCTGTGCCAACTGTATAAAAGAAGACTTGCTGAAACAGCCGAGTACTGATGTGCAAAAGTTCGAGAAGGGAAAGTTGGTGAGCGCTGCAGGCTCAAAGCTCAGAGACCGACCTGATGAATTATTAAGCGGATGGCAAGAGCCCGCTGCTGTGCTACACGAACTAAGAACTGCTCGAAGGAAGTGGAGTGTCCATGGAGACAAAAGAGTGGCTTTCCTTTTCTTTCCCGCTGCTTCTGGTTACGCCTCTGTCTCTCTCTTCCTCTGGTTGTGTGAGAATGTGGTGTGTGTTGTGGCTAAAAGTCGTTGGTCTGCTGCAGTGTTTCCGATTGCTCTGTGCTGCTGGACAGATCCCTGCAGCATAAAATAAGAGACAAGTGCTCTCTCTCTCTCTCTCTCTCTCTCTCTCTCTCTCTCTCTCTCTCTCTCTCTCTCTCTCTCTCTCTCTCTCTCTCTCGCGCTCTCTCTCTCTCTCTCGCGCTCTCTCTCGCTCTCAGAAAGCATTTCTTGCACACCTCTCTCACTCTCGCTTTGCATAGTTAAAAATAGTAGAATAGCTAGAATGGATCATTAAAGATAATCTATTAAACTATTTATCTTTCTCTGGATTCTAACATATTCAATTCTTCTAGTCTCTATTATATTAAAGGGGACCTATTATGCAAAATTCACTTTAACGTGTTCGAACATTAATGTGTGTCGGCAGAGCATTTAACAGCAGCATTCAAGTAAGAAATGAATTTATTAAAGCTATACTAAAGTTATTCAATCAAGACCAGTGAGGGATTTTCTGTTTTTTTTTTTTTAATTTTGTTGTTTGATTCGTTTTATCAGCATATATAGCAGGTACTGTATATTACGCTGCTGTCACTTTAATACACATATCTAATTTCTTTACTTGCTGTTTACATTCATAGACATAACTGTTTATGTGAACTTTGTGTGTTTTTGACATAACCTTGTATGTATTTGACAGTTTAAGCGCAATAAGACGCGAAAGAGAACTTAGTTTAATACTCATGCATCATCTGACATCCAGCTTTGGATGTGTGCGATCAGAAAACCATATATCGGAAGTTAGATATGGTTTTAAAACACATGCAGATAATAAACTTTCATGATGAAGAACTGCAATGTCAAGTGAGCGTGACCGCGAATCCGCGATAGAGATGATAATCAAGACCAAACAGATGTTTTAGTGTTTGGCATTGAGCTGTAAAGGCTCCGCCCTCTTCTGGAAAGCGGTGGAGCGGCAGCTCAGTTGCATTTAAAGATACATGTACAAAAACAGCATGTTTTCCCTTCCGCTTAAAAATGGCCATTTACAACATGGTATAATAAATTATTTGTGGGGTATTTATGCTGAGATTTCACAGACACATCCTGGGGACAACTGAGACTTATATTACATATTGTTAATTGGGGCATATAGAGCATCAGAGTCCCGCCCACAGCCCGAGAGAGCGTTGGTGACGGAAGTAAATTTCCCATTTATTTCTCCCATTGACATTTTGTAAATTCCATATCTAAAGAGTTTTAGAGCATGTCTGAGGATAACCAGCGACGGCTGAACTCATAAGCATACGACATATCATTTCGAGTAAAAAAAAAAAACGAAGAGAAAATTTTTAAAAAGTCAAGGATACAAGCATGTGTACATATTTTCATTTCCGAGCAAAGGAACTACTCAGCCCATAAAGCACCGCGCCTCATTAAAGTTGACTGAAGCCACAGTGAAAAAGCCTTTTGAGTGACTTCCAAATCTGACGACAGCCATGTGAACTTTTTCCTTTATATAGTGAATGTGCAGGGAAACTTCTTTTTCCTCGATTTACTGAAGCTTATATGTAAAATGCATTTGGAGCTGCACATGCTAAAACATTGAGCATCTGGCTCGCTCATAGGCTGCGCTGCGGCAACTGCACATCCAATGGCGCGGGGGCGTCATTTAGGTGCGACCAATAAACTTAGCCCTACGTCATTACACGATTCTCAGGTCTTCACATGCCTTCGCCGGGTTTCAGACATGTTACACGACTTCAATCAGATGCATCACTGTGGGATTGTTGGATTGTTCAGGATTGTGGGTAATGAAGTGCTTATCCAATACCTCGCAAATAAAAGGGATTTATCTTAAAACAAGGTTAGTGCCCCATGAACTTTTGACGTTTATATGAGCATATACAATCACTTAGTACAGCCGTAGATGGTTTTACGTCTACCATGGTTATGTTTAAAACTTATATCCCAACTGTCAATGGAGAAATTGTATTGAATTTTTACTTCCGGCACCGGCTGTGGGCGGGACTGTGATGATCTATAGGTCCACTTTAAAGTGTCTAGTCTGTTCTATTTTCCTATTTTTTTTTAAATTATATCTATTTAATACTCTATTTTATTCTGCGTTATTTGAATATCTATTAAACTTTCTACTATATTCTATTGAATTTCCTTATAACTTTTTTCTACTATACACCATCAAATATTGTATTCTATTAAATGTTATTCTATTCTGGGCTATTGTTTTAGATTTTATTTGTTTTAATGTTTCTGTTCTGTCAAAGATTATATTATATTATATTAAAAAACAGATTATATTAGTTTCTGTTCAGTTCTATTCTATAAATTAGCATTATTTTCCAATGGTATTCTGTTAAAGATTATATTTCATTAGATTTTTTTACATTCTATGCTAGCCTCTATTTTATTATAAAGTTTATATTCTGTACTACTAACATTCTATTTTATTCTGCTTTATTTTCCTAGATTCCATTTTATTAAAGTTTCTACTAAATTAAATTGAATATACCTTGTAACTTTCCATTTTAATGTTAAAGATTATATTCAGAATATCAATATCGTTTTGCTAGGTAAAATATTGCTTGTTTGAAATGTTTTTTTTAACCAAAAAATTCCCACGCACAACCCACTCCAACCTCTTACCCTCATTTGTCATCCTTGCCCTAACTGAGGGGAAACCAAAATAGTCAGACAGAATATGAGGAAAGTGAGAGAGAAAGAGGGAAGAGGTAATGAGAAGTGACAGCTCTGATAGATGGCAGGATGATGCCGGAGGAATGAGACGGATAAAGTTAAGAGGAAATATGAAGGAAAGATGCAATGTTCTCTCTCTGGAAAAGTATTCTCCAGAGAAAAAAAGACCCTGGTAATATCACATGTGTCTCCACAAGGGTTTCAGAAGTGATTTCAACAATGTCTCAAACTGTGCTCGGATGTGCCAAGATACCAAAGTCTGCAAAGAGATCAATATGATTTTTCTCATGTTGAAATCCACATTTGTATCTTTGTACATGTCAACAACTGTTTAATTTTTATTTGTATTCCTTTTTAGCTGAGACCTGAGAGCTCCTTGGAAACAATAACCTCTATACGGTAAAATTTACCTTTAGGCATAAAGCGTTTTTTTTTTTTTTTTTTTTATGTCACTCTAAATATAACAGTAGTGTGATAATTGTCTATTTGTTTCTTTGTTTGAAATATTTATTTCAGTGGGAGGTTTGTAAAGGTTAGGTTTAGCATGTCCCCAGAGCAGATGCTTCTTATTCTATTAGACATGCTCAGAAAAGCCCTTTTATGTCCTGTGCTGCATATTGAAATATTTTTGGACTATGTGGGTGGAAGTGCAAAGTGGATTGAGAGCAGCAAGACAGAGTGAGAGTTTTGTATTTATTGATTAGGAAATTTACGTAAGAATTTAGAATTCATTCTCCAGTTTTCCTTTTGTATTTCAGTTCTGCTTCTGCAAGATTCTGAATCTTTTATGGGCACGGATGAAACTAAAAGAAGTTATATTCCTACCTAAAACAATAAATAAAAATATGTTATCATTATCGATAACCGGTAGTTATTAAGTAACATGTGCAGGAAAACTGTGTAGAAAAAATTCAATGTTCACAATATGCAACAGTCATCTGCAAAGCATTTCAGAATACTTGTGTTTGTGTGTGTTTTATGTTGCAAAAGAGCTGCAGGATTCATTCGAAGCAGGAGTATCAGCTCACAACAGCTGCAGTGATGTTCAGTCCTACAGAGATGTGCTTCAACTCTGCAGGTTTAACACCCCTATTTCTGCAAGCTGCTTGATGCATTTGATCCAGTCAGTGCTTCATAATGCATTCTTATGTTATGAATATTGTGTTCTTAAAGGGATAGTTCGCCCAAAAATGAAAATTAGCTGTTAATGTAATCACCCTCAGGCCATCCAAGATGATTATGTAAATTTTTATTTTTGGGCGAACTATCCCTTTTTTCAACTGTTTATATTACATTACAGCCTTCCCGTAGCTCAAACAGTAGAGCATTTACTCTTGCAAGGCCAAGGCCATGGGTCCGATTCCCAGGGAAAGCAAGAACTGATAAGAATGTAAATGTGTACCTTGAAAGGCAATGTAAGTCACTTTGGATAAAAGCACAAATGCACACATTTATCAATGCATCTTGAATTGGGAGACCATTATCTAGAACAGGGCAATTAATAATAATAATTTGTTACATTTATATAGCGCTTTTCAGGTTACTCAAAGCGCTTCACATATGGAAGGGGAATCTCCTCAACCACCAACAATATAATATAATTTAATAGTAATGTAAATCTAAAATCAGAAGATTATATATTTAATATTGCTGGTAAATAAAGAGGGTAAAATATATTAATTTAAACTAAAACATAAAAAAATAAAGCGGAATCTAAGACCCAATAGGCACAATATACCATTTGGCACATTTGGATAAAAGTATTTGCAACATCTTATTAAGCTGAAAAGTATTTTTTTTTGTACTTTTTTTTTCTGAGAATAAAAGAATTTAACACTTATTCCTGAGGTACTTGGAAAAAAAATTACTCTTTCCTCCACCATTTTGAATGTATGATGCAATATCTCAAAACAACAAAGAGGTACAAAGACAATAATTCAATGGAAAAAAATTAGAAGTCATTGGTTGACTTCTAATTTTTATATACTTGAGAAAGTGGTTCCTAAACTATCACCACCAAAACATCTCCTTCCAAGTCTGTGCACTTAAAAATTTCTAAATGTTCCTAAAAACACACAGACTCATCAGACCAGACACTCAGTTGCCTTTGCATCACACTGTCTGAGAGCACCCATCTCCATGAACCATTTAATGAAGCTTCCACGGCTCACATTTACACACAAACACACAGTGATAAACGCACACACGCTTAGGGCAAGAAACTGCACTCAGCACTGTTGAATTAACCTTCAGACTTCTCTTTAGCTCCCTTGCATCTGTTGTATCCCACTGCACTGAACGACACAGTCTTCTAGACAGCTAAGAGCACACTTTAGTGTGAAATTATAATTAAAGAACTGCATCTATTATAACAGAACTTATTAAAATACTTAAAAATCTAGGGATGATTATGAGCTTTTAAGAGAATATTTGATAGACACAGACTACCAAATAATCATAGATCATGTATGAGTCAGAACTGCTGTATTTTTGATGTTCCATTTCAGACAGAAGCAGTAGGTACAACAAAACACATAAGACCAGATTAAGTTTATTTTGAGTAAAAGAATGCAAAGAAGAAAACTATATAATAATAATATATCCTATATAATTTAATAAATCCTTGCCTAACTACCTGAAGAGTGTGCTTGCTTGCCCTTAATGGACAGACTTTCAGTTTCAGTCAGACTGTACTGTCTGACTGACTCATTCACATTTTGTTGCAGCTTGGACACACACCTCTTCAAATACTCTTGGCCTTTAACAGCACTCTTCTTACTCACCTGTAATATTTGAACCGTACTTATCTTCAAAACATTTTATAGTTTTATATATCCAAAGGCCTTTTAGAGTACTTGACTTCTGCAATAGTATTTGTAATGTGTATAGTACTTTTCACAGTGTGATCTTCCGCCTACATAGGTTTAGTTTTGTGGTGTAGCACATTCACACCCAAAACACACCATATAAGCTTCTGGTAACTGAAATTTACAAATGTGGCGGGTTATGAATTTCACCTGAGAAGGAGAACGAGAAGTTTTTGGGAGCGCCTTCAGCGTGACCGGTGTCTGAAGCACGTGTCGAAACGTGACAATAACATTGGCCGGCGACAGCCTATGACGTCACTCCCCGTGTAGCCTAGAGTATAAAATGGTACCTGTTGTACACGTCAATAACTTCTTTTGTCTGAAGGAGACATGGGCAGGGATAAACGAAGCATGGCAACGGTTATCAAGTAACCATGGTTACATTAATAAACCGAGATGTGTCCTTTCAAATGGGAACTCGCTCTGCTTTGTCACAACCACTGGCATTATTGAAGATTGACTGAGTTGTTGTTCAACAACCCAGCAACCCAAATCTGCGACCTGGAAGGTCATGACGTGCCTAACTTAAGGGTCCGGGTGTCAGCTGCCTAATTGACGGAGATATGCTTCCTGTAGAACCTGTATATGTGCGGAAAATTACTAGATTTATCTATTTCGTATAGCCAATCAGAAGCATTCAACCTGAAGCAAGGATGTAGCTTAAAACTTGGTGAAGAGTGTGATCTTTGTAACTATAACCGGGACTGCCTACGAACTCCATGTGAGTCTTGAAGCTGACTTCTGCTGATGAAACTGTAAAATATCCTCAGTAAAACTTTTCTTAATTTTTTTTTTTTTTTTTTTTTTTTTTTTAGAATTCTGACACCGGGTCTTCATTCATCATATCTGGTTCTGGGTCTTTGACTGTAAATCCCCTTAGATCTCCCTGTCACTTCAGGGGACACTATACCCCTAACAAGTGGAGTTCACAGGAAAACCAGTCTCAGACGAGAGGAGATCTAGCAACACTAAAAAAAATATTATCAAGGAGGCTCACAGAGAGTCAATGACCTGATAGTATCCGATGGGAGCTCTATGAACAGAGGCCTCAGCAAGACAAATCTCAAAAATGAGAAGAGGTCTAACTACATTCTACTCTAAGGACTGCTTACAAGGAGGCTCAGAAAAGAATCTGACTCAATACTGCTATCCAAGCGGAGCTCTGGGGAGCGGAAGTCTCAGCATGATGACTCTTTAAATCAAGAGAAAACCCAACAACGCTCAAGGGTGGTTCCACCAAGAAGCCTCACAGAGAGCAATGCAATCCGCCCTAGTCACCGTGACCGAGCTTTAAGAACGGAGGCCTCAGCAAGACGACTCTCCAAAGCGAGAAGAAAAGACGTCAACTATTTGTAGTTAGATTATAATTAGACTTGTCTGTTTAATTGCTAATAACAATTTATTTTGATGGTCTGCCAACAGACATTTTGTAGACTATAAGTAAGTAGGACGCATGTCAACATATTCTACTAACTCTAAGGCCGTGTGTCCACCAAAGCGTTTTTTAGCTAGCTGAAAACGCTAGACGCTCTGCTGAAGACCCTGTGCATTGGGCGCTTGAGAGCGTTTTGGCAGCGCAGCGTTTTTTTCCGTTGAGACGTTTCGTTGCTATGATACAGAATATCCGCAGCAGTTTGAATGTTGACAGTTGGTCGGTGTGGTATTACTCCCGCCCCTCCTCCACTGTGATTGGACGGCTGGGTAAAAAGTGACAGTGATGAGCGCTGCTTTTTATCCAAAGTTGAACATTTTTCAACTCCCAGCGACCAGTAAAAACGCCGGGCGCTTGGCGCTTCAGCGTGAAAAAAAAAAAAAAACGCTCGGCGCCTCGGTAAGCTCATGGCGTTTAAAAAACGCGGCGCTCCCATTGAAAACAATTGAAAACATACGCCAGGCGCGTCGAAAAATGCTTTGGTGGACACACGGCCTAACCCTCACCAGGCTAACAGTCTACTACGATCTACTAATATGAGATAGTTGACATGTAGTAACAAAGTTACTTAAAGTTACCTACCGAACAAAAATATTTTCAGAAAGTCTTAATATACACATTTCTTTCCTTTTCAAGAAAATATATCTTGATTTAAAAAATGTTTACATATTGTACCTTACTAAAAAAACAAGAAAAAAAATGGAAATACAAAAGTGTGGGCCTTTTTCACTGACATCTTTTGTAATACCAATGGCTTTTAACTTTGGTTAGTTTATGGGGGAGAGCACAAGAGGTAATGTTAATGATCTTGATTGAGTTAATATAATAAAATAAGGTGGTGGTATGACATAAATGTAGAGTAATTTATGAAGAGATATAATAATACATTGGACTATGAGATAAAGCAAGACTAATTTGCACTCATAAAGCTATATATGACACCTAATGGATAACACCACACCACTCCTATGCTATCCTGCTACAACTGAAAATGCAGTCAGGTAAAGTAAGATGCCACAGCCTCTATTTAGCACAGCGTTATATGTGATAATGGACAGAGTATGTGTGATTTAAGTGCATTTGATAGGTGACAGATAGCAGGTGTCAGCCAGTTGTGGCACCACATCTCAAAAGTGAACTGGAGGTAGGTTTAAAATTAAAACTGACAGAAAGGTACACATCTGCGAAAGCTTACAGAGCTTTCTGTCACTTTTCTGGGTTGTTCCAACGTAGTCCATGATGGCCAAGGCATGATTTTAACCATCAAACATCTTTAAGGTATAGTTAATTTGATACCCATCAAAACAGTGTGGGATTGTGCATGATGCATATAGGTCAAGAAGACAAAAAAAAAAAAAAAAAGGCTGACGTGAAGAAGCCTCCAGCTTCTCGTGGACTCAATTGCTTGCAAAATACCAGGATTTGAAAGGGTAATGGCAATGCAGCATGTATCCACTTTCTCCTTGTGTGCTGGAAGGAAACAGTTAAACCTAATATCACCTGAAGTAAAAATAGACACTGTCTTCTTCCTGACTTGCATGTATGCCCCTGAATGAAACCATGTGATCTTCTATCACCCACCCCCTTTATTCCTCTCTCTCCTCCATTTTATTTTCTCTCTACAAATTATAAACAATTCTAAGAAACATACAATCCACTGTGCAGGCTTTTTTCTAACGCCCAGCCCAGAAATACCCCAGGCTCATTTTACATTACAAGCGAGAGACATAACGTTGTGCTTGTTTCACTCATATTCACTCGTTTAGGTAATTGTTTTCTTCATGTTCTCCTGGGGGAAAGAATGTGTGCTTTAATCATGCTGCTTCTTTTCAGCGCTCTGACCATCCATGTCCAAGAAAAATCCCTCCAGGCTCTTTCTGTCATCATAATTTTGCTTAACGTGAATGTTTTTGTCTGGTTGATGGTCTCATGCGATTGGCCATGTTCCGCCGTTTTACACTTTTGGGGTTCTTTGGAGACATATAAAGGTCTGTATAGCATTACACTCTAAATAAAGCTTCCAAAAAGAGGTTTCTGTAATGCCACAAAAGATGCATTTTGGGTTCCACAAAGAACCTTTAACATCCATGTACATTTTCCACTACACAAAAGGTTCTTTAAAAGTGGGAAAAGGTTCTTCAGATTATTAAAATGTTCTTAACCTTGATGCATGGATAGCTAACTAAACTAAATGCATGGAGAGCATTTGTGGAACAGTTTGTATTACTTGAATATTGCAGTAGGAGTGCTCCTTGATGATTGGACCTTAGCGTCATGTGACTGCTTACATCAGCACTTTTCAGCTGCCTTGAACAGAAACGGTGAAATAATCAAAGATTGGCTCTTGTGAGTAAAATAGAGCACATGTTTTACAATCATTAATTATGAAAGACCATAAGCAATGGAGATGCTGGCATAAGGACATTTACATAGAAATCAATGCTGAGAGGTTTAATGGCAGGGAGATCCAAGAGAGTGTTTGGGCTAAAGTTACAGAGAGCACAAACACTATAACACTCAAAATCATAGTTATGTAACCAACGGAGACAGACCGCTTTTAGAAAACAGTGTTTCATACCTCACTGGGCCGAGGACATTTTCACTGACTCGCTCTCTTTTTCTCTGAGTCACATAGTGCTTCTTGTTGTAATATTTGGTTATGACTTTCATAACTCATCTGCTGAGAGAGACAAAAAGTGATCCTAGTGTCCATGAATATGCACTCACATACACACACACTAACAAATCCATATCCAAAGCTCTCCAGGGGGTAAAAACAGCCACAGGTAGCCATAATATTGTTGTGCATTTGTATGGTGTAATAAAAGTTAATTAGGATCTTATTTTTTTTTATTGTTCTAGAATAGTGAAAGTCATACAGTTTTAGAATGAAATGAGTGTGTATTGATAGATTTTTCCTTTTGAGTGTGTCTATTGATATATTTGTCCTTTTTGGGTGAACTGTGCCTTTAAACGACACCAAACGATAAATAAGGGTCTTTTCTAGGACCCTTAGAGCCATGACTCGAAAAAAGATTTGTTCATTTTGATGAATGAGTTCGAACATGAGAGTTACGGACGCTCATCACAGAACAGAGCAAGGCGAGCATTTGTGCTTATAAAACTTAAACTTTTTTATTTATTTTTTAAATGACAGATCGTTTCACTAGATAAGAACCTTATTCAGCGTCTGGTGTCGTTTAAAGCCCTTTGAAGCTGCACTGAAACTCTCATTTGGACCTTGAACTGTTTGGTTCCCATTGAAGTCCATTATGAAAATCCTGGAATGTCTTCATCAAAAACTTTAATTTCTTTTCGACTGAAGAAAGAAAGACACATGGACATCTTGGATGGCATGGGGTGAGTAAATTATCAGCAAAAGTTTTTTTGTTTTTTTTAAAGTGAACTACTCCTTTAAGTTGAAAACAAAACCATTCTTTTGTACCAGCACTTTTCAATGAACTGGTTGTTCCAGTTCACAAAATCGATCTGAATGATTTGTGTAATCTGAATCTTGAGTTCAGCTAACTGGCTTAGTGTTCTACAGATGATATTAAACTCATACAGAGTTTGGAATGATATTAGGGTGAGTTAATGCAAATTTCTTTAAATATGTTGATTTCATCCTTGCAGAGTTCATCTAGCCAAGTCAAGTCATCTTCATTTATAACGCTTTTAACAATGCAGATTGTTCCAAAGCCGCTTTACAGTGATAATAGGAAATTATGTAACAGAGATTGTTTTGGCCTTATGAAAGCTCTAGAATAAAGTTATCTTCCAGCAAAAGTTACTTTTACGTAATTTATTCACTTCTGTTGCAACGATCATTAGTTATTAACTGAGGGGCCACTAACACGACACCGTTTTAACAGAAAACTCTTAAGTTCTCTCTTCGCCAACTTTAAAAAACGTGAACCTGTGAGAACGCTGATGGCATGCACATGGGTATTAAGAGTTTAGTCTATAGGGATGCGAAGGACATGTAGTCCTTCCCTAAAAAAACAAGGGGAGGGACAACCCAGCAAACAAATTTAGGTTCTGGGAACGTTAGTTTTTGGTTCCCTGAGCGTTCCTTAAACTTTCCCTTGGGAACGTTCCCGGAACATTCTCCTTATGTTATAAAAATGGAACCTAAAAATAACCTACATGGAACGTTTCTATAACGTTCTTGTTTGGTTCCAAAAAAAAAAAAAAAAACCTCATGGGACCATTCGGAAACGTTAGGGGAACGTTCTGTGTTTGTTGGGTAGTGACCCTTCAGGACTGCGTTGTCGTCACGTCCAGACGCAGGTCCTTCATCAGATCTGAATACGGCCTGGATCCGGCAGATTGCGGTAAACCCCGGGATAAACAGAGAGACTAATATTAGTGTAGATGCCATTCTTCTTATGATGTAACAAGTACATTAGGATTTATGGGAAGTGTTCCGGTTCTGGCTAACCTAATCTATGCAGCCTTTCATTGAATTATAGAAGTCTATAGTGTGTTGTGTGTATGCAAGTTCAAAGAGATGTGTTTTTAGCCTATAGCTTTGAACTGACAGAGCGTGTCTTCTTCCCGGACAATGTAAGGAAGACCGTTCCAAGGTCATCTTTGATAATGCTGGTTACCAGAGCTCCATATATTTATTGATCCTAGAAGCAGAGCTTAAAAAAATGCTCACGGTCCAACTAACTTCATTACCTCCTAAAACCAAGAGCAGAAATAATGTACTGTCCTCAACAAAACTTCACGCTGACTTCTCCTTCGATCTCTGTAACAACACTGCATACAAAACCAATGAAGCATAGTCGATCTTCCCTCTCTCGCTTTCTCTGTTTCTGCTTCAATTTTCAGGGATGAGCTGTGTTGTATACATGGAAAGATTGTAGAGGGGGAGCTTAATTCAATATTTCATGAGGGATGGTTGAAGGCATGTGTTAATGTGCCATACCACTAATTTGTGCATATCTGCATGTGTAGGCTATGTGGTATCAGATGTGTGATCTATAATGAAGCTTTGCCAACGTTAATTATCTTGTCTTATATAGGTACACACCTGCATTATTTGTGAATTTCACGCTCCATACTTCTTTCTCTGTGAAGAGAAGTAATCGCTGAAGCTTTGTGTTGGGCCAGGACTCAGTGCTGTCAGTAATAATCTTTTATTTAAGGCCCTGCCTGCAAATGAAGAAGTGCTATTCCACCCTTTACACAGACGCTCCCCTCTTCCCTGTCTCTCATATCTATAGAGGTAGGTGAATAAAGGCTAATAATGTTAAAGAGCTGTTACTGAACTTAAGCTGAAAAAGGTGACAAGAGATCAAGCAACTAATAACAGCCCAAACCTCAGGAGGTACACCTTGTAATAAAAGTTTGCATGTACTTTAAAGTGATTGGATGAATGGTAATTACAAGATTTATGCATTCAGGTCTAATTACAGAAGAGAGAGAAGAGGCTTAAAATTTTAAACCTGCTCCATTTGACCATGAGAGGAAAGCCCCGTACGAATGAGAGGCCAGAAAGTGTATCTAAAAAGCTTACTTATACATATAAATTCAATTTAAAAAAGACTGAAGAGAATTACCTAAGTAAATAAACAATATCTAACCATGTTATTTATTATATTTTGATGCAAAATTAGTGTCTGTTGGTCATTCCGTGAAAATACTATTTTATAAAATAATTTGGATGCCTTGTGACTAATGTCTCAGTTTTAACGTTGATATCCATGAACTATTTAGTTATCAGACAGTCAGGATAAGGCTTTACTGCCATCTATTGGATGTAGAGTGCTGCCAAAGTGGTGGTTTCCCATTCAGAGATTAAAGGAATTGTTCACCCAAATATGAAAATTAGCCAATGATTTATTAACCCTAAGTCATCCTAGATGTATATGAAATTCTTATTTCAGACGAATACATTCGGAGTCCTGAGAAATGTTCTGGCTCTTCCAAGCTTTATAATGGCAGTGAATTAATGTTTTGAAGTCCATAAAAATACTCCACACAGCTCCAGGGGGTTAAGCCTTCTGAAGCGAAGCGATGTGTTTGTTTGAGAAAAATATATGAAAAAGTTTATAAAGTAAAAAAAAAAAATTGCTTCCGGCCAAAAGAACATACTAATTTAATTTAAGCAATTCACTGCCATTTTAGGCTTGGAAGAGTCAGGATTTTTTTTATTATAACTATTCTTCTGAAAAAAGAAGGTCATATACACAAAGGATATCTTGAGCGTGAGTCAATCATTGAGTAATTTTCATTTTTTGGGTGAACTATCCCTTTATGCCTAGCCCATAGCCCTTTAAACCTCATCAACAGAAAGCTTTTTCTCTGTCATGGGATTAAATAGTTCTAGACTTAGTCTAGTCCAGAGTTTAATAAACTGATTTCCTGGAGGAAGATTAGAGCAAGGACTAAACTGATGCTGAAAGGGATAGTTCACCCAAAAATGAAAATTCTGTCAGTAATTACTCACTCTCATTTTGTTCCAACCCCGTAAGACTTTCGATCATCTTCGGAACACAAATTGAGATATTTTAGTTTAAATCTGATAGCTGGCTCAATCCAGGCTGCAAGATAATTTCATCTGACGGCCCAGAAAAGTTAGAGCACTACTCCATCTGTCCAGGTCCTTCAGTTTCCCAAGTCCGTGCATGTTGATAAGCTCTTTATAAGTTTTCAATATAGTTCAGGTCAGGGTACTGGGATGGCCAAGCAGAAAAGTCATTTTGTGCTCAATTACTTTTTTTTTGTGTGTGGTTGTTGATTTTTAACATCTACAGGCTATATGAACCAGTGACTTCAGTGTTTATCAGACAGTCAGGAAAAGGTTATACTGCCATCTGTTGGTTGCATATTACTTTTATTGCCTAAAGGTTTCATGGCACTAAATTAACCAATTAAGTTATTCTGATAAAAATTCACTGCTGCTGCTGCAAAAAAAAAAAAAAAAACTTTGTGTGACCTCGCAGCCAAAATAAAATAACCACGTGTATTTTATTTACACAGTTTAACACAAACTGATAAGCATTATTTTTTGTCAAATTAAGACTCAACAGCCAGTCCTTTCAGAAAAACGCGGAGTTTTTTGTGATTGTTGCGGTCAAAAAGTAATTTCTTATTACTTCCTATGATAAGCAAGCAAATAGGCCTACATCACAGAAAGTGCTGGAATATTTAATTTCTCACCTTGTTTTATTTCAGGCTGTAACGAGTGGAAATAAGGTGTTCAACTCTCTAATTTTAAATTTCATATTTAAAAGATCTTAGTTACAACAGAGTATAATGATACAAATAATGATATCAATTTTCATACCAATTAAGGTTCATAATACAATAATTGCATACTGTACAAAGATTAAATTAGGCCTAAGCCTAGTACAATTGATTTATTTATCTTTTGTCATACTATTATTAAAATGAAAAAAACAAAAACAAAAACAATAATCAACACGCTTTCAGACGCAGATCAACACGCTAAATAAGGCTTATCACAGCTCGGTTAATAAACAATTCATTTTCCAGCATTAAAGGATAGGCTAATATATGATGACTGCATTCAAGACTGTTTAGCAAATTACCAGCACGTCGGCAATAATTTCCAATGAAATGCATCAATTGTTTTTAAAGTTAAACAAATAAAAATGGATTCGCATTTGATAGGCTACTCACACTCTGATGTCATCCACCTTCGCTGGTCCTCTAATTCGCTAGCGTTGTCACTAAAAACCATGCTAAAAACCTAGGGTCCTAGAAATGCGGTCCTAGAAGTGGGGTTCTGAAAATGCAGCCTCCGTTTTTGCAAGCAAATGCTACTTCCTCCGTTTCACAGCAACTTATCACAGAAACAAAAGTGAAAATAAGCAGGAGGGCGCGATTCAACTATAACAACGCTGACGAGTAATTTCCCCATTAACCAGATCGATCACGATGGACAAATATCCCCTCACTGTCGAGGGAGACTGGGGAACTGAAAACGCTAAAAGTGTGAAAAATAAACTTCTTATTCACTTTCAGAGTAAGAAGAAATCTCATGGAGGAGACTGCGACGTGCAATATAATGGCGAGAGCAACTCTGCTACAATTCTGTTCAAATCATCTGACAGTAAGTGCTACAAACAAAATGTTAATATAACACGTTTTACATATATGTAACGTTCTGATAAGTAAATTAAATCAAGCTGTTAAGATGTTATCATGATATTCAGAACTCAGGCACACCAACAATAACAACACATAGTTTCCATTTTTATGAGAGCAAAATTTGTATTTTGATGCATCTGACTATGTCTGATTGTTTGTGTTTAAGTTCGAGATGCCGTACTCCTTCAGGAAGAACACATTATTACTATTGACAGTCATAAAATCAAGCTGAAAGTGTACAAACCCAGCGATGCAGACAGCACTGGACAAAAGGTGAGATATTACCACAAATTCCATCTTGACTGCATCAAGTCAATACTTTTGAACAATATATGGTCTATCATAAAAATCTGAAACTTATTTTATTATACAAACATGTTTTATAGTTTCTTTAGAAATGGTTGTTATTTCTCTATATTGTTGAAAGAGGGCGGAGGAGAGAACACGTAATGTTTTCTACATGTTTTGTTCTCCATGTAGTCATAAATGCTTTATTTGTTTGTGTTCAGACGGCGCAGGCATGTGGAAATCAGAAACCAAGTAAGACAATCATCTGAACTTTGTCTCCAGCTCCTTGTATCACGTGTTATTTCATTATTTAGGTTATCTTACTGTTATTACCCATGTATTTACTCCTTTTCAGCAGTAAAGATATCAGTCATGTATTTGTAACCCCCTTCCCCTCACCTCCTCAGTCCCAAAAAACCCCAACAACAATCATTTGCTGTATAATTGCCTACAGCTATAGGGAGTCTTAAAATAAAATCCTTCCATTTACAAGAGAAGAATGTGTTGTGGTGTATCTGACTAAGCCTGATTGTTTGTGTTTAAGGCAGAGATGACAAACTATTCCAGGCAAAACATATCAAAACAACTGACAGCAATCAAATCAAGTTGAACAAGTCCAAATCCAGTGATGCAGAGAACCAGGGAGACAGGAATGGACAAAGAGTGAGTAGACTTATTTTAAAATGCTAAATTAGGAACAACAGTGCTTTGCTTTTCCAAATAAACAATGAACAAGTGCAAACCAAACCCTTTAGATTGAATCAAGCCACTGCTACAGTATATATGGTCTATACGAATTTAGAACATTAGTCATTAAAATATTACTGTTTTATTGTTGAGATGTAGGCACATTTTCTCTATAGGAAGATGGTTGCCATTTTTCTGTACTGTTTCACAAGGTCGGAGATTAAAAAAAGAATAAATAACTTGTCCAACTTGTTTAGTATGGTTTCTATTTGTACATATTCTAAATGTTTTACATTTGTCTGGTTCTAGATGGGGCAGGCAAGTGGAAATCAGGAACCAAGTAAGTAATCATCTGGAAATATGTAAATGTGATATTTTTTATTGGTTAGGTTGTTTTACCGTTATAGCTGATGTACATAAATAATTTTCATATTAAATTATAAAGACATGAATCAGGTAGTTACCTCATTGGTATACAAATATTGAGGTTAGTTTAATTATAGGGGGACCTAAACAAGTCACTTTTAATTTTCCTGAAGGTCAAAGTGTCCCGCAATTCAAGCTGAATGTGAAGAATCCTCAAGAGTCAAGTGCTGTGGTCTTGGAGGACCTTCCAGATGGTTTTAATTCAGATGTTGTGACTCTTTTGGTGGAGAACATTACAAGTCTTTCTGAACATGACTTTGGCATGGAATTAATACCAGAATTAGGAAAAGCAGTTGTGACGTTTAAAAATCCCAGTGGTAAGTTGTTCTGCTCATATAAAAATGTTGACTGAAAAATATCGACCACTTACAAAGGATTGAAACCATTTCAAAACTGTACTCTTTAAACCTGCTATGTGTTCAAGGCGAGAGACAAGGATATCATGATCAATCATCTGAACTTTGTGCCATCCGACAAAGTGTTTGTCGCCATCTGTCGGTGTAGTGTAGGGTTGCCATTTGTCCCGGGACGTCCCGATTATTGGGCCTAATTTATTCGTCCCCGCGCGGGATCTCTCTTGTCCCGATTATTGAGTGCTGTTAAGTCCCGTAAATTAGTTCAAATCTCCTGGAATCTAGAGCTGCACATGCGAGACAGAGCATAGCCTATTGTATGTGCGATTTTTTTTAACCATTCAATGAAACAATTTATACAAAAAACTGGTTCACAGAAATTAAATAACACCATTAATACTTTATACCTACAGTTGCAGGACAGTTCCTTGAGGACAGCAGAACACATGACAAGTTCAAGAAGAGTAATCTGAGGGCCCGTGCACTGGAGAGAAGCACATGTGTGCGGGTGGAGAATCTTCCAGCTAAAGCCAACAACAACGAGATGCTGCTGGAGCTTTATTTTGAGAAATTTGGAGGTTCAATAGAGGAAGTTATCACAATTCCAGCAGAACAAGCAGCCATTATTACCTTTAAGGAGGAAGAAGGTATAGTTCAAGTTCAGTTTTATTTATATAGCACATTTACAACAGCCACTAGGCTGACCAAAGTGCTTTACAGAACACCAAGATTAAAAGAAGATATAACATGCCTAACAAAAAAATAAATAAAAGCAACATAGCTAAGAGTAACCATAAAACAGGAGTAGCAAAACAGTATCAGCCTCAAAAATAAATCAGTAAAACCAGCCAAAGAAAAGAATTAGTATACTAAAGAAAACAGGTAGGTTTTTATTAAAGACTTGAAAGCAGACAGAGAAGGGGCCGTAATCTGTAGAGGCAGGGTGTTCCAGAGTCGTAGCTCTGCCACTGCAAATACACACTCCCCTCTACGCTTGAGGGACTACCATCAGAGCCCGTCACACGTTCTTAGGCTTCTTGATGGAGTGTAGGGATGAAGAAGTTCAGAGAGATAGGCAGGAGCTATAGAGATTTAAAAAACAAAGAGTAGAATTTTTAAATCTATTCTCAGATGAACTGAAAGCCAGTCTAGAGATCTGAGAATAGGAGAGATATGATCATATTTATGACACTCGAAGAAGTCTGGCCGCAGCATTTTGTACAAGCCGAGTACAATTTGCGGGTCATCTGCATAAAACTGAATGGACACACCATGTTTTCTTATAACAGAGCCCAGAGATAGCATGCAGAGAGAAAAGAGATACAGTAGGGAGACAAAATAGAGCCTTGTGGAAGGCCACAAGGAGAAATTACCCATCTTTACTAAAAACTTTCTGTCAGACAGGTATGACTGAAACCATTTCAGAACAGTAGCTTTTAGATCTAGACTAGCGTCTTGGGTGGGTCTAAAAGCTTCTGTTCTGAAATGGTTTCAGTCAAACCTGTCTGACAGAAAGTTTTTAGACCCTGTTTGGAGGCACTTGTTCATAAGAGATACCATACCTGACCCAATCGAATCAATAATTAATTTAATAAATCTTGGGTGAATGATATCGTTGGGACAAAATGAAGGTTAGAGCTTGACAATCACTTCCTTCAGTGTCTGGAGGTTGATAGGTTCCAAAACCTCCCTTAAAGCAGAAACAGGTGACAAGATTTGGGAATCACTTAAGTTAGGGCAGAACGCTAAGTTTTAAGTTAGTAATTTTGTTAATTAAAAAAATCTCACAAAGCCTTCACATAGAGCATCAAAAGCAATAGCCAATGTGTTAACAGAAGGATTAACAACAAACTGATGAACTGAAAACAGAACCTTTGGTTTAGAGTGATTGGATTCAATTAAGTAGAAATATAAATGTATATTAAATACATATACAATTGTTTGTAGACTTTTCTGTTATGGTTCTAGACAATATCAATATCATTGCATTTATTCATTGTACATGCAACTTTTACACTTTACAGCCAAAGAGAGAATTTTGAAGCAAGAGAATAACATCTGTGAGGTTCCAGTCAAGATATATCCCTACTTTAAATCACTGGATACAGTCTTGTATGGTGGCAACAGACCACATTTGAAGCTGCCTGAACCCATTACAGTCAGTGTACATCCTGCCATCAGGAAGTTCCTCCTCATGAAAGCGGAGATTTCCTCTATTAGTGGCCAGCTGAGCTCACATTTCTGCAAAATAAACATGGACAAACCTGAAGCTTTGCTTAGTCCTGATCCAGCATTACTGAAACAGAAAAGAGTTACCAGAAGACACATTGATGGCTGGAGTAAGAATGCCTGTGATGCCTTCAAGAAAATAATCTCAAACTACACAATATCTGAGTGGCCGGTGTCACACACCTTGTGGTCTAAAGTGGAGAGTGATGTAAAGGAATTGGTGAAAGACAAGGTTTTCACAGATATGGATGCCTCTAAAGGTGTCCTGACACTGGCGGGAATGACCCATGAGATTACTGGACTGAAGCCCATCATGGAGAAAATTATAGAGAGAGCAACAAATCAAATGGAGAGAGAGAAGATCAGTGTGACAGACCATATGGAGATTTCTCCTGCCATGTACTCTCTGCTTTTACAAGATGGCCTGAAAACTGCTGTTTCTCCACAAATGCACATTGACTACAATAAAAAAATGAACAGACTACATTTTTCAGGAATTCATTCAGAAATTCTTGCATTCAAGAATTGGGTCCTTGAGAAGAAATTAAGCATGAAACAGAAGCCCTTAAAGATTGACCGTTCAGTCCTGGAGTTCCTGAGATCAGTGAACTGTGATGAAATGTCCACAGATCTCTTTATATCTCATAGAATAACTGCTGTCTACACAATCGAGAATGGAGATGTTGTTGTGAGTGGGAGCACAGAAAAAGCACTTGTTGAGGCAGAGAAGAGGGTGAATATGGTTCTTGCATCCAAAGAGCTCATTGTAGAAGATCAGGGTGTCCTTCAAATGCCAGAGTGGCAAGATCTCAAAAAACAATTGGAAGAAACGTTAAATACTTCTAAAAAGAAATCTGTGTTTATTAATCATTCACAGAGAGGCAAAATAATAGTGACTGGATTCAGAGACCCAGTGATGGAGGTCAGTGATAACTTGGGACATTTCATTGTAGAACACACTAGAATTGAAGAAACTGTTCGTGTCAAATCACATGCAGCAGTTGAATTTATAAAAGAAAGAAAATCACAAAACTGGCAGCATTTAATTAAGTCTGATGAGATGAAAGTGAATTTTGATTCAAAGAGACCCTGGATCAAACTGTCTGGAGAGCGTAAATTTGTCCAGCCAGTTTTGACTGTCTTTAAAAGGTTGGCAGATGCTCTTTACACAGATACACTCATCATTAAAAAGGCAGGAGCAAAGAAGTACTTCAGGGAACAGGGTAAAATGATTCTCTCAGTACTGTTGAAGGATAAAAGATATGTGGTGGTGCTCCAGGAAGACGACATGCTGGAAGAGGAGGAGGATGAATTTACTCAGCACAGCTTTGAAGATTTTGGCCAGGTCTCTTGTGAAGTTCGAACTCCAGGTGGAATAACTGTTACTGTCAGGATGGCAGACATTTGCAAGCTCCGTGTTGATGCTGTGGTCAATGCTGCTAATGGAGATCTGATGCACAGTGGTGGTGTAGCTTTCGCACTTCTACAAGCTGCCGGACCATGTCTACAACAATACTCTGACCATTACGTAAAAACAAATGGGCCTCTGAAGCCTGGAGATGCCATCATCACTGAAGCTGGACGTCTTCCCTGTAAATATGTGGTACACGCTGTTGGACCTCGCTTCAGCGATTCAGACCGACAAACCACTGTGCAACGCCTGAGACGTGCTGTGAGGGAAAGCTTGAACCAGGCGTCGAGCAAAAACTGCTCCTCTATTGCAATTCCAGTGATTAGTTCAGGGATATTTGGTTGTCCTCTTGAACTTTGCACTGAGTCAATCGCCAAGGAAGTGTGTGACTACATTGAAGCTCATAACCGAAGAGGCTCCAGTAGCACATTAACTGCGATTCACTTGGTTGACAATAATGGCAACAATGTAAAAGCCATGGCTCAAGCGGTCAGAAAGGAGTTTGCTGCTTATAACCCTAAAATGACTTTCCCTCAGCAAAACAAACCTCATGGGTATAGTAACGAACAAGGCTCTCGTGGTCGTGGTCGTGGCCGTGGTCGTGGCCGTGGAAACTATGGCCAAAGAAACCATGAGTTTGAAGATCCCAAAAGCTGGGGTAATAAATCCTTTGAAGGACAGGCACCTTTTGAAAGGTTGAGTGTTCTTGAGACCAAAACTACAAAAGAGGGACTCAAAATCTTTCTGAGCGAAGGAAACATCCAGGATGCACATGTAAGTGTAAATATTGAGTTTTTTGTTCCACAAAATATCTAACAATCCTAACAAGAAAGAAAGAAAGAAAGAAAAACACAACACTGCTTAAAATTATACCTTTAGAATTATAAAATAAAATATAATTAAAAGGATAGTTCACCCAAAAATCAAAAGTCTGTCATTTATTTTACGCACCCTTATGTCATTACAAACCTTCTGCTCCATAACAGAATTTACATTTTAGACTGAACTATCCCTTCAATGATACATTCTCTGGAAAATAGCATACAGGTCAGATCAAAGTGAGGTATTTTATATTGTTTTTATGGTAATTGGGACCATTTCCTCAAAGTAGTATCTCCTTTTTTTTTTCTCCTGCAGGCTGATATCATTGTAAACACTATGTCGGAGGACTTGGACCTCAGTAAAGGTGCCGTCTCCAAAGCACTCCTTCAGACTGCTGGCCATCAGCTCCAGTCAGAAATCCACAGAGCTGGTCGCTCAGGCAAAATCAGTTATGGTGAAATGGTCGTCACAAATGGTTACACACTAAAATGTCAAAAAGTCTACCATGTAGTTTGTCCATTTTGGAAAAAAGGCTCAGCAGATATGGTAAGAATATTTTGTAATTTAAATTGATCAAAAATATCATTGCTGACTGATTAAATGTTATGCTAAATATGTAGGTTCCATTTATTTATTTAGATGGATGAATGAATGAATGAATGAAGTATTTATATAGCGCATTTTTCTAATGTGCTACTGTACACCCAAAGTGCTTTACAGTCATGTCAGAGGGTCACTCCTCAATGATGATGGTGCTTATTTAAAGATTATAATAGATATTTATTTACATCGTAAAAGGTACTCGTTCAGATCATTAGAGATTGCCTGAAAAAAGCAGATACCTGGAGAATGGCTTCAGTCGTCTTCCCAGCTATCGGCACTGGGAATCTTGGCTTTCCTAAAGATGTGGTGGCCAGAATCATGCTGACAGAGTTCCAGGAATTTAACGCTACAAATCTCAGAGAGGTCACTGTGATCGTCCACCCTTCTGACAAAGAGAGCATTCAGGTGAGTGAAGGAAAAATAGATGCAAGAACCATGAAAAACAAAGTCAAGGTTTTTCCCATCACATAAAGTATTATCAATATGTGCTTTTTTTAAAAACACTATAAATTATCTAAATAATTTACCATAGTTTCTCATGTTAAAGTTGTCTTGTATATTTCTGTGTTTTATCTATTAGTGCTTTACCGGCATCTTTAGAAATAAGATCCAGGATCCCATCACTAAAGGAGCACATCAACATTCAATGCCTAAAATAAATAATTCTGGCAAGTCAGCTCAGAACTCTGGTAACTCTCTTATCTGATGTCCATCCAACTTATTTGTTTTGTACATTTCATTACAATATTCAGATAAAAAATATATATATACAGGAGGATATATTTAGGATAGTGACAAAATAAAACTAGAGATTTTCCATATACATCTTTATGTTTTTCTTTAGAGCTTGCTGGCAGAGTCTCCTCTCCCTCTCTTGGGGTGCACACTATGCAGTTGGGGCGAGTGACTCTGGAGGTTTCATCGGGAGATATAACTAAAGAAAAAACTGATGCAATTGTCAACTCTTCAAATCAGACATTTTCTCTGAAAGCAGGTTAATCAAACTTCACACACTGTCTTGCTTATTTGAATTAATTTCTGTTTCATTTATAATTTATATCACATTTGAAGAGAATTATAATGTAACTGTATTTTTTTTTTAATTGTAATCCAGGAGTATCCAAGTCCATTTTAGATGCTGCTGGATTACAAGTGGAACAAGAATGTTTACAGATTGGTTTGTATTTTTTTTAATCTATTATCATTTCTTGTTGATGGACATTACCTTTTTGAATACTTCAAAAGTGATCTAATGAACTTTAGATACAATTGGTAAACCTCCTCCTCTCTTTTCTATTGGTAAACCCATTTTCTTTCGATAGTGAGATCATCAAAAATGCAGCAAACAGAGATTGTGACCTCAGCTGGGCTCCTGTCATGTGGAAACATCATCCATATTATTGGTCGCAATGATCCCTCTGGCGTTAATGATGTTGTTTTCTCTGTTCTGAAGTTGTGCGAGTCTCGCCAAATTACTTCTGTTGCCTTCCCTGCTCTTGGCACTGGTAAAAATGCTTTGTGTGGTCTTTATATATATATATATATATATATATATATATATATATATATATATTATACTGAAATATTGTGTGAATTATTTATGATTCTTCGATCTTTAATCCTTCAGGTCAGGGTGGTGCAAAACCAGGTGATGTTGCAGATGCAATGGTTGATGCAGTTGTTGACTTTGTGAAGAAAAAGAAACCGGTGCATGTAAGGTTTGTGAAGTTTCTCATATTCCAGACGAACATGTTGGCAGACTTCCACCAAAGTATGGTCAGAAGATCTGGTGAAAAAGTACAGGAGGATAAAGGTCTGTTCACCAAAATTAAAGGTCAGTAAACAATAATACAAAGTATGCTAATCCTATTCATTCTTGTTTTTCTTAAACGCAGTAATTAATTCCTCTTTATCTTTCCAACAAAAATGTACCTTGCCTTGAATAAAAAAAAAGACTTTTTTACATGGGAAAGTTCAGAATCTCCCTCAAATGAAGAATTTGTGATGGTGGGTGAGGAAATTGAGCCAGCTGTGTTCCAGCTGTGTGGAGAGACACAAGAGGACCTGAATGAAGCCAGAGACATGATCAACAGCTTGATATTACGGGAGCACTTGACCATCCCAATCCGTGATCCAGCCATTGCTCATTTCACAAAGGAGGATGTAGAAATTCTGAACGGCATGCAGAGGGAGTTCACAATCAATGTCCAACTTGAGAAGAAAGGCCAAGACTCTGTCGTCACATTGGAGGGACTGACAAGAGACGTTCATAGTGCAGAGAGTCGTATTCGGGATATGATCCGCAAGGTGGAAAGGAATGAAACCCGAAGACATGAGGCATTTATGATCGGCAGTGTAGTCAAGTGGCAATATCAGGAGAATGGACGTAGCATCAAAAACTTTGATATGTTGACTAATTATGACCTGGAAAAGGCCTTTCAAAACCGGCTGCCTTCAGTGAAAATCAAGATTAATAATGATGAATATGAGGCCGATTTAGTTCGCAAAGAGGCCACAAGAGGGAGAGTGAGGATTGAACTGAACAGAGTAGATCTGAAAGGTGCGAATATTTTATAATTTAGACAATTATCCAAAGGCCATCATGTACAAAGTTTAGTTATTCATGTTTTTGTTATTTTTGTCCATAGATGCAGCACCAGCTCAAAGTTCTTTGCCTTCACACTGGGAGGACATGAAAGGGAAGTCAGTTGTTCTTGTGAAACTCACATCAGGCTCGAATGAATATAAAGATGTCGAGAAAGAGTTCAGAAGAACCGGTCTAACCCCTAACATCATTGAAGTAAGACTAGATGAAGGGGAAAGACAAATCTCCTGTTTATTAGTTTCGAAAGGTTCTGGTTTGCATTTTATTAGTATGTTGAAATTCTAATATTTATTTTTGTCTTTAGATTGAAAGAGTTCAGAACAGCACACTTTGGAAAAACTATATGATCAAAAAGGAGGATCTGGAAGACAAAAACAAGCACAAAAAAAATGAAAAGCGTCTCTTCCACGGCACTGGTCCTGATAAGACAGATCAGATCAACCACCACGGCTTCAATCGCAGCTATGCTGGAGCACATGGTATCAATCAAATTCAGCATAAACTTTATTTCCACTTGTATCCATTTGTGTTAACAGTCTATTGTTCTTGTTCTGTTTTTAGGAGCCATGTTTGGGAATGGATCATATTTTGCTGTGGACCCGAGTTACTCAGCTCAAGGCTACTCTCAACCTGATGTCAAAGGGCATAAACGCATGTATCTCGCCAGGGTGCTTGTCGGTGATTTCACTCAAGGAAATCAAGGCCTTCCTGTTCCCCCTGCGAAGAGCTCCAATAGTGCTGATCTGTATAACAGTGTGACTGACGACATCAACAACCCAACCATGTTTGTGATCTTCAATGATGTACAGGCTTACCCTGAATACCTAATCACCTTCCAGTAGCGATTATGAGATCTCCGTTTCTGTTTTTGTTTCCCGTTTTGTCATTTGGTGTAGCTGAAAAAACTGGTATGTGAAATTTTTACTGGGAATGTAGACTGGTTGCATCATGCTCATATAAATGAGAGAACAGCAATTTATCCTGAGAAAGTTTCCTTCTAATCTTTATTTAATCAATAATTATTTGTTTTCATATATTGAAGTATTGCCAAACAAAGAAAACAGTTTGTGCTGAACATATATATGGGGATTATGTGCATGCAGATTAAAGGGACACATTGATTAAAATTAGACATGTCATTATATAACAAAGGACTTAAATTATGATTTGTTAAAAAAAAAAAAAATATATATATATATATATATATATATATTATTTGTTATGCTGTGTAAATATCCTTAGATATCCTTACAAAATTTAGGCAGAATATTAATTACAAATGTTAACTAGCATAATAATAATAATAAAAAAAAAACTGTTTGTCTTTTCAAATCTGTCGTGTGTCATATTGAGTTGGCTTGTGCATTTTGCTGGGAGAATATGTTGCGTTCACTTGTAATTACCGTAAATACATTTCTTTATGCTTTTGAATGGTTGAATACACTAATCAGTCTGCACAGTGCCACTTCCAAGTCGAGCACACCATGGGTGCTTCTTAATACTCAAATTGATGCTTCCTCTTTTCCTCGCTCCTCTATCCTCAAACCAGCATTCGGGCGAGTACCCAATGACCGAGTACCCGCTAATATTTGATTTAACAGGAGGAGTTGTATTACGTTGTCGTTTGTGCTGTGCGTGAGGGCAAGGAATCAATAGGCACGGGTGGATTGAGGGTTCAATAGCCAAGACTATTTGGAGTCAATTCGGTACCCACTACCCACTTATATGCAGCTGCTTTCAAATGGTCCGAAGACCATCAAAGGTTTCAAATGACAGTCCATCAAGCGCATCCATTCATGATAAAAGTGCTCGAAATGGCTCTGGGGGGTCAATAATTGTCTTCTGAAGTGAAGCAATGCATTTGTGCAAAATGCAATGCCTATTGCCTATTATACCTATGCAAAAAGTAGGTATAAAGTTCTTATTAAAAATTCTTATTGGTTGTGATAATAATACTAATAAAATGCTGCAAAAAGTATCAACAAGCAAGTATTATTTTCAAAAGAATGGTATTTTATACAATGAAATGAATTTGTACAACTTTTAGTTGATTATCTTCACTATTTTCTGATTGTAATGCCATTTCCAAGGAAGCTATTAGAACATAATAATTATTTTTATTTACAAACAGTCGTACTTCTGGTATCAAGTTGCTTTTATTAAATAATATTTGTTTAGCCAACTTTTGCCTATTTTCGACTTGAATGCGTGACATGTTATCAAGAATGCCTGACTTGGAGGTAGCCTATCCAATTGAAGGGAGCAGTCAGGTATCGTAGGCCTAAACCACTGTGTTTACATGTTCTAGGGTAAACTTTGCATTAGCAATCGCAGTACAGTGTCCTCGACACTAAAGGTTTCATGGCAAACTGACGAAGAAACGAAAGTGAAAATAGCAGGAGGGCGTGATCAAATAAACACTGACGGCAAGTCAGTTCGTTCGCCAGAACGGTCGCGATGGACGAATATCCCCTCACTGTCGAGGGAGACTGGGGAACTGAAAACGCTAAAAGTGTGAAAAATAAACTTCATATTCACTTTCAGAGTAAGAAGAAATCTCAGGGAGGAGACTGCGTCGTGCAATATAATGGGGAGAACAACTCTGCTACGATTCTGTTCAAATCATCTGACAGTAAGTGCTAAACACAAAAACATAACAAGTTAACAAAATAACACGTTTTGTGTTTTTAAGTAATGTAATAAAGCTTTAGAGATATGTAAGGTAATTTCAGGTTCAAAAATAGCCTAAAAGGTGTAATAAACGAATTAGCCTAATGGTAAATTAATCTGTGAATCTTCCGGTCACCGTTGTTGTTTTTGTGTGACCGTTCGTTTTAAAGTGTTGTGATGTATCTGACTAAGTCTGATTGTTTTTAAGTCCGAGATGCCGTACTCCTTCAGGAAGAACACGTTATTACCATTGACAGTCAGAAAATCAAGCTGAAAGTGTACAAACCCAGCGATGTACAGGAAGACAGCACTGGACTAAGAGTGAGTAAACAAAATGCAGATTTAAGACCACAATGCTTTTACAATAAAAACCAGAGCTTAGTGGCTTAAAAAATTCAAGAATTAAAACAATTCTTAGATTGCAGGTAAAACAGAATTAACAAAATCATCTATAAAAATATATTAATTTTAAATTTACAACAAAATATGAGTTAACTAAAAATAAATAACATGCGTTACTTTGAATTCACATTTATTAAATGACAGCTCTCCTGTCTCATGTTGAGAGAAATCGGGACCAAGATGCATTGTGTGTGCTGTGTGAACATGAATGTGTTTCCCATTTAATGGCTGACAGCTCTCCTGTCCCCATATTGAAAGAAATTGAGAGTGAGGTTCGGTGCTCTGCATGTGCGCTGTGAACATGACCGTTATTGTGGTTTTAGACTAAATGTGAGCATGAATTCACTCATCTCACTTGCACAAAAACAGATTCAGTATCCCTAAAATTAATACAAACTCACAAAAATGACCAGTTAAACAACACATTTATTCTCCCGTGTCTTATTCTTCTGCAATCCAGAAGGGCAGCACATCTGAAAGGTTTGTTTGAGCTGCAACTGTACAGATGTGAAATCTCCTTTCCTTCATCCTGAGGCTTATTCATTCTTAAAAGGGCCTTTATATCTGTAAATGTAAATCTTTATGTCAAAAATATAAATGTTTGTTGATTTTTCTGTTTATTAAGAAAACAAACAAGCCCAGCCTAGATGAGAAAACGTACATAAAAAAATATTAGTTACTTTCCAGTGAGTAAATGCAGTATTGTTATGCATTACTTTTAAAAGTTACTTTCCCCAAAACTGATTGTAAATGCTGTGATTTTAGGTGGAGCAGGCATGTGGATATCAGGAGCCAAGTGAGTAAATCATCTGGACTTTGGTCTCTGACTGCATACAGTACATGCATGTGATCTTTTATTAGGTTAGGTTATCATGCTGACCTTGCTGATGTACTTTTTTACACATTTGTTTTCAATGTAAAATAAATAAAATAAAAAAACTAAATAACATTTAGAAAAAAATCTTTCTTTTTCCTTTAAATCCTCCCTTGTCAGGCTTATGCTACTCTGAGCAGTGCCTGAACTTTGTATTTTGAGCACTCGTATTTTGCGTTGTTTTTGCCTCTTCACGATGACTCGCTTGCTTTAGTCCTCAGTTGTTGGTCGCTTTGGATAAAAGGGTCTGCTAAATGACTAAATGTAAATGTAAATGATACAAAACACTATTTTGTTAGTTAACAGTAGTTGATACTGTTAACTGACTTTACAAAGAAATCTTTTAATGCTTTTAATCATCCTTTTTTACACCCTTCAATGATATTTTATAAATATGTGTCACTTTTATTTTGTCTCAAGATCAAAATACCTCTCAAACTGATTTGGATGTGAAGAAGCCTCAAGAGTCGAGTGCTGTTGTCCTGGAGGACCTTCCAGATGAGTTTAAACAAGATGTTGTGACTCTTTTGGTGGAGAACATTACAAATCTTTCTGAAAATGACTTTACCATGGAATTAATACCAGAATTAAGAAAAGCAGTTGTGACCTTTAAAAATCCCAATCGTAAGTTGATAACATATACATACTTTTTTTATCATAATGTAAGCATATTTCACTATAGTCAAACTCTTTTGCACCAACACAATGCTTAAGTTTTACGTGATGGTCTTTTTGGCCTGGAGGAAATTGGAAAACTGTAAATTGTAGAAAGAAATAGATCATATTTTTTTTAATAGTAGATTTATAAATATTATACATTTAAATAAGAAATATTATCTGTAAAACATGCAAAACTCCTCAAAGCACAACAAGCGTATCGGTGAAATACCGGAATATTTGACTGCATATTTGATCACTTTTTTGACATTATTGATACTGCTTGCAATCACAAAGCAACAGACCGCTATATGGGACATAAAAAAAATGTCCCATATTTGCAGTGCTTTAATTATTTTAAACATTTCTTGAGTGAGCCATAGTTTAAAAGAAGACTTTCTAACTAACCTTCCAGCAAGCAGTGCTCCAAGATGTTTTGTAATGTAAATAAGCTTGATATGTAAATAACACTTTTTTTAAAAATAGCCCACTTAAAAAGTGTTTATCACAAATAAATGATAAAATGCTAAACATGAATAAATGTAAAAAAAAATGCATTGAATTAAAAGGATAGTTCACTTTGTGTTTTAGCTTACCTCAAAGGCATCCAACATGTAGGTGTCTTTGTTTCCACAGTATTTTCAATTTCAATTTTATTTTTAGGTCAAACCGTTCTTGTCTGTCAGTCATATAATGGAGGTTTATGGGGTCCACCTCAAAGAGCATGCACAGTGAAGTCTAAATTAAACATGAGTTAATGACTCGTAAATGTAAATACACGTTGATGGCCTAAGACACGAAACGAGCGGTTTGTGTGAGAAAACTAACAGTATTTATATCGCTTTTACCTCTTGTAACCACAGCCACGTCCAAGTACTCTGAGGACGAGGGCGCTTCTGTCTTCGCAAATGCCGGAAAGCCCCGGAAGTGATCTCGCGCGTGTGTACGTCACTCATTGTTTACACAGAGATTTCAGAAGTGTTACTCTTCACTGTGAAGATCTAAACATATTTAGATATACAGGAAATTCCAATGGAAGACGATTTCGATATATCAACAGACAACGTTGATTTTTTTTCTCGCAACCGCGCGAAAGGTCACTTCCGGCGCTTTTTCGGCATTTGAGCAGACCGAAGCGCCCGTGCTTTCAGATAACTTGGACGTGGCTGTGGTTACAAGAGGTTAAAACGATATAAATACTGTTCATTTTCTCACATAAACCGCTCGTTTTGTGTCTTAGGCCATCAATGTGTACTGACATTTACGAATCATTAAATCATGTTTAATTTGGACTTCTCTGTGCATGCTCTTTGAGGTGGACCCCATAAACCTACATTAAATGACTGACAGACAAGAATGGTTTGACCTAAAAATATCAATTTGATCTAAAAATATCAAAATTGAAAATACTGTGGAAGCAAAGACACATACATCTTGGATGCTCTTGAGGTAAGCTAAAACATATCAAAAATTAATTTCAAAGTGAACTATCCCTTTAACAATCCTGTGAAAACAGTGTGCTGCAGCACCCGTACTTCCTGCGCCCCTGATCAAATTCATGCAGCACATTCTGTAAACTATCATTTCTGACAGATGCAGTAAAGTTCCTTGAGAACAGCAGAACACATAAAAAGTTCAAGAAGAATGATCTGAGGGCCCGTGCACTGGAGAGAAGCACATGTGTGCGGGTCGAGAATCTTCCAGCTGAAGCCAACAACAACAAGATGCTGCTGGAGCTGTATTTTGAGAAATGGGGTGGTCCAGTAGAGGAAGTCATCACAATTCCAGCAGAACAAGCTGCCATGATTACCTTTGAGGAGGAAGAAGGTATTCATACATGTTCAATTGCTGTTAATATTTGCTGTTACAGTTATGGATTTGGTTACATTTATTTACCTCATTTTGACTATCAGTGCATTTATTCATTGTACATGCAACTTTCATTCTTTACAGCAAAAGAGAGAATTTTGAAGCAAGAGAATAACATCTGTGAAGTTCCAGTCAAGATATATCCCTACTTTAAATCACTGGATACAGTCTTGTATGGTGGCAACAGACCACATTTGAAGCTGCCTGAACCCATTACAGTCAGTGTACATCCTGCCATCAGGAAGTTCCTCCTCATGAAAGCGGAGATTTCCTCTATTAGTGACCAGATGAGTTCACATTTCTGCAAAATAAACATGGACAAACCTGAAGCTTTTCTTAGTCCTGATCCAGCATTACTGAAACAGAAAGGAGTGACCAGAAGACACATTGATGACTGGAGTAAGAATGCCTGTGATGCCTTCAAGAAAATAATCTCAAACTACACAACATCTGAGTGGCCGGTGTCACATCCCTTGTGGTCTAAAGTGGAGAGTGATGTAAAGGAATTGGTGAAAGACAAGGTTTTCACAGATATGGATGCCTCTAAAGGTGTACTGACACTGGCGGGAATGACCCATGAGATTACTGGACTGAAGCCCATCATGGAGAAAATTATAGAGAGAGCAACAAATCAATTAGAGAGAGAGAAGAATAGTGTGACAGAGCATATGGAGATTCAGGTGGACCAGGCATGTGGATATCAGGAGCCAAGTAAGTAAATCATCTGGACCTTGGTCTCTGACTGCATCCATGCATGTGACCTTTTATTAGTTAGGTTATCATGCGGAACTTGCTGGTGTAATTTTTAACACATTTGTTTTCAATGTTAATGATATTTATTACTAAAAAAATAAATAAAAAATCATTATTTTTCCCTTTAAATACTCTCTTGTCAGGCTTATGCTACTCTGAGCAGTGCCTGAACTTTGAATTTTGAGTACTCGTATTTTGCATTGTTTTTGCTTTGTTAGTTAACAGTAGTTGATCAAGCTCATAGTTCATGGTTATTTTTTGTGTCTACTTCGATTAAATTATAATAGATTATGTTTTTGGACCATTACCTTTGAAAATACCTAGGTGGAAAAAGCCAATAAGCATGGCCAGATGTTTCCAGCCAATTTGCATTACCAGAACCCTCGGAAACCTTTGACAGCCAGAACCAGCTTATTCATTTCTTATTTTGTATTATTTTATTTTTTCATTTTGAACCACTTCTTCGATTCTATAACCTGTCGGGTTCTGCGCTGCGCAAAAATCATGGATACTACTGTTAACTGACTTTATAAAAATATTATCATTTAATGCTTTTGATCATCCTTTTTTTACATCCTTCAATGACATTTTATAAATATGTGTCACTTTTACTTTGTCTGAAGATCAAAATTGTCCTCAAACTGATTTGGATGTGAAGAAGCCTCAAGAGTCAAGTGCTGTTGTCCTGGAGGACCTTCCAGATCTTCCAGATGAGTTTAAACAAGATGTTGTGACTCTTTTGGTGGAGAACATTACAAGTCTTTCTGAAAATGACTTTACCATGGAATTAATACCAGAATTAAGAAAAGCAGTTGTGACCTTTAAAAATCCCAATGGTAAGTTTATATATAACATACATACTTTTTTATCATAATGTAAGCATATTTAACTATAGTCAAACTCTTTTGCACGAACACAATACTTAAGCTTTACGTGATGGTCTTTTTGGCCTGGAGGAAATTAGAAAACTTTAAATTGTAGAAAACTATAATCTAAAAATTAGATTTTTATAAAATGAACACCTTTGATATTTTGCTGGTATATATAGTTGTATGCTTTTATGACTTGACAGGGGTGTGGGAAGAACGCTTAGGTTGGGGTTGCTGTGTATTTATTTATTTTTTTTCCTTCAAAACTCCATGAAGCACAACACGCGTACTGGTGAGAACAATTGTTTAAACAGCATACATACCAGGATATTTGACTGCACCACCTTTTTGACATTATTGATACTGCTTGCAATCAAAAAGCAACGGACCGCTATATGGGACATAAAAAAAAAAATTATAATTTGCAGTGTTTTAGTTATTTTTAACATTTCTTGAGTGAGCCATGGTTTAAAAGAAGGCTTTCTAACTTTTTTGAACCAGAAGTGCCTTGAATCCTTTTTTTCTATAAACACAAGTTTGAAACCCAACTAAAGAGCATCTTCTGGGTCCTTCCTGCATGCAGCGCTCCAAGATGTTTTCCTTGATATGTAAATAACACTTTAAAAAATAGCCCACTTAAAAAGTGTTTATCCCAAATAAATGATCAAATGCTAAAAATGAATAAATGTATATTAACAAAAATTTGCATTGAATTTACAATCCTGTGAAAACAGTGTGCTGCAGCACCCGTACTTCCTGCGCCCCTGATCAAATTCATGCAGCACATTCTGTAAACTATCATTTCTGACAGATGCAGTAAAGTTCCTTGAGAACAGCAGAACACATAAAAAGTTCAAGAAGAATGATCTGAGGGCCCGTGCACTGGAGAGAAGCACATGTGTGCGGGTCGAGAATCTTCCAGCTGAAGCCAACAACAAGATGCTGCTGGAGCTGTATTTTGAGAAATGGGGTGGTCCAGTAGAGGAAGTCATCACAATTCCAGCAGAACAAGCTGCCATGATTACCTTTGAGGAGGAAGAAGGTATAAATACATGTTCAATTGCTGTTAATATTTGCTGTTACAGTTATGGATTTGGTTACATTTATTTACCTCATTTTGACAATATCAGTGCATTTATTCATTGTACATGCAACTTTCATTCTTTACAGCAAAAGAGAGAATTTTGAAGCAAGAGAATAACATCTGTGAAGTTCCAGTCAAGATATATCCCTACTTTAAATCACTGGATACAGTCTTGTATGGTGGCAACAGACCACATTTGAAGCTGCCTGAACCCATTACAGTCAGTGTACATCCTGCCATCAGGAAGTTCCTCCTCATGAAAGCGGAGATTTCCTCTATTAAAGACCAGATGAGTTCACATTTCTGCAAAATAAACATGGACAAACCTGAAGCTTTGCTTAGTCCTGATCCAGCATTACTGAAACAGAAAGGAGTGACCAGAAGACACATTGATGGCTGGAGTAAGAATGCCTGTGATGCCTTCAAGAAAATAATCTCAATCTACACAACATCTGAGTGGCCGGTGTCACAGCCCTTGTGGTCTAAAGTGGAGAGTGATGTAAAGGAATTGGTGAAAGATAAGGTTTTCACAGATATGGATGCCTCTAAAGGTGTCCTGACACTGGCGGGAATGACCCATGAGATTACTGGACTGAAGCTTATCATGGAGAAAATTATAGAGAGAGCAACAAATCAAATGGAGAGAGAGAAGATCAGTGTGACAGACCATATGGAGATTTCTCCTGCCATGTACTCTCTGCTTTTACAAGATGGTCTGAAAACTGCTGTTTCTCCACAAATGCACATTGACTACAATAAAAAAATGAACAGACTAAATTTGTCAGGAATTCGTTCAGAAATTCTTGCATTCAAAAATTGGGTCCTTGAGAAGAAATTAAGCATGAAACAGAAGCCCTTAAAGATTGACCGTTCAGTCCTGGAGTTCCTGAGATCAGTGAACTGTGATGAAATGTCCACAGATCTCTTTATATCTCATGGAATAACTGCTGTCTACACAATCGAGAATGGAGATGTTGTTGTGATTGGGAGCACAGAAAAAGCACTTGTTGAAGCAGAGAAGAGAGTGAATATGGTTCTTGCATCCAAAGAGATCATTGTAGAAGATCAGGGTGTCCTTCAAATGCCAGAGTGGCAGGATCTCAAAAAACAAGTGCAAGAACTGTTCAATACTTCCAAAAAGATATCTGTGTTTATTAATCATTCACAGAGAGGCAAAATAATAGTGACTGGATTCAGAGACCCAGTGATGGAGGTCAGTGGTAACTTGGGACATTTCATTGTAGAACACACTAGAATTGAAGAGACTGTTCGTGTCAAATCACATGCAGCAGTTGAATTCATAAAAGACCGAAAATCACAAGACTGGCAGCATTTAATGAAGTCTGAGGAGGTGAAAGTGAATTTTGATTCAAAGAGACCCTGGATCAAACTGTCTGGAGAGCGTAAATTTGTCCAGCCAGTTTTGACTGTCTTTAAAAGGTTGGCAGATGCTCTTTACACAGACACACACATAATTAAAAAGGCAGGAGCAAAGAAGTACTTTAAGGAACAGGGAAAAATGATGCTCTCGATGCTGTTGAAGGACAAAAGATATGTGGTGGTGCTCCAGGAAGACGTCATGCTGGAAGAGGAGGAGGTTGGCAGTAATGGCAACAATGTAAAAGCCATGGCTCAAGTGGTCAGAAAGGAGTTTGCTTTTTATAACCCAAAAATGACTTTCCCTCAACAAAACAAACCTCATGGGTACAGAAACTATGGACAAGGCTTTCGTGGTCTTGGCCGTGGTCGTGGAAACTATGACCAAAGCAACCGTGAGTTTGAAGGTTTGAATCTATTAGTGCTTTACCAGCATCTTTAGATATAAGATCCAGGGTCCCAAAAAGAGCACATCAACATTCAATGCCTAAAATAAATAATTCTGTCAATTCATCTCAGAACTCTGGTAACTTTCTTATGTGATGTCCATCCCACTTATTTTTTTAGTACATTTTATTGAAATATTTATTCAGATAAAAAAATATATATACAGGATATATTTTAGGATAGTGACAAAATAAAACTAGAGATTTTCCAAATACATCTTTGTTTTTCTTTAGAGCTTGCTGGCAGAGTTTCCTCTCCCTCTCTTGGGGTGCACACTATGCAGTTGGGTCGAGTGACTTTGGAGGTTTCATCGGGAGATATAACTAAAGAAAAAACTGATGCAATTGTCAACTCCTCAAATAAGACATTTTCTCTGAAAGCAGGTTAATCAAACTTTGCACACTGTCTTGCTTATTTTAATGAATCTCTGTTGTAATTTTTTTAACAATTTTTTTTTTATTGTAATCCAGGAGTATCCAAGGCCATTTTAGATGCTGCTGGATTACAAGTGGAACAAGAATGTTTACAGTTTGGTTTGTATTCTTTTTTTTATCTATTATCATAATAGCATAATAATATTATCATAATATCATAAGCATTATAAGCTACCCCCCCCCCCCCTTCTTTCGATAGTGAGATCATCAAAAATGCAGCAAACAGAGATTGTGACCTCAGCTGGGCTCCTGCCATGTGGAAACATCATCCATATTATTGGTCGCAATGGTCCATCTGACATTAAGGATGTCGTTTTTTCAGTTCTGAAGTTGTGCGAGTCTCGCCAAATTACGTCTGTTGCCTTCCCAGCTCTTGGCACTGGTAAATTGCTTTGTGTGGTCTTTATATATATATATATATATATATATATATTATACTGAAATATTGTGTGAATTTTTTATGATTCTTCAATCTCTAACCCTTTAGGTCAGGGTGGTGCAAAACCAGCTGATGTTGCAGATGCAATGGTTGATGCAGTTGTTGACTTTGTGAAGAAAAAGAAACCGGTGCATGTAAGGTTTGTGAAGTTTCTCATATTCCAGACGAACATGTTGGGAGACTTCCACCAAAGTATGGTCAGAAGATCTGGGGAAAAAGTAGAGGAAGATGAAGTTCTGTTCACCAAAATTAAAGGTCAGTAAACAATAATACAAAGAATGCTAATCCTATTCATTATTCTTGTTTTAAACGCAGTAATTAATTCCTGTGTTTCTTTCCAACAAATATGAAAAAAAGATTTTTTTTTGGGGGAAAGTTCAGAATCTCCCTCAAATGAAGAGTTTGTGATGGTGGGTGAGGAAATTGAGCCAGCTGTGTTCCAGCTGTGTGGAGAGACACCAGAGGACCTGAATGAAGCCAGAGACATGATCAACAGCTTGATACTACGGGAGCACTTGACCTGCCCAATCCGTGATCCAGCCATTGCTCATTTCACAAAAGAGGATGTAGAAATTCTGAACGGCATGCAGAGGGAGTTCACAATCAAAGTCCAACTTGAGAAGAAAGGCCAAGACTCTGTCGTCACATTGGAGGGACTGACAAGAGACGTTCACAGTGCAGAGAGTCGTATTCGGGATATAATCCGCAAGGTGGAAAGGAATGAAACCCGAAGGCCAGGGGACATATATGATCGGCAGTGTAGTCAAGGGCAATATCAGGAGAATGGACGTAGCATCAAAAACTTTGATATGTTGACTAATTATGACCTGAAAAAGGCCTTTCAGAACCGGCAGCCTTCAGTGAGAATCAAGATTAATAATGATGAATATGGGGCCAATTTAGTTCGCAAAGAGGCCACAAGAGGGAGAGTGAGGATTGAACTGAACAGAGTAGATCTGCAAGGTGCGAATATTTTATAATTTAGACAATTATCCAAAGGCCATCATGTAGAAAGATTAGTTATTCATGTTTTTGTTATTTTTGTCCATAGATGCATCACCAGCTCAAAGTTCTTTGCCTTCACACTGGGAGGACATGAAAGGAAAGTCAGTTGTTCTTGTGAAACTCGCATCAGGCTCAAATGAATATAAAGATGTCGAGAAAGAGTTCAGAAGAACCGGTCTAACCTCTAACATCATTGAAGTAAGACTAGATGAAGGGGAAAGACAAATCTCCTGTTTATTAGTTTCGAAAGGTTCTGGTTTGCATTTTATTAGTATGTTAAAATTCTAATATTTATTTTTGTCTTTAGATTGAAAGAGTTCAGAACAGCACACTTTGGAAAAACTATATGATCAAAAAGGAGGATCTGGAAGACAAAAACAAGCACAAAAAAAATGAAAAGCGTCTCTTCCACGGCACTGGTCCTGATAAGACAGATCAGATCAACCACCACGGCTTCAATCGCAGCTATGCTGGAGCACATGGTATCAATCAAATTCAGCATAAACTTTATTTCCACTTGTATCCATTTGTGTCAACAGTCTATTGCTCTTGTTCTGTTTTTAGGAGCCATGTATGGGAATGGATCATATTTTGCTGTGGACCCGAGTTACTCAGCTCAAGGCTACTCTAAACCTGATGTCAAAGGGCATAAACGCATGTATCTCGCCAGGGTGCTTGTCGGTGATTTCACTCAAGGAATTCGAGGCCTTCCTGTTCCCCCTGCGAAGAGCTCCAATAGTGCTGATCTGTATAACAGTGTGACTGACAACATCCACAACCCAACCATGTTTGTGATCTTCAATGATGTACAGGCCTACCCAGAATACCTAATCACCTTCCAGTAGCGATTATGAGATCTCTGTTTCTGTTTTTGTTTGTGTTTCCTGTTGGTTTGGTGTAGCTGAAAAAACTGGTATGTGAAATTTTTTACTGGCAATGTAGACTGGTTGCATCATGCTCATATACATGAGAGAACAGCAATTTATCCTGAGAAAGTTTCCTTCTAATCTTTACTTAATCAATAATTATTTGTTTTCATATATTGAAGTATTTCCAAACAAAGAAAACAGTTTGTGCTGAACATATATATGGGGATTATGTGCATGTAGATTAAAGGGACACATTGATTAAAATTAGACATGTCATTATATAACAAAGGACTTAAATTATGATTTGTTAATAAAAAATAATTGATATTATTTGTTATGCTGTGTAAATATCCTTAGATATCCTTACAACATTTAAGCAGAATATTAATTAAAAATGTTAACTAGCATAATAAAAAAAAAACTGTTTGTCTTTTCAAATCTGTGGTGTGTCATATTGAGTTGGCTTGTGCATTTTGCTGGGAGAATATGTTGCATTCACACCATGTTGTAATTACCGTATACATTTCTTTATGCTTTTGAATGGTTGAATACACTAATCGGTCTGCACAGTGCCACTTCCAAGTCGAGCACACCATGGGTGCTTCTTAATACTCAAATTGATGCTTCCTCTTTTCCTCGCTCCTCTCAAACCAGCACTCGGGCGAGTACCCAATGACCGAGTACCCGCAAATATTTGATTTAACAGGAGGAGTTATATTTACATTGTCGTTTGTGCTGTGCGTGAGGGCCAGCAATCAATAGGCACGGGTGGATTGAGGGTTCAATAGCCAATTTGGAGTCAATTCGGTACCCACTACCCACATATATGCAGCTTGTAACTGCCTCTGTCGCCAATTTATTCCTGTATTAGCACTTTTACTATTTTCGTTTCTTCTGAATTTAATGTTAACAGCAAGACGGAACTAATTATTGGTTCCGCCCGGAGGTTTCCGGCCGGGCGCTTTTGAGCGACGCACTGAGAAAAACATTACCGCGAAAGAGACTGATGTGTCCGCTGTTATCGTGTTTAAGTGCATAAGTTTACAAGAAAATAGGCAGAAAGAAGATACAGAAGATCTGAAAGAATGTTTTAGCACCTCCATGTGATAAGCAGCAATGAGGTTTGTTACCGTTCATTTTGCTGTGATGGTGTTTGTGTTTACATATGTTTTCATGTGTATTTTTGTGATGTAACGTTATAACATATAAGGTGTCTAACGTTAGCTGTATATGGGCTTGATTATGACACAATATTTGTGAGACATGCATGTAGCATTATTTTTTTGTTTATATTTTCTTTCTTCATCTTCAACCAGTTCTCACGGGTTGACCAGCATTAAAGCCCTGTATTCTAAACAAGACCTCTTGCCTCATGTCTGTCACTGGAGGAGCTACAGTGAGAACTCATCTGCTCTGCATGAGTAGATGAGGAAGACAGTACCAAAGAGCCGTAATCCATGGACAAGAAGGGACATCTCTACATCCAAGACCGTGCATCTGCCCCTGACATTTACGCATCCGCAGCATCCACAGAAGAATCCAGGTGCCTTTCCACGAATCCGGATGAAGTTAAGAAGCTTAAATATTTCCCACAAGAGACTGTGACACATCCCTTTTTTGCCGTCATATTCATACGGTATAATTGCGTGCATGTTTAAGTGTTAACTAAGCTGCAATTAAGAGACTTGAAATGAAAATATTCTGCACAAAAGACTGAATTTTGCATTTTGTAGAATAACAAGATATAGATTTGTGTGAAATAGATCTAAAAAAAAAAAAAAATTCTAAAAACTAATACCAGTAGTAGAAAGTTTAGAAATGTGAATAGCTAAAGAGAAGTGAATCACTTAGCTTTTTGCCAAATTACATTTAACCCAAAATTAAGTACACCAAGTAACAATGTCAGAGCCTAGTCATACATCTAGCAGAAAGCAGGTTAGTGCAGGAAAAAATATAGAGCAACAGTGCATAGACATGCAACTACAAGCCACTAAAGGCACAAGAGCTGATGACCACACTTCCTCACAAGAACCACGAAGGAGCCAAAGAGTCCGAAAATTAACGGAAAAGGGCCAAGAGCTGTACAGTGAGCAAATAAGAAGATTTGCTCACCGTTTCTCTGTGAGTTATGAGGAGTGGAAGGCTATCGCTAAGGACGCCAAGCAAGCCCTGAGTGGACAATGCTCTAAAAACCTGCTACATGAATACATCAGCAAAGTAAGCATGGCCTCAAAGAATCTGAACACTGCTTATGAAGAGTTGAGGCACATAGACAACCCTGACCAAGACACACGTCGCAGAATTGACACCTGTGATGCAGTAACCAGGAAGATCATCCAAAACGCAAAGGATCGTTTGGAGACAGCAGATAACGGTGAAGGAAATGAAGAACAAGGCCACAGGGCGACATCGTCTATATTCAAGTCTGCAGCCTCAGACAAGATAAGTGTCAAATCCCAATTCACTAAGTCCTCTCATGCTCAAGGCAGCTCCAGACATTCAAGTCGGATTTCTGCAAGCAGACAAGATGCCGCTGCTGAAGTTGCTGCCAATGAAGCTACTCTAGAAGTACTACTAGAACAAGAGTGTTGCATTGAGGAATTGGAAAGGCTTGAAGCTGAAGCTGCAGAGAGACAAAAGGTGCTAGATGCAAAGCGCAGACAACTGGAGCGACTAGAGACAATTAAAAAGTTAAAAGCTGCTAAGGCACGTCAGCGAGTGTATGATCAGAGTGAGTGCTCAGATGAAGAAATAAGCAGTCTACTCCATCACAGTGTCTGTATTAAGGGAAGGGAAGAAGCGAAACATGAAAATAATCCGTTGCAGCACCATTCCTCACCACAAGACTGGGCACACTCAAAGCAAGATGAAAGTACAGCAGCTCTTGTGAGAGCACTTGCAGAGTCCATCAGTGCAGGTCGTCTTCCTATACCTGAACCAACAATATTCAGTGGCGACCCACTCAGATTCAATGACTGGAAGGTTTCGTTTCAGACACTCATTGATCGGAAAAACATTCCAACTGAAGAAAAGATATATTACTTGCGAAAGTATGTGGGTGGACCTGCTAAAAAGGCTATAGAGAGCTACTTCCTGCTTGGTTCAGAGTCAGCCTATCATGCAGCTTGGAGGATCCTCGAAGAAAGATATGGGAATCCTTTCCTCATAGCCAAAGCCTTCAGAGACAAGCTGGAGGGATGGCCCAAGATAAGCTCCAAATGCAGTATTGAACTTCAAGAGTTTGTTGATTTCCTTCGGAGCTGTGAGGCTGCTATGACTCAGATCACAGGCCTCAATGTACTCAATGACTGCAATGAGAACCAGAAGTTACTTGCAAAACTTCCAGACTGGCTGACCTCGAGATGGAACAGAAAGGTAATAGAAGTGGAGGAAGAAAGTCACACATTTCCAAACTTCCAGCAATTTGTAGAGTTTCTCACACGTGAAGCTAAGATTGCAAATAACCCAATAACATCTTTCCATGCTCTGAAACCTGCTGAAGATAAGCAGATCAAGGTTTTAAAGAACAGAGCTGTAGGAGCTAAAGTACTAGCAACTAACTCAGATGAAAGGGCTTCCTCCACAAGCTGTTTCTTTTGTGAGAAGTCAGGACACAGTCAAGTGTTGGAAGTTTATGGATAAGACCATCTCTGAGCGAATCAAGTTTGTTCAAGGGATGAAGTTGTGCTTTGGCTGTCTGAAGCCTGGCCATCGCTCAAAAGAGTGTGAAAGTAGGAAGATCTGCGATACCTGTGAGAAAGGACATCCAACCTGCTTACACGATAATCGCAGCAAAGAAAGAGGAATGTCAACAAGGACTGGTAGGGAAATGGAGCATGACAAGTCAAGAGAAGGAACAACAGATCGCTCACAAGAAAAGATGACAAGAACACCACGCGAGGTAACGTCTAACAGAGTTATCCAGAACGTTAAAAGTACCCATACATCCTCAGTCATTCCTGTGTGGCTGTCAACTACAAGTAAGCCAAGTCATGAAGTTCTTGTGTACGCTCTCCTCGATACTCAGAGTGACACAACCTTCATCCTTGAAGAGACAGTTAAGGTGCTTCACACTAAAATTGAACCAGTCCAGTTAAAGCTCTCCACAATGACTTCAAGAAATACAGTGGTGCCTAGCACAAAGCTGACTGGTCTACAAATAAGAGGATTCTACTCAGATAAGGTAATCTCTCTGCCAGTAACTTACTCAAGAGAATTCATCCCTGCAAACAGAGATCACATTCCCACACCAGAGACTGCCAAGTCATGGTCTCACCTTGAGCACATTGCAGATGAAATTGCTCCTCTACAGAGCTGTGACATCGGCCTACTAATTGGCTACAACTGCCCTCAAGCTCTTGTACCAAGACAAGTGGTTGCTGGAGAAGAAAGTGAGCCCTTTGCTCAGAGAACAGACTTGGGTTGGAGTATAGTTGGTTATGGCAACCCATGTCTTGACTTTGGAGATGCCTTTGGAACAAGTCATCAGGTCATTGTGAAGCAAGTGATATCAGTTCTTCCAAATCTCCCAAGCGAAGTGCACTATGTCTGTAGAACACAGATCAAGGAAGTAATCCTTCCTACAGATGTCATCAAGGTGTTGGAATCTGATTTCGTAGAAAGGGCTTCGGAAGACGAACACCTTTCTCAAGAGGATCTTCAGTTCATGTCAATCATGAAAAGCGGCATCAGACTCAAGGAGGACGGGCACTATGAAATGCCACTTCCCTTCAAGAAAGAAAGACCAAACTTACCAGACAACAAGATATGTGGCATTCACCGTCTCAGATGTCTGGAGAAAAGGTTAAAGGGAAATGAGCAGTACTATAAAGACTATAAGGCCTTCATGGAGGAGACAATAGCTCGTGGAGATGCTGAGCTTGTCCCTGAAGAGGATATCAGCAAGACTCCAGCGTGGTACATTCCTCACCATGGGGTGTATCATCCCCAAAAGCCTGGTAAAATCCGTGTCGTTTTTGACTGCTCCGTTAGGTTTCAAGGGACATCCCTGAATGACCATCTCCTGACTGGCCCAGAGTTAACCAACACCTTGGTGGGAGTTTTGTGTCGGTTCAGAAAGGGTCGTGTGGCAGTTATGTGTGACATAGAACGGATGTTCCACCAGTTCCATGTTAAGCAAGAGGACCAAGATTATCTCAGATTCTTGTGGTGGAAGGATGGAGATCTTAAAACCCAGCCCTCCATTTATCGAATGAAGGTCCACTTGTTCGGTGCAGCTTCATCACCTGGATGTGCTAACTATGGCCTAAAGCATCTTGCCGCTCAAGGACAAGAACGTTTTAGAGAAGAAACCATCAGGTTCATCCAGAAGAACTTCTACGTCGACGATGGATTGACAAGTGTAGAATCTGAAGACCAAGCAATCCAACTAGTGAATGAAGCAAGAGAGCTGTGTCGCACAGGAAAACTTCGACTGCACAAGTTCATCTCCAACAGCAAAGAAGTCTTAGACGCAATTCCCGAGGAAGAGTGTGCTAAAGCTGTCAAGGATTTGACCATGATGTTGGGAGAACCACTGATGGAAAGAGCACTAGGGGTACAGTGGTGTGTAACTTCTGATGAGCTGCAGTTTAGAGTGGTTGTCAAAGAAAATCCACTTACACGCAGAGGGGTCCTGTCCACAGTTGCTTCTGTGTATGACCCACTTGGATTTGTGGCACCCTTCATCCTGGTAGGAAAGAAGATCCTGCAGCAGATGTGTCGTGACAAGCTCAGTTGGGATGATCCTTTGCCTGATGACCTTAGACCCCTGTGGGAGTCTTGGGTGCAAGATCTAAAAAACTTGGCTGAGGTGAGAGTCCAAAGACACTATCTGCCATCAAGCTTCAAGGTCCAACATTATGAGCTCCACCACTTCTCTGACGCCAGCGTGTCAGGCTATGGAGAGTGCTCGTATTTACGAGCAGTCAGTACATCAGGTGAAGTCCACTGCTCCTTAGTCATGGGAAAGTCAAGAGTAGCTCCTACTAAAGTCATGACTATACCAAGACTCGAGCTGTCAGCAGCAGTGGTAGCAGTCCGGACCAGTGACATGCTTAAGAAAGAACTAGAAATAGACTGCCAACAAGAATGTTTCTGGACTGATTCAAAGGTGGTACTTGGGTACATCGGTAATGAAGCCAGAAGATTTCATGTTTATGTAGCAAATCGAGTTGAGCGTATTAGACTAAGTACAGATGCCGGACAATGGAGATATGTAGCTTCAGAAGATAACCCAGCTGATCACGCCTCAAGGGGTGTCACGGCAAAACAACTCACAGCTTCTAACTGGTTCACAGGTCCAGAGTTTCTTTGGCAGAAAGAGTTACCAACTGGAGAAATCATGGTGGGAGAGATCGAGAGCAGTGACCCAGAGGTCAAGAAAGCTCAGGTTCATGACACTCAGGCAAAAGAAGCAAAAACACTCCTAGAGCGTCTGCACAAGTTCTCAGACTGGGCAAGATTGGTGAAAGCTGTTGCCAGACTCAAGCGCCTTGCTAAGGAAATCAAAGGTCTCAAGCCAAGATCCAGTGATGCCTCAAGCTTGGAGGAAAGGAAAGAGGCGGAGCTGACCATAATCAAGATGGTGCAGGAAGCAACTCTCTGTCAAGAAATTCAATGCCTTAGACATCATAAGGAGACAAAGCTCAAAGACAAAGTCAGCCAGCTGCACAAGCTATGTCCATTCCTGGATGATCAAGGTGTAATGAGAGTAGGAGGCCGCTTACCTCATGCTGCCCTACACCTACATGTGAGGCATCCAGCAATCCTTCCTAGAGACAGTCATGTGTCTGCATTGCTCATCAAGCACTATCATGAAAGAGTGTACCATCAAGGTCGAGGAATGACTATTAATGAACTCCGAGCCAATGGTATATGGATCCTGGGTTGCAGCAAGCTTGTTTCATCCCATATTCACAAGTGCACACGTTGCAGAAAGTTCCGAAGATGCACAGAGCAACAAAGGATGGCCGACCTTCCAGAAGATCGGATGGAAACAACTGCACCATTCACTTACTGTGGAATGGACTGCTTCGGACCGTTTCACATTAAGGAAGGAAGAAAGGAGCTAAAGCGTTATGGGCTGTTGCTCACCTGCATGTGTTCCAGAGGAGTTCACATTGAAGCACTTGATGACTTGACCTCAGATGCCTTTATCAATGCTCTGCGTTCGTTCATCGCCATTCGGGGATCAGTAAGGCAGATAAGGTGTGATCAAGGGACAAACTTTGTCGGAGCAAGGCGTGAGTTCATTGAAGCATTGAAACAGATGGATCAAGAGGAGCTCAAGGATTTGGGCTGCGAGTTCATCATGAACACCCCGGCCTCAAGTCATATGGGTGGTGTCTGGGAAAGGCAGATACGCACTGTCAGAAGTGTCCTGGCGTCCATTCTACAACAGTCGTCCAGACAACTAGACTCCTCTTCCCTACGAACATTTCTATATGAGGCCATGGCGGTTGTGAATAGCAGACCTCTAACCACTGATCATCTGAACGATTCTACTAGTCCAGAGCCCTTGACACCAAACCATATCTTGACCATGAAGTCCACAATCATTCTCCCACCTCCTGGAAGGTTTGTCAAGGAAGATCTCTACCTCCGCAAAAGATGGCGCAGAGTTCAACTCTTAACCAACAACTTTTGGGTACGGTGGAAAAAGGAGTACCTCTTAAATCTCCAACACAGACAGAAGTGGACCAAAGATCGCAGAAATGCAAAGGTCGGTGACATTGTTCTGTTGCAAGATGTTGCCACACCGCGAAACCAATGGAAGCTAGCAAGAGTCATCGAGGTGTATCCTGGAAGTGATGAAAGAGTGAGGAGACTCAAGTTACTTATCAGTGACTCCTCCCTGGATGGAAGAGGAAAGCGTACTTCCAAACCTGTTTACCTGGAGAGACCCATTCAGAAAACAGTTACATTGATAGAAGCAGACTGATGGTTCAATCATACACACAGACACAGTTTATTAGTTGTTTATTAGGATAGAGTTCAATTTTATTTATTCATGCAATATGTTTGTCTCCAAGTTTAAGAAATCACTTGTGATTTGGTGGGAGTGTAACTGCCTCTGTCGCCAATTTATTCCTGTATTAGCACTTTTACTATTTTCGTTTCTTCTGAATTTAATGTTAACAGCAAGACGGAACTAATTATTGGTTCCGCCCGGAGGTTTCCGGCCGGGCGCTTTTGAGCGACGCACTGAGAAAAACATTACCGCGAAAGAGACTGATGTGTCCGCTGTTATCGTGTTTAAGTGCATAAGTTTACAAGAAAATAGGCAGAAAGAAGATACAGAAGATCTGAAAGAATGTTTTAGCACCTCCATGTGATAAGCAGCAATGAGGTTTGTTACCGTTCATTTTGCTGTGATGGTGTTTGTGTTTACATATGTTTTCATGTGTATTTTTGTGATGTAACGTTATAACATATAAGGTGTCTAACGTTAGCTGTATATGGGCTTGATTATGACACAATATTTGTGAGACATGCATGTAGCATTATTTTTTTGTTTATATTTTCTTTCTTCATCTTCAACCAGTTCTCACGGGTTGACCAGCATTAAAGCCCTGTATTCTAAACAAGACCTCTTGCCTCATGTCTGTCACTGGAGGAGCTACACAGCTGCTTTCAAATGGTCCGAAGACCATCAAAGGTTTCAAATGACAGTCCATCAAGCGCATCCATTCATGATAAAAGTGCTCGAAATGGCTCTGGGGGGTTAATAATTGTCTTCTGAAGTGAAGCAATGCGTTTGTGTAAGAAAATGATCCATATTTAAAACTATTGACGAAAACAACAAGCTTGGCAGGCGGCCTATGCAAAAAGTAGGTAAGTTCTTATTAAAAATTCTTATTGGTTGTTTAATAATAATAATAATAATAATAAAATGCTGCAAAAAGTATCAACAAGCAAGTATTATTTTCAAAAGAATGGTATTTTATACAATGAAATGAATTTGTACATAACTTTCAGTTGATCATCTTCACTATTTTCTGATTACATGCAATTTCCAAGGAAGTTGTTAGGCTATTAGAACATAATAATTATTTTTATTTACAAACTGTCGTACTTCTGGTATCAAGTTGCTTTCATTAAATAATATTTGTTTAGCCAATTTTTGCCTATTTTCGACTTGAATGCGTGACAATCAAGAATAATGCCTGACTTGGAGGTAGCCAGAAGCTTCCAATCTTGAAGGGAGCAGTCAAGGTATCGTAGGCCTAAACCACTGTGTTTATTAACTGTTCTAGGGTAAACTTTTGTATTAGCAATCGCAGTACAGTTCCTGTGTCCTCGACACTCTCGGTTTCATGGCAAACTGACGAAGAAACGAAAGTGAAAATAGCAGGAGGGCGTGATCAAATAAACACTGACGGCAAGTCAATTCGTTCACCAGAACGGTCACGATGGACGAATATCCCCTCACTGTCGAGGGAGACTGGGGAACTGAAAACGCTAAAAGTGTGAAAAATAAACTTCACATTCACTTTCAGAGTAAGAAGAAATCTCAGGGAGGAGACTGCGTCGTGCAATATAATGGCGAGAGCAACTCTGCTACAATTATGTTCAAATCATCTGACAGTAAGTCCTAAACACGAAAGCATAACACGTTAACAAAATAACACGTTTTGTGTTGTTTAGTAATGTAATAAAGCTTTAGAGACACGTAAGGTAATTTCAGGTTTAAAAATAGCTTACAAAGTGCGATAAACTCACGAATTAGCCTAATGTTATGGTAATCTGTGAATCTTCCGATTAGCCACCGTTGCCATCATTTTAAAGAAAACTAAAAAGTTATGAATACTTAGCAGACTAAACCTGCATTTACAAATAATGAATAAGAATAAAAGTAAAATTCATGTTTCATTTTAGGCTATTTTGTGACCTAGTGGAAGAATTGTGCGTTTATTACGTAACGCTACGTTAACTCTGTGTTGTTTTTGTGTGTGTGTGACTGTTCTTTGTTTTAAAGAGTTGTGATGTATCTGACTAAGTCCGATTGTTTGTGTTTAAGTCCGAGATGCCGTACTCCTTCAGGAAGAACACATTATTACCATTGACAGTCAGAAAATCAAGCTGAAAGTGTACAAACCCAGCGACGTAGAGGAACAGGAAGACAGCACTGGACAAAGAGTGAGTAAACATTAGCCTACAAAATGCAGATTTGAGACCACAATGCTTTTACAATAAAAACCAGATCTTAGTGGCTTAAAAAAAAACAATTCTTAGATTGCAGGTAAAACAAAATTAACAAAATGGTCTATAAAAATATACTAATTTTAAATTTACAACAAAATATGAGTTACCTTTTAAAATAAATAACATAAGTTACTTTGAATTTACATTTATTAAACAGCTCTCCTGTCTCATGTTGAGAGAAATTGGGACCAAGATGCATTGTGTGTGCTGTGTAAACATGAATGTGTTTCCCATTTAATGGCTGACAGCTCTCCTGTCCCCATATTGAAAGGAATTGAGAGTGAGGTACGGAGGTGTTGTGTGCGCTGTGAACATGACAGTTATTGTGGTTTTAGACTAAATGTGAGCATGAATTCACTCATCTCACTTTCACAAAAACAGATTCAGTATCCCTCAAATTATACACACTTGTAAAAATGACCATATAAACAACACATTTATTCTCCCGTGTCTCATTCTTCTGCAATCCAGAATGGCAGCACATCTGAAAGGTTTGTTTGTGCTGCATCCTCAACAGTGCAGATGTAAATTTTCCTTTCCTTCAGCCCGAGGCTTATTGATTCTTAAAAGGGCCTTTATATCTGTAAATGTAAATCTTTATATCAAAAATATAAATGCTTGTTGATTTTCATTACTGTTTATTAAACAAACAAACAAGCCCAGCCTAGATGAGAAAACTTACATAAAAAAATAACACTATTAGTTACTTTCCAGTGAGTAATGCAGTATTGTTATGCATTACTTTTAAAAGTTGCTTTCCCCAACACTGATTGTAAATGCTGTGATTTTAGGTGGAGCAGGCATGTGGATATCAGGAGCCAAGTGAGTAAATCATCTGGACTTTGGTCTCTGACTGCATACATGCATGTGACCTTTTATTAGTTAGGTTATTATGCTGTTGATGTACTTTTTTACACATTTGTTTTCAATGCAAAAGATATTGATTACTAAAAAAAAAACAACCTATATAACATTTAGAAAAAAATCTTTCTTTTTCCTTTAAATCCTCCCCTGTCAGGCTTATGCTACTCTGAGCAGTGCCTGAACTTTGTATTTTGGGTTGTTTTTGCCTCTTCACGATGACTCGCTTGCTTTAATCCTCAAAGGGTCTGCTAAATGACTAAATGTAAATGATACAAAACACTATTTTGTTAGTTAACAGTAGTTGATACTGTTAACTGACTTTACAAAGAAATCTTTTAATGCTTTTAATCATCCTTTTTTACACCCTTCAATGATATTTTATAAATATGTGTCACTTTTATTTTGTCTCAAGATCAAAATGCCTCTCAAACTGATTTGGATGTGAAGAAGCCTCAAGAGTCAAGTTCTGTTGTCCTGGAGGACCTTCCAGATGAGTTTAAACAAGATGTTTTGACTCTTTTGGTGGAGAACATTACAAGTCTTTCTGATAATGACTTTACCATGGAATTAATACCAGAATTAAGAAAAGCAGTTGTGACCTTTAAAAATCCCAATGGTAAGTTTATATATAACATACATACTTTTTTATCATAATGTAAGCATATTTCACTATAGTTAAACTCTTTTGCACCAACACAATGCTTAAGCTTTACATGATGGTCTTTTTGGCGTGGAGGAAATTAGAAAATTGTAAATTGTAGAAAACTATAATCTAAAAATTAGATTTTTATAAAATGAACACCTTTGATATTTTTCTGGTTTAATTGTATGCTTTTATGACTTGACAGGGGCGTGGGAAGAAGGTTTAGGTTGGGGTTGCTGTGTTTTTTTTTGTTTTTTTTTTTGGTCACAACATTTAAATAAGAAATAGTATCGAGTCAAACATGCAAAACTCCACGAAGCACAACAAGCACGATTGTTCTCGGTGAGAACAATCGTTTTAAAAAAAGTGCACATACCGGAATATTTGACTGCACATCACTTTTTTGACATTATGGATACTGCTTGCAACCATAAAGCAACGGACCACTATATGGGACATACAAATAAAATAAAAAAAAAAATAATAATTTGCTGTGTTTCTTGAGTGAACCATGTTTTAAAAGAAGGCTTTCTAACTTTTTGGAACTAGAAGTTCCTTGAATCCATTTTCTATAAATACAAGTTTGAAACCCAACTAAAGAGCAGCTTCTGGGTCCTTCCAGCATGCAGCGCTCCAAGATGTTTTCCTTGTAAATGACACTTTTTTTAAAAAAAATAGCCCACTTAAAAAGTGTTTATCCCAAATAAATGATCAAATGCTAAAAATGAATAAATGTAAATTAACAAATTAATTTGCACTGAATTTACAATCCTGTGAAAACAGTGTGCTGCAGCACCCGTACTTCCTGTGCCCCTGATCAAATGCATCCAGCACATTCTGTAAACTATCATTTCTGACAGATGCAGTAAAGTTCCTTGAGGACAGCAGAACACATAAAAAGTTCAAGAAGAATGATCTGAGGGCCCGTGCACTGGAGAGAAGCACATGTGTGCGGGTCGAGAATCTTCCAGCTGAAGCCAACAACAACAAGATGCTGCTGGAGCTGTATTTTGAGAAATGGGGTGGTCCAGTAGAGGAAGTTACCACAATTCCAGCAGAACAAGCAGCCATTATTACCTTTGAGGAGGAAGAAGGTATAAATACATGTTCAATTGCTGTTAATATTTGCTGTTACAGTTATGGATTTGGTTACATTTATTTACCTCATTTTGACAATATCAGTGCATTTATTCATTGTACCTGCAACTTTCATTCTTTACAGCAAAAGAGAGAATTTTGAAGCAAGAGAATAACATCTGTGAAGTTCCAGTCAAGATATATCCCTACTTTAAATCACTGGATACAGTCTTGTATGGTGGCAACAGACCGAATTTGAAGCTGCCTGAACCCATTACAGTCAGTGTACATCCTGCCATCAGGAAGTTCCTCCTCATGAAAGCGGAGATTTCCTCTATTAGTGGCCAGCTGAGCTCACATTTCTGCAAAATAAACATGGACAAACCTGAAGCTTTTCTTAGTCCTGATCCAGCATTACTGAAACAGAAAGGAGTGACCAGAAGACACATTGATGGCTGGAGTAAGAATGCCTGTGATGCCTTCAAGAAAATAATCTCAAACTACACAACATCTGAGTGGCCGGTGTCACATCCCTTGTGGTCTAAAGTGGAGAGTGATGTAAAGGAATTGGTGAAAGACAAGGTTTTCACAGATATGGATGCCTCTAAAGGTGTACTGACACTGGCGGGAATGACCCATGAGATTACTGGACTGAAGCCCATCATGGAGAAAATTATAGAAAGAGCAACAAATGAAATAGAGAGAGAGAAGAATAGTGTGACAGAGCATATGGAGATTTCTCCTGCCATGTACTCTCTGCTTTTACAAGATGGCCTGAAAACCGCTATTTCTCCACAAATGCACATTGACTACGATAAAAAAATAAACAGCTTAGTTTTAGCAGGTCTTCATACAGATATCATCATGTTCAAGAATTGGGTCCTTGAGAAGAAATTAAGCATGAAACAGAAGCCCTTAAAGATTGACCGTTCAGTCCTGGAGTTCCTGAGATCAGTGAACTGTGATGAAATGTCCACAGATCTCTTTATATCTCATAGAATAACTGCTGTCTACACAATCGAGAATGGAGATGTTGTTGTGATTGGGAGCACAGAAAAAGCACTTGTTGAGGCAGAGAAGAGGGTGAATATGGTTCTTGCATCCAAAGAGCTCATTGTAGAAGATCAGGGTGTCCTTCAAATGCCAGAGTGGCAGGATCTCAAAAAACAAGTGCAAGAACTGTTCAATACTTCCAAAAAGATATCTGTGTTTATTAATCATTCACAGAGAGGCAAAATAATAGTGACTGGATTCAGAGACCCAGTGATGGAGGTCAGTGATAACTTGGGACATTTCATTGTAGAACACACTAGAATTGATGAGACTGTTCGTGTCAAATCACATGCAGCAGTTGAATTCATAAAAGACCGAAAATCACAAGAGTGGCAGCCTTTAATGAAGTCTGAGGAGGTGAAAGTGAATTTTGATTCAAAGAGACCCTGGATCAAACTGTCTGGAGAGCGTAAATTTGTCCAGCCAGTTTTAAAAGTCTTTAAAAGGTTGATTGATGCTCTCCACACAGACACACACGTCATTAAAAAGGCAGGAGCAAAGAAGTACTTCAAGGAACAGGGAAAAATTATTCTCTCAATACTGTTGAAGGAAACAAGATATGTGGTGGTGCTCCAGGAAGACGACATGCTGGAAGAGGAGGAGGATGAAGTTTCTAAAAGCAGTTTTGAAGATTTTGGCCAGGTCTCTTGTGAAGTTCGAACTCCAGGTGGAATAACTGTTACTGTCAGGATGGCAGACATTTGCAAACTCCGTGTTGATGCTGTGGTCAATGCTGCTAATGGAGATCTGATGCACAGTGGTGGTGTAGCTTTCGCACTTCTACAAGCTGCCGGACCATGTCTACAGCAATACTCTGACCATTACATAAAAGCAAATGGGCCTCTGAAGCCTGGAGATGCCATCATCACTGAAGCTGGACGTCTTCCCTGTAAATATGTGGTACACGCTGTTGGACCTCGCTTCGGCGATTCAGACCGACAAACCACTGTGCAACGCCTGAGACGTGCTGTGAGGGAAAGCTTGAACCAGGCGTCGAGCAAAAACTGCTCCTCCATTGCAATTCCAGTGATTAGTTCAGGGATATTTGGTTGTCCTCTTGAACTTTGCACTGAGTCAATCGCCAAGGAAGTGTGTGAGTACATTGAAGATCTTAACCGAAGAGGCTCCAGTAGCACATTAACTGAGATTTACTTGGTTGACAATAATGGCAGCAATGTAAAAGCCATGGCTCAAGCTGTCAGAAAGCAGTTTGCTGCTTATAACCCCAAAATGACTTTCCCTCAGCAAAACAAACCTCTTGAGTATAGTAACTATGGACAAGGCTCTCGTGGTCGTGGTCTTGGAAACTATGACCAAAGAAACCATGAGTTTCAAGGTTCCAATGGCCGGAGTAATAGATACTTCGAAGAAAAAGCCCGCTCAGGCTCTGGTGACAGATCTGATAAATCTGAAAAGTTGCATTTTCTTGAGACCAAAGGACTAAAAATCAATCTGAGCGAAGGGAACATCCAGGATGCATGTGTAAGTGAATTCTAGATTATTTGTTACTTATAAAAACAGAAAAATAGCTTTTAAAAAGCAATTCCAAGAGGGTCCTCACACCATCTATGCTCTGTGCTAATCCCTAATTTCTCTTTTTTTTTGACTGGATGCCAGTATAAATATCTAAAAATATATATATTTTTTAAAAATGACCTGAGAAGATATTACACTGCATAAAATATTATTTTCCCGTATCTTCAGAAATGACTTAATAGTTTCTCCTGCAGGCTGATATCATTGTAAACACTATGTCGGAGGACTTGGACCTCAGTAAAGGGGCCGTCTCCAAAGCACTCCTTCAGACTGCTGGCCATCAGCTCCAGTCAGAAATCCACAGAGCTGCTCGCTCAAACAATCTGAATTATGGTGAAATGGTCATAACAGATGGTTATAATCTGAATTGTTCCAAAGTCTTCCATGTAGTTTGCCCAGTTTGGAAAGGTGGAAACGACTCTGCAGATAGGGTGAGTCATACTTTACCTCAAGTTATATTTATGGACCAAAGAGGACCAGGCCTGGGACATTTTAAGTTGTTATTTGTTTGTTTATTTTAGCTGCATTCTTGCCAGCTCCTACGATGTTTATTTTTATCTTTCAGTGAATAATTTTTATGTTGACTTTAAATTAACATTATTTATTAACAGTAAATTGTTAAATGAATAATGCAAATGTGCCTAATTTAGTATAGACCATTTCACAAGATGTAAACAACACTGGTCCAGAAACACTTCCTGTTTCAGTTTGTAACCGTTTTCTTTATTTCACATGTAAAGAAAATATCTTAAAGATGTTTGTTTAACTTTTTGATTCAGTTTTAAATGTGCTGTTGGTTGTATTTTATCCCAGCTTTTATGTAGTGTTAAAAAACTGAAGCAGGAAGTGCTTCTGGACCAGTGTTGTTTACATCTTGTGAAATGGTCTATATGGGCTTTACTTCTTTATTTAAATTGTACCATTTTTAAAGATCATAACAGATGTGTTTATTTACATTGTAAAAGGTACTCGTTCAGATCATTAGAGATTGCCTGAAAAAAGCAGAGACTCAGAAAATGGCTTCAGTCGTCTTCCCAGCTATCGGCACTGGGAATCTTGGCTTTCCTAAAGATCTGGTGGCCAGAATCATGCTGACCGAATTCCAGGATTTTAACGCTACAAATCTCAGAGAGGTCACTGTGATCGTCCACCCTTCTGACAAAGAGAGCATTCAGGTGAGTGAAGCAATATATATAAATTTGTTGTTGTTATTGTTTTTAAACTTCTTTTTCTTTTTTTTACATTTAAGTAACCAACCATAGGTGCTTATATTAATGTTGTCTTGTATATTTCTGTGCTTTATCTATTAGTGCTTTACCAGCATCTTTAGACAAAGGATCCAGATTCCCATCACAAAAGAAGCATATCGACATGTCATGCCTAAAATAAATAATTCTGGCAAGTCAGCTCAGAACTCTGGTAACTCTCTTATCTGATGTCCATCCCATGTTTTTGATTTATTCTGATAATTATAGCTAATTTAGTATTCAACCAAATTATATAACCAGATGTTGACTAGTGGTCAATAGTATAAGTTTTAACATGCATGACAAACTGATTAGTTTGTATGTAAGAATATTTTCAATTTGTAAGCAAAAGTTATTTTATAAATTAATATAGAGCAGTTAAATTGTGTAATCAGGTTAGCTTTGAGTTCCCGTTCAGGGAACTTCAAGCTGCGTGTAATCGCAATGGGAACGCCCCTGCGTGAGTGCGTATGAAGCACGTATGAAATCAGTCCAATGGCGAGAAGGAACGTCATAGGCGGGGTGACGTATCGACCAGGAAACTATAAAGCACACCACAAACACAAGCGCGACAGCTTCTGAAGTCTTCAGCAAGCGCTCTCTGTGTGATCTATATCAGTCTGTGTCCATTTGGTGTTTTTGTCTGTCCTTAGTGATTGCTAGGCAGGAGTTTTTCACAAAAAAAAAAACAAAAAAACTAAAAGGCATATTATGGCGAGCGAGCAGCAGTTTAGGAAGTGTGTTCCTCCCTGCCCACGATACATCACAGGTGGGGAAACACACGACCTGTGTGTTGCTTGTCTGGGAGTGCATCATGCCCAGTCAGCTCTCGAGGGGGCTGGCTGTGAGCATTGCGAGCGTCTGCCCATGAGGACGCTCCGCTCCCGCCGGGCTCTCTTTGAGGAGAGTGGCTCGGTTCGCGCTCCCCACGGTTCGGGTCCCGCTGCTGCCGAGGCACAGCGAAGGCTCGCATCGTGGGGATCGCAGATGGATCTGTCAGCGGGGATGGAGACGAGTTCCGAAGGGACTCTATCTCTGCCCTTACCTGGCATATCCGGCGCCTCTGATCGAGCGGGGGTCCGCGTTGCGGTTTCTCCCGCTCGGGACGAGGCGCCGTCACTGCAGCTATCCAGCTCAGAGGAGCTGGATGTTGTGAGTGTGGACACTATGGAGACAGGGGACTCGCCATCCCAGTCTCCAGCAAATGAGGAGCTTATGGATGTTCTAACTCGTGCGGTGCAGAAGTTAAGCATTGATTGGCCAGCAGAGAAACGTGAATCGAAAGTCCATCCTTCCACAACACCGGAAGTTCCTGAGGTTCGCTTTTGGGGGCGAAGCGTACCAATATCGGGTTCTTCCGTTCGGCCTAGCTCTGTCTCCTCGAACCTTCACGAAATGCATGGATGCGGCTCTGGCTCCGCTGTGGCTCCAGGGCATCCGCATTTTGAATTATATCGACGATTGGTTGATTCTAGCTCAATCGGAGCATCAGGCGATTCGGCATCGAGATGTCGTCCTCGCCCATATAAGAAGGTTGGGGTTGAGACTCAACGCCAAGAAAAGTGTGCTTTCTCCGGTTCAGAGGACCACTTTTTTAGGCGTCGTTTGGGATTCAACGACAATGCAGGCTCATCTGTCTTCTGCCCGTATAGCAGCGATTCTCGCAGCTGTCAGGCAAGCGAAGCTAGGCCAGTCACTCACGGTCAAGGATTATCAGAGAATTCTGGGTCTATTAGCGGCAGCGTCCAACGTTATTCCCCGTGGCCTGCTCCATATGAGACCGCTACAGTGGTGGCTCAGAACCAAAGGGTTTTCCCCGAGGGGAAACCCGTTTCGCACGATCAGGGTCACGAGACGGTGCCTCCGTGCCCTGGCTGTGTGGAAAGAGTCTTGGTTCCTATCCATGGGACCGGTGCTGGGAGCTCCGTGTCGTCGTGTGACTTTAACAACGGACGCCTCCCTCACAGGCTGGGGGGCGATCATGAGTGGTCGCTCAGCCCGGGGTCTGTGGCAGGACCATCTTCGTCATCTGCACATAAATTGCTTGGAGATGTTGGCGGTGTTTCAGGCTCTGAAACATTTCCTGTCAGACCTGAGGGGCCACCATGTGCTCGTCCGGTCAGACAACACATCGGTGGTCTCTTATATAAATCATCAGGGGGGCCTGCGCTCTCGCCCTCTGTACAAACTGGCTCGCCAGATCCTTTTGTGGTCCCAGGGGAAACTTCTCTCTTTAAGAGCGGTGTATATTCCAGGTTATCTGAATCAGGGAGCAGACTTCCTGTCGAGGCAGGGGCCGAGGCCCGGGGAGTGGAGACTCCACCCCGAGGTGGTGGAGCTCCTTTGGAATCATTTCGGTCGTGCCGAGGTAGACCTCTTTGCTTCCAGCGAGAATTCACAGTGTCCGCTGTGGTTCGCTCTGAGTCCACCAGCCCCGTTGGGGGTAGATGCGATGGTGCAGGAGTGGCCGAGGTCACCCCTGTACGCCTTTCCCCCGATTGCTTTGCTCCCAGGAGTTCTGGAGAGGGTTCGCCGGGACAGGGTCAGTCTACTGTTAATAGCCCCGTACTGGCCGGCCCGAGTTTGGTTTTCGGACCTTGTCTCTCTCCTGGACGGGTCTCCGCTGGAGATTCCGGTCAGGGGGGACCTTCTCTCCCAGGCGTGCGGGTCGATACTGCACCCCCGCCCAGATCTCTGGAGACTATGGGCCTGGCCTCTGAGGGGGCCCAGCTCATAGGGTCAGGCCTCTCGGCTGAGGTCGTAGAGACCATTCTCCAGTCCAGAGCTCCGTCCACGAGGAAATTATATGCCGTGAGGTGGAAAATGTTCACCTCTTGGTGTAGAGAGCGCCAGTTGGATCCAGTTAACGGCCCGTTGTCGGCGGTGCTGGAATTCCTTCAGGAGCGTTTCTCCACAGGGTTATCCCACTCCACACTGAAGGTGTATGTGGCGGCGTTGTCAGCTTACCATGTCCCTTTGAGTGGAGTTTCTCTCGGGAGACACCCACTGGTAAGCCGTTTCCTGCGTGGTATTTTGAGGCTGAGGCCAGCAGTGCGCACAAGGGTACCGACATGGGACCTGGCGGTTGTTCTGGAGGGGCTCTGCCAGGCACCGTTTGAGCCCATTGAAGATGTCCCTGAGAAATTTGTCACCTTAAAGACCATTTTCCTCCTAGCCATCTCCTCCCTGAAGAGAATAGGAGATATTCAGGCTCTGTCGGTTTCTCCCTCGTGCCTTGAGTTTGCTCCCGGTATGGTGAAGGCCTTTCTCCTCCCTAAACCGGGGTACGTCCCTAAGGTCCCAACTAATGTTGTCAGGCCTGTCATCCTGCAGGCCTTCTGTCCTCCTCCGTTCCGGACTTCAGACCAGGAGAGGTTAAATCTGCTCTGCCCTGTGAGGGCCCTGGATGCCTACGTCCACAGATCTGCCCTGTGGAGAAAGTCTGAGCAGCTGTTCGTCTGCTTTGGACCTCCTAATAGAGGTTGTCCGGCATCGAAGCAGAGGTTGAGTAAGTGGGTGGTCGAGGCCATCTCACTTGCTTACGAGTCGGCAGGTCAGCCTTCCCCCTTGGCTGTCCGTGCCCATTCTACTCGGGGTATGGCTGCCTCTAAGGCATTTGTGTCAGGAGTTCCTATTGGTGACATTTGCGATGCAGCGGGGTGGTCCTCCCCGCACACATTTGTGAAATTTTACCATCTTGACTTTAACTCCACCCCGGGAGCTCAGGTGCTTTCATCAGGATGTGCTTCGTGATCTCACACTACGGGCACCTGCTCGCATGGCGGCGTTGGTATTAGCGTTCCCATTGCGATTACACGCAGCTCGAAGTTCCCTGAACGGGAACGTCTCTGGTTGCGTATGTAACCTTAGTTCCCTGAAGGGAACGAGACGCTGCGTGTCCACGCCATACTCCCGGCATGCCCGTGAGCACTTGCTTCAGTCTTTTCAGAAGCTGTCGCGCTTGTGTTTGTGGTGTGCTTTATAGTTTCCTGGTAGATACGTCACCCCGCCTATGACGTTCCTTCTCGCCATTGGACTGATTTCATACGTGCTTCATACGCACTCACGCAGGGGCGTTCCCATTGCGATTACACGCAGCGTCTCGTTCCCTTCAGGGAACTAAGGTTACATACGTAACCAGAGACGATTTTTCCATACATCTGTGTTTTATTATTTTCTTATAATTAGAGCTTGCTGGCAGAGTCTCCTCTCCCTCTCTTGGGGTTCACACTATGCAGTTGGGGCGAGTGACTTTGGAGGTTTCATCGGGAGATATAACTAAAGAAAAAACTGATGCAATTGTCAACTCCTCAAATCAGACATTTTCTCTAAAAGCAGGTTAATCAAACTTAATTTTAGTTTCAGTTAGAATGTCACATACAATTGAAGAAGAGAATTACAATGTAACTGCCAATTTCTCTCGGTAATCCAGGAGTATCCAAGGCCATTTTAGACGCCGCTGGATTACAAGTGGAACAGGAATGTTTACAGATTGGTTTGTATTAATTGAAATTTTATATTTTATCTTTTAGATTATACGTCAACAGTGATCTAATGAACTATATTTACTATTGGTAAACCAATTATTTTTTTTTTTGATAGTGGGATCATCAAACATGCAGCAGCAAACAGAGATTGTGACCTCAGCCGGGCTCCTGCCATGTGGAAACATCATCCATATCATTGGTCGCAATGATCCTTCAGACATTAAGGATGTCGTCTTTTCTGTTCTGAAGTTGTGCGAATCTCGCCAAATTACTTCTGTTGCCTTCCCTGCTCTTGGCACTGGTAAGACTCTCTGTCTGGTCTTATGTTTAAATAGTTGTTGCAGAACATTGCTGATTATTTGCTTTTTTTTTCTTTTTGGTAAACATGTCTGTAACCCTTTAGGTCAGGGTGGTGCAAAACCAGCTGATGTTGCAGATGCAATGGTTGATGCAGTTGTTGACTTTGTGAAGAAAAAGAAACCAGTGCATGTAAAGTTTGTGAAGTTTCTCATATTCCAGACGAACATGTTGGGAGACTTCCATCAAAGTATGGTCAGAAGATCTGGTGAAAAAGTAGAGGAGGATAAAGGTCTGTTCACCAAAATTAAAGGTCAGTAAACGATAATACAAAGAATGCTAATCCTATCCATTATTCTTGTTTTTCTTAAACACTAATTCATTCCTGTGTTTCTTTCCAACAAATATGTACCTTGAAAAAAAAAAAAGACTTTTTTTTGGGGGGAAGTTCAGAATCTCCCTCCAATGAAGAGTTTGTGATGGTGGGTGAGGAAATTGAGCCAGCTGTGTTCCAGCTGTGTGGAGAGACACAAGAGGACCTGAATGAAGCCAGAGACATGATCAACAGCTTGATACTACGGGAGCACTTGACCATCCCAATCCGTGATCCAGCCATTGCTCATTTCACAAAAGAGGATGTAGAAATACTGAACGGCATGCAGAGGGAGTTCACAATCAAAGTCCAACTTGAGAAGAAAGGCCAAGACTCTGTCGTCACATTGGAGGGACTGACAAGAGACGTTCACAGTGCAGAGAGTCGTATTCGGGATATGATCCGCAAGGTGGAAAGGAATGAAAACCGAAGACGTGAGGCATTTATAATCAGCAGTGTAGTCCAGTGGCAATATCAGGAGAATGGACATAGCATCAAAAACTTTGATACGTTAATTAATTATGACCTGGAAAAGGCCTTTCAAAACCGGCAGCCTTCAGTGAAAATCAAGATTAATAATGATGAATATGATGCCGATTTAGTTCGCAAACGGGCCACAAGAGGGAGATTGAGGATTGAACTGAACAGACTAGATCTGCAAGGTGTGAATATTTTAAAATTTAGACAATTATCCAGAGGCCATCATGTACAAAGTTTAGTTATTTATGTTTGTGTTCTTGTCCATAGATGCAGCACCAGCTCAAAGTTCTTTGCCTTCACACTGGGAGGACATGAAAGGACAGTCAGTTGTTCTTGTGAAACTCGCATCCGGCTCGACTGAATATGTTGAAGTTGAGAAAGAGTTCAGAAGAACCCGACTACGTTCTAACATCATTGAAGTAAGACTAGACTAAAGAGAAGGAGGAATGAATATTTATTAGTTTTGTAATTTAGCACTATGGTGTAATAGTAATGTTTTATTAAGCTGAATGTTTATTCTTGTCTTTAGATTGAAAGAGTTCAGAACAGCACACTTTGGAGAAACTACATGATCAAAAAGGAAGAACTGGAAGATAAAAACAAGCACAAAAACAATGAAAAGCGTCTTTTCCACGGCACTGGTCCTGATAAGACAGATCAGATCAACCACCACGGCTTCAATCGCAGCTATGCTGGGACACATGGTATTAGTCTGTAACCAAGTTCAGTTTAGGGAAGCAGGAAGCGGGGGCCGGCAAACATTAAACCTGAATTATAAATAAGCATAAATAACAAAATGAAAAGAACGATAGCTGACAAGAATGCAGCTCATATAAACAATCAAATAACAACTTAAAATGTCCCAGGCCTTGTCCTCTTTCACCCTTCTCTGTCGTCACTCCGCTCCCATGGCTCTCGGCCCGCCCTGCTCGCTACAATGTTAAATTCAGCTTAAACTTTATTTGTACTTAAATCAATTTGTCTTTTAAACCAACAGTCTATTGCTCTTGTTCTTTTTTTTAGGAGCCATGTATGGGAATGGATCATATTTTGCTGTGGACCCGAGTTACTCAGCCCAAGGCTACTCTAAACCTGATGTCAGAGGACTTAAACGCATGTATCTCGCCAGGGTGCTTGTCGGTGATTTCACTCAAGGAAATCGAGGCCTTCTGGTTCCCCCTGCGAAGAGCCCCAATAGTGCTGATCTGTATAACAGTGTGACTGACAACATCAACAACCCAACCATGTTTGTGATCTTCAATGATGTACAGGCTTACCCAGAATACATAATCACCTTCCAGTAGTGATTTGTTGTTGTTGCTGCTGCTATTTTTATTAGAAGTGATATATAATGTGTAAAATATTTACTTGCAGAAATTACAGAAATAATTGCAATAATCTTTGACAAATAAGATTTGCTGTCTTATTTGCTGTGACAAATAAGAATGAGGGGAAAATGAGAGGACAGTAATATAATCCTTAGAAAGGCTTTGTCCAAACCTAAGAACATTCAGATATTTCTGATTTTGGTTTAATCTTATGGTTCTCTTTGAATCATCAGATCAAATCAATCTAATCTTTGAATTAATCAGATTAATCAGCAACCGATTTGATTTTATCCTGCTAATTTAGCACATTAAAAAGCCAATAAGGAAAAGTGTTTGTGCTGAGCATTTCTGTTTTACAGTGGATTTGAAACATCAATTCAAATCATATTACATTAGCAAATAAAACATTATTTGAAACATTTCAAGTAAGTCTTGGCCACTCAGTCACAACTTAGGCAAAGAAAGGAATAATCTTTTATTTTTTTTGTGCATTGTCAAAAGCAAAAACTGAAGAAGGAATTTTGCAGCAGTGGTTGAAAGTCCCTAACAAAATGGCCTAGGTGTTGTGCAAAAGCAGAGGCTGTCAGTCACAAGACTGATAACAAGCAGAAATATTTCCACGCAATGTACACTTTTTATCCACGTGGAAGTATCCATTGTCTGTAGATGTGCACGACTTCCAGTTCCTTCCGATGTTATTGCCAAATACTGTATGTCAATATCATAATTAAATATTAGTGTGTTTTGAATATCTATGTCAGCATTTGTAAATTGTTGAATCTGGTACTATATAATTCAAGAGTCATTGCAGCCCAGTCTTATCTTCATTTTGGGATTCTAGCATACTTTATGTAATATCCATTCACTGCAGTTAATCTCTTGAAGTGTGAAACGAGTCCTGGTATCCATTGCATGTTTTCGTTATATAGCTATGAGTCTGTTTCTTTCAGAAGGGCTGTACAAAAGGCAAACCCCCCTGATTGCTGCGTCTACAGCAGAGCAGCTGTACGCATGCCCGACGGAAATCCCGGTTCAAGGCTGGGTAGAGAATGGGGTTCAGTGCAGAGTTGAGGTATCCCAACCAAAGAACGATAGAGTGAGTCAATTTGTTCGGATGGTTCTCAGCCCACATTCCCATGTATGTGAAGTACGTAAAATAGGGGAACCAGCAAATGACAAAAGCACCAAGCACTACAGCAAGGGTCACTGTGGCTTTGTGTTCCCGCGCAGTGGCAACTGCATTGGTGGCCAGAGCAAAGGATGGAGTGGTTGCCCGTATACGACGCACCTAAATGTGAGACATGAAGAAAGAGTGAGAAAGGTAACAGAGACATTTTTTGTTTGTTTTTTTTTTTTCTGGGTGTATGCAATGAGATATTTATGTTAGTTATGAGGTGGGTCAATGACAAAGTGTTGGAGTGTGCCTTTTTTATTTTTAGGAATGCACTCTTTGTAAACATATTTCTGTAATATTGTGTAAAAAAATAATAATTCCAACAAAATGTTAAAATTAGACTACTGTCACTTAGTGTAACCATAAAAAAACTAAAATTAAAAACTTTTTGAAATGCAAATTGCAACTTTTTGTTTTTGAAATATGTATTTTATAAGAAGATTTTGCTGCTTCAAGAAGAAGATCCAAGCTGCTTAATAAGGTTTTCTTTTCAATAACTTAACTCTTTTAATATATTTTTTTCTTCATTTATAATATAAGTCCATTTGTATCACCCTGAATAATTGAAGAGTTCAGATGCAAAAGCCTCTAGGTGCCATTTGAAATTTTGTTCTAGAATGACCATTTTTATCACGCTTGTGTATTTAAGTTCAGTAATTTCACTTAAATGACAATTAATAGGTAATCTTCATTGCCATTTAAGTGAAATTACTGAACTTAAATATACAAGCTTGATAAAAAAAATAGATAATTTTAGAAGAAAATTTCAAATGGCACTAGAGGCGTTTACTCTTCAATTATAGAATGATTTGTAAAAAAAAAAAAAAAAAAACATTTTCTTCAGATTCCTGACCTACCCTGCATTAGCTCTAGTAACTGTGAGTTTGGTAAAAAGGAGCCAAATCTGTTTTGACCAACCAATAGTAGGTCAGCTGACCTTTTTATTTTACTTCATTCTTATACCCTCACACAAATGCAAAATTAATTTTAATTCAGAAATGAAAAACATGTCCATCATAGTAGATGTGTAGTTTGAAATGAATATACGCTTACATTTGGACACACTTGTCATTGACCCAAGTGAAGAAAATTACCTGCTCACGCGCAACACAAAATATACGATGGTACATTCCACACATGACCAGCAGAGGGAGGTAGAAGATTCCAAATGCTTTCAGAAGCACATACTTATTATTCCACTCATAGCGGCAAGTCCTGCCTTCCTCTCCTTCATCCCACATGACCCAGTCCAGGTTTTGCACTCTGAAGTTAGGTGTGTTCCAGCCTAGGTTGATAGACAGAAAGGACACAGCCAGAGAGCATGTCCAGATTGCAGTCAGAGTGATCGCCACCCGTCTAGGTGTGACCCTCCTGGGATAGCAGAGAGGGCTGGAAATTGCAAGATAGCGATCAACACTAATGGCCAGTAGAGTGAGGATTGAAGCACTGCAGAGCATCACATCCAAAGAGATGTAGATGTTGCAAAAAACTCCTCCGAGAGGCCATCTCCCATTGCGTAATTCCAGCATGGCAGAGAGCGGCATTACCAACAAACCCAGCAGCAAGTCGGTCACAGCCAGTGATAGTATAAAACAGCTACTAATCTGGTGCAGACGCCGACTGGTGGCCACAGCCAGACAAACCAGTACGTTTCCACAAATGGTCGGAGCAATGAAGGCCACCAGTACCACCCAGCGCAGGGCAGTGAACGTCATTTTTAGCTGCTGACGCAGGAAAGCTTGGAGGTTTTTGTCCTCGTGTGTCAAAGTGATATCCAAACTAGTTTAGTCAGGACTACATGTGTCATCTGTTTTTCTCAAACATTTACATTGGGTGCTGTAAAACTGCATATTAACATCTACGGCCACTGCTCAGAAATCAGCCCAGGCTCATTCCTACAAGAAAAAAAAATAACATGTTTACAGAAAGAAGGATTAAGGGTCTTATCAGGCGATCGCTCATTTAAATAAATAACAAAGTTTAAATTGTATACGCTCAAATGCTAGTCTTGCTCTGTTCTGTGCGTTTGTGACTCTCCTGTTCGAATTCATTCATCAAAATGAACAAATCTTTTTCCGAGTCATTTTGTTCATTCAACGAACGAAACGAACAAATTGACTCGGAAAAAGATTTGTTCATTTTGATGAACGAGTTCGAACAGGAGTCACGAACGTGCATCGCAATACAGAGCAAGGCAAGCATTTGAGCTTATAAAACTTAAACTTTGTTATTTTTTTTTTAATGAGCGATCGTTTCGCTTGATAAGACTAAGTTAATTAGTTAACTAAGTTAAACAGGTTAATTTGAAAAACTGTATATCTCGGTGGCGCTAACTTGCACTGACATATCTCAAAACATTTCAGTGCCATTGTTTTGTCTCGAGATGCACACCAGTAATGTTATTTTTTCAAAGGAATGTTTATAAAAGCTACCTAAATGTCCTAATTGAACTAAGGGCTAATCATTTTCTAAGCCTTTTATGTGAAACCCGACTCAGGTCGTTATCAGGTTATTGAAACAAAAACATCTCTTCCTAGTGACTTGTTGTGAAGCTTTGGAAATTCTGAAAACATTTGTTTTGAGTAGCATGTGATTCCAGGTTAGGGTATTGGAACTTTGTTTCTGTTGAAGCAATATGAGTGTTGCGCAGACTGATCGGCACCTAACAAATGCGATGGATTTTGGTTAGAAAGTGTCTAACTTTGGTCATGTGCTAACAATAATGCAAGAGCCAGATGATTCCAGCCACATGGGTCAGTCGTTGCAGTTGTCCCAATTTAATCGGTTGCACATGGACACAGCTGTTTCACGATTTGCTGGATTAACTGAAGACAACGATCACGTGTTTCATGGTTTATTCGAACACATTCAGCACAGCTGATGCTCACAAATTCATTTTTCATGTAACCTTAATGTGGTGTCATGCTTATCAAAAGAACACAAATTAAAAATAGACCCATTTTATAGGTATATATATAGGCTTATGTTGAGCTTTAGGGTAGACTGGGGACATTGCAACAGGGGATGGTTGCAACATGTAATTTTTTTCTAATCAGAAACAAGGGATGACTCTTACACAGCGACAGGCTCAGTAGGATACCCCCCTGTAGAGAAAAATCAAGGACATTCCTGAGCTGTTCTGGGATTTATTGAAGAAAAACTGTTTTTGAGGCATGGAAGTATTTATTTTCTTGAGCTTTGTTTTTGTTAAACTGTTGTCACTGTTTTTAGTGATTCATCTCAAACTTAAATGGGTTAAACGAGTGATATAACTTTAAGCTGTATGGTTAGTGTATTACGGACACCTTGTTTAGCTAGCACATGAGGTTTAATCATGGATAACAGGAACGGGGACACCCGTACAACGCATAAATATAAACATGGACCATATAGCAGTATTTTTAACATGTTTTCATGTTAAAATTACTTAAATATAATATAGCTAGATCCTTCAAGTTGGAGCAGGGACAGGAGGCTCATGTTTATGTGTGCAGAGATGTCTGTGACCATGTGTTGGTGCAACTGTGTGTTTATGTGCAGAGTTTTTTTTTTCTGTTATGTGCTTTTTTCATGTTTTCTTTTGATAACATTAGTTAAGTAAGGTTTAGGGTATGGTTTAGTGTAGATGCAAAATAGCATTAACCCTTTAACATCACTCGATGGATATTTAATTTCAGACCTGTTTCGAACAACTGACATAATTAAAGGCTGCAAGATTCATCCATTTAGAATAAAACTGCACATAGTTTTACTGTCACTCACTGGACATTTCACTTTTATATTGTCACTAAAAGTGCATGGAGCAACATATTGTCATTTTGCAGAAATGTCCCCAAATGCAAGTTTTTCCAATGAGCCTGGGTTGGCTTAGACCTATTCTCTGCCATTCATATTTTGAAACATATCTTTTGGCACAAAGAAATGTTAATGAATGCGCTTGTCTGATATGGTGTGTGGTATTATGTCTTATGGAAGGTCACCCAAAAAATGAATGCAAATCTGAATCTAAATTGAATGCAAATTTAATTCAAAACTTCAGCCCCTGTTTACTGCAAGGACAAAAAGGCCTGAGTTATACAAGATTTCAGTGAATCAGATATCTCTCTCAATTGTAGCTTATCTCTTTTTCTCTTGTTTGTTTTTAATATTAAGTTTTGATTTAAATCACAGTGGTGGGGTGCTTGGTTGTTGATTTATTTTTCTTTTATTTTGCATTCAACATTAGTTACCGACGATGAAGACTGTTGTGATAAAATCACAGTAGGGGAGGATGATGGGTTAAAAAGTATAACTGGAAATCAAATTTAGCCAAAATAACAGGGTCATAACAACTAGACATTGAGGGACCAGCAGGAGGATTTGTCCCACCAAAATTAGGAATCTTCCTTTTAACCCAGCCTAACATGCAGCTATACGTCTATAAATAAGACATAGCTTGATTTTCCCTCAAGCCTTGCAGTTATAATTTTCGCTATAGTGCAAAATTACACTTTGCATCTTTAAACTGTAATTTTGAACGGTTACAGCCGTGCAAAGTAGCAATAGTTATTAATCACAAGCAGCAGTGTTACAAGATTTTCAGTTTCCTTGGGAGAAGACTTCCGTTCATCTTCAGAACACAAATGATTTTTTTTTTTTTTAAATGAAATCTGCGAGATTTCTATTCCTCCATTGACAAGTTTTGTGAACCAATCCTGTTTCCAACCCTGGAACCAAACCTCTAGTTTTTACATTTTCTTAGCAGTTTATAATGTTTTTATTAGTACGTTTCATCTATGATTGATTGACAGACATTACTGCCTTCATCTACATTTATTTCAGTGTTGTGCTTTTCCATTTGTGTGAGGCAGCTGTGGTTGCCAGCATCATATCGTAACTATACGGTGTGTTACTGTTTTTATGTTAGAGCATATAGCTGTTAAATTAAAGTTTTATATTGTAGCTGACAATACGGTATTTGGCTGTTGATTTTAAAAATCAGTAACACACTTTATTTTTCCAGTATGATGCTGACAACCACAGCTGCCAGTAGTTTACCGTTTTTTTACAGGATTATTTTTTACAGTGCATCACTGCCTGTAACAACCAAATCATCATTTGTTCTTTGACCATTTGTGACTGTGTCACTGGATGATCCACAAAAATGATCTTTTTTGACAAATTTAATAGTATTAATAGGTCATAAAGGTTTATAAACATGCATATTCTTTAATTATGAATGAGCTTTAATTGGGGGAAATTTTTGACTAACTTGAAAATTTGTAAACTTTGGATTTATGTTAAAACATACATGGAATAAATATTGGACTACGGCCTTTATTAGCCTTTGATTACTGAAGGTTAGTGCAAAGTGTGATGGAGTGGACAGCTGCATTATTTAAAGGATTAGTTCACTTCAAAATGAAAATATTTGAATCGTTTACTCATCCTTAAATTGTTTCAAACCTGTATGAATTTATTTCTTCTGCTGAGCACAAAATAAGTTATTTTGGTCTGTAACCAAACAATTGATGGACCCCATCGGCTACCGACATTCTTCAAAATTTCTTCCTTTGTGTTCCATAAAGAAATCCATGCAGGTCTGAAACAAATTTTAAGTTTTTAAGTTAACTATTCCTTTAAGAGTTGAAATTGTGTTGAAAGCAGTATAAAAGTTTTGCTAACCCTGCTCGGTTTCATAACCCCGCTTTTCTAAATTACAAGTGTGAGATGTTCCTTTACCCGGGGTTAAAAGCGGTGTTCAGAGTGATAATAACACAGAGTCAAGCACAGTGTGAAATGCCCTTGAGTGTAAACATGATGAAATACTGATAAAAACTGTATGAGAAACCTTTGTTAGAAGCATCTGATCAAAAACACTTGATGTTTTCATTTCCATCAAGTGTGTCATAAATATCACAGCATCTTTTAAAGGGAAATGTCACAGGATAACGTGGCTCAAAAGAAAGTATAAAACATAAAAATGCATGCAGGAGCATGCAAATGTAAAATCGGGTTGTTGGGGAAGGGGGAATTGTAAAAGATGAATCTCTTTCAGTCAAAGGTAGACAAAAACAGTAAACAAATTGAATGAAAGTGTGACTAAAGACAATGTCGATTTGCACTGTGCAATTTCTTGTGTGTATATTTGATTTGGCATCTTCCTGTAGTTAAGGTTTTTAACCATTCGTTTGTTACCACAGAAACATATTTACGCAAGACCAAGCATTTTCATTTTGCACTTTTATGGCAAAGGTCAAACAAATGTTAGATTGCAAGGAATGTTTAAACATAAATGCAGGTGAGAGATTGCCGATAGCAACGACACAATTAAAGCACTTTCATTCAGCATTCTCTGCAGTGAAGAAACATGAGCTTAAATATGTTTCCATGACAAAATTCCAAGCTCACCAAGTTATACAACATTTGCCCGTTGTTCTAGACCTATTAACACTTTTTTTTTAAAACAGCATGAACTTTAACTCTAAAGATGGATATATTACATGCTCTGGCCCTTTAACATGCACAGAAATGTGTGTTCATGCACTAGATATTCGCTCAGTGAATCATGCTGAAACAAATGAATGGTTTAAGTGTGCAAGTATGAGGTTGATGACAATATTGTCTCTTCAATTAACAGTGAATCAAACAGTTGGAGTGGTAATAGCATAGCCTGAACTCCCTGGGCTGTCAATCTAGACCAAAATAATGAACAAACGGCCTACTAAACGAATATCTTATACAAATCTATAAAAATATAAACACAGAAATTATAGCCATGATAACAATGGACAGCTTCTATGTGTGTGGTCTCAATTCAAACAAACAGTTCGCTATTTCAGTGTAGCCTGAAAAGAAGATGATGCTAACTCATCCATCTTTAAACGATGAAAAGCAACAATTCTTTCAACATACCATCTGGCTTTCTTCGTCAATGTTTAGTTTCTTTGCTTGGAATCCAAAAATAAATAACCAGGCGACAGTCTGCAGGGTTTTCCAAAATGTAAGACAAACAATAGCATCTATATTTTATCACTTGCCTATGTTAAACATAACTACTTATGTGGTTGCTTATGAATGCTTTTCACAAAAGCAAATCTTTAAAATTAATCAAGCTTTAAGTTTAGGGTCATTAAGATTATGTGGTAACACTTTACTTGAAGGGGTGTGCATAAGACTGGCTTGACACACCTTCATAATGGGGTTTATGCATGTTTATGACGACTGTCATTAAGTGACTTTCACTCAATGATGCCATTTTGCATGCAAATATGACATTTGTTTAAGATGTCTTTGTTATGACATCTTGATATAAACCACGTCATAACATGTCAGTATCTTTGTCATGGCAACTTGACATAAAATTAAGTTAAACTGTCATGTTTTGACATTGGCTGTCATGAGGCCATTATAACTGTGTCATGATTTTTTTGTTTGACTCAACTACAGTGGTACTAATTGAATTTGTCATTAAAATGTTATAATGGCCTCATGACAGCCAATGTCAAAAACAACTACCTGACAGTTTAATGTAATGTTAACCAATAAAGCTAGGTGGTTTCTTAAGTTTGATATTTAATCTGCTATGTCATGTTTATGACAGATTGTGTTGTCTTAGTAATGTCAAGTTGTCATGACAAAGACACTGCAGGTTATGATGTATTGGTTTATGTCAAGGTGTCTTAACAAAGACATCTCAAACAATGTCATATTTGCATTAAAAATGTCCTAATTGAGCGAATGACATAATAACAGTTGTCATAAACATACATAAAACTTCCTTCATATTCATAATGTGTCATGTCTTGATTATGAAGGTGTCATGTTAGTCTTATACACACCCCTTCAAGTAAAGTGTTACCGATTATGTTTTTAAATATTGATATTTTCTTTTGATATTTACTCAGCAAGGATGCATTAAATTGAACAAAATTGACACTAAACACTTATGTTACAAAAGGCTTATATTTCAAATAAATTAATCTTTTGCTTTATATCAAAGTAGTTAAAAAATAATGTAACAGGGTTTCCATCAAAATATTAAGCAGCACAGCAACTGTTTTCAACATTGATAATAAAATGAAATGTTTTTGAGCGGCATATCACCATATTAGAATGATGTCTGAAGGATCATGTGACACTGAAGACTGGAGTTGTGATGCTGGAAATTCAGCTATTCTATTCTCGATAAATGAAACCCTGAATTTGATATCCATGTTCTGCAGTTTAGTATATAAAACTGCATGAAAAGTCTGAAACTATTTCACTTCAAGCTTGACATTCTCTCAAAAAGGCAGTGAAAGGATGTAACTCACATTTTGCAGGTGTATTACGGTTACACAGTGGAAGAAGGAGCTGGTGTTCACATCAACAGCGAGTATGCCGCTCTGTTTCCGTTTTTTGTGTCTTTCAGTGCTTCTGTGTTCTTTTTCCTTATAGTTTCATGCCTCTATTTTCCCTCCTCGTGTCGACCACTCCCTCTGTCAGTCTTAGTATTTATAATCTGATGAAATAAACATTGTTTATTTATGTTATGACCCTGTTATTTAGCCAAAATAACAGGGTCATAACAACTAGACATTGAGGGACCAGCAGGAGGATTTGTCCCACCAAAATTAGGAATCTTCCTTTTAACCCAGCCTAACATGCAGCTATACGTCTATAAATAAGACATAGCTTGATTTTCCCTCAAGCCTTGCAGTTATAATTTTCGCTATAGTGCAAAATTACACTTTGCATCTTTAAACTGTAATTTTGAACGGTTACAGCCGTGCAAAGTAGCAATAGTTATTAATCACAAGCAGCAGTGTTACAAGATTTTCAGTTTCCTTGGGAGAAGACTTCCGTTCATCTTCAGAACACAAATGATTTTTTTTTTTTTTAAATGAAATCTGCGAGATTTCTATTCCTCCATTGACAAGTTTTGTGAACCAATCCTGTTTCCAACCCTGGAACCAAACCTCTAGTTTTTACATTTTCTTAGCAGTTTATAATGTTTTTATTAGTACGTTTCATCTATGATTGATTGACAGACATTACTGCCTTCATCTACATTTATTTCAGTGTTGTGCTTTTCCATTTGTGTGAGGCAGCTGTGGTTGCCAGCATCATATCGTAACTATACGGTGTGTTACTGTTTTTATGTTAGAGCATATAGCTGTTAAATTAAAGTTTTATATTGTAGCTGACAATACGGTATTTGGCTGTTGATTTTAAAAATCAGTAACACACTTTATTTTTCCAGTATGATGCTGACAACCACAGCTGCCAGTAGTTTACCGTTTTTTTACAGGATTATTTTTTACAGTGCATCACTGCCTGTAACAACCAAATCATCATTTGTTCTTTGACCATTTGTGACTGTGTCACTGGATGATCCACAAAAATGATCTTTTTTGACAAATTTAATAGTATTAATAGGTCATAAAGGTTTATAAACATGCATATTCTTTAATTATGAATGAGCTTTAATTGGGGGAAATTTTTGACTAACTTGAAAATTTGTAAACTTTGGATTTATGTTAAAACATACATGGAATAAATATTGGACTACGGCCTTTATTAGCCTTTGATTACTGAAGGTTAGTGCAAAGTGTGATGGAGTGGACAGCTGCATTATTTAAAGGATTAGTTCACTTCAAAATGAAAATATTTGAATCGTTTACTCATCCTTAAATTGTTTCAAACCTGTATGAATTTATTTCTTCTGCTGAGCACAAAATAAGTTATTTTGGTCTGTAACCAAACAATTGATGGACCCCATCGGCTACCGACATTCTTCAAAATTTCTTCCTTTGTGTTCCATAAAGAAATCCATGCAGGTCTGAAACAAATTTTAAGTTTTTAAGTTAACTATTCCTTTAAGAGTTGAAATTGTGTTGAAAGCAGTATAAAAGTTTTGCTAACCCTGCTCGGTTTCATAACCCCGCTTTTCTAAATTACAAGTGTGAGATGTTCCTTTACCCGGGGTTAAAAGCGGTGTTCAGAGTGATAATAACACAGAGTCAAGCACAGTGTGAAATGCCCTTGAGTGTAAACATGATGAAATACTGATAAAAACTGTATGAGAAACCTTTGTTAGAAGCATCTGATCAAAAACACTTGATGTTTTCATTTCCATCAAGTGTGTCATAAATATCACAGCATCTTTTAAAGGGAAATGTCACAGGATAACGTGGCTCAAAAGAAAGTATAAAACATAAAAATGCATGCAGGAGCATGCAAATGTAAAATCGGGTTGTTGGGGAAGGGGGAATTGTAAAAGATGAATCTCTTTCAGTCAAAGGTAGACAAAAACAGTAAACAAATTGAATGAAAGTGTGACTAAAGACAATGTCGATTTGCACTGTGCAATTTCTTGTGTGTATATTTGATTTGGCATCTTCCTGTAGTTAAGGTTTTTAACCATTCGTTTGTTACCACAGAAACATATTTACGCAAGACCAAGCATTTTCATTTTGCACTTTTATGGCAAAGGTCAAACAAATGTTAGATTGCAAGGAATGTTTAAACATAAATGCAGGTGAGAGATTGCCGATAGCAACGACACAATTAAAGCACTTTCATTCAGCATTCTCTGCAGTGAAGAAACATGAGCTTAAATATGTTTCCATGACAAAATTCCAAGCTCACCAAGTTATACAACATTTGCCCGTTGTTCTAGACCTATTAACACTTTTTTTTTTAAAACAGCATGAACTTTAACTCTAAAGATGGATATATTACATGCTCTGGCCCTTTAACATGCACAGAAATGTGTGTTCATGCACTAGATATTCGCTCAGTGAATCATGCTGAAACAAATGAATGGTTTAAGTGTGCAAGTATGAGGTTGATGACAATATTGTCTCTTCAATTAACAGTGAATCAAACAGTTGGAGTGGTAATAGCATAGCCTGAACTCCCTGGGCTGTCAATCTAGACCAAAATAATGAACAAACGGCCTACTAAACGAATATCTTATACAAATCTATAAAAATATAAACACAGAAATTATAGCCATGATAACAATGGACAGCTTCTATGTGTGTGGTCTCAATTCAAACAAACAGTTCGCTATTTCAGTGTAGCCTGAAAAGAAGATGATGCTAACTCATCCATCTTTAAACGATGAAAAGCAACAATTCTTTCAACATACCATCTGGCTTTCTTCGTCAATGTTTAGTTTCTTTGCTTGGAATCCAAAAATAAATAACCAGGCGACAGTCTGCAGGGTTTTCCAAAATGTAAGACAAACAATAGCATCTATATTTTATCACTTGCCTATGTTAAACATAACTACTTATGTGGTTGCTTATGAATGCTTTTCACAAAAGCAAATCTTTAAAATTAATCAAGCTTTAAGTTTAGGGTCATTAAGATTATGTGGTAACACTTTACTTGAAGGGGTGTGCATAAGACTGGCTTGACACACCTTCATAATGGGGTTTATGCATGTTTATGACGACTGTCATTAAGTGACTTTCACTCAATGATGCCATTTTGCATGCAAATATGACATTTGTTTAAGATGTCTTTGTTATGACATCTTGATATAAACCACGTCATAACATGTCAGTATCTTTGTCATGGCAACTTGACATAAAATTAAGTTAAACTGTCATGTTTTGACATTGGCTGTCATGAGGCCATTATAACTGTGTCATGATTTTTTTGTTTGACTCAACTACAGTGGTACTAATTGAATTTGTCATTAAAATGTTATAATGGCCTCATGACAGCCAATGTCAAAAACAACTACCTGACAGTTTAATGTAATGTTAACCAATAAAGCTAGGTGGTTTCTTAAGTTTGATATTTAATCTGCTATGTCATGTTTATGACAGATTGTGTTGTCTTAGTAATGTCAAGTTGTCATGACAAAGACACTGCAGGTTATGATGTATTGGTTTATGTCAAGGTGTCTTAACAAAGACATCTCAAACAATGTCATATTTGCATTAAAAATGTCCTAATTGAGCGAATGACATAATAACAGTTGTCATAAACATACATAAAACTTCCTTCATATTCATAATGTGTCATGTCTTGATTATGAAGGTGTCATGTTAGTCTTATACACACCCCTTCAAGTAAAGTGTTACCGATTATGTTTTTAAATATTGATATTTTCTTTTGATATTTACTCAGCAAGGATGCATTAAATTGAACAAAATTGACACTAAACACTTATGTTACAAAAGGCTTATATTTCAAATAAATTAATCTTTTGCTTTATATCAAAGTAGTTAAAAAATAATGTAACAGGGTTTCCATCAAAATATTAAGCAGCACAGCAACTGTTTTCAACATTGATAATAAAATGAAATGTTTTTGAGCGGCATATCACCATATTAGAATGATGTCTGAAGGATCATGTGACACTGAAGACTGGAGTTGTGATGCTGGAAATTCAGCTATTCTATTCTCGATAAATGAAACCCTGAATTTGATATCCATGTTCTGCAGTTTAGTATATAAAACTGCATGAAAAGTCTGAAACTATTTCACTTCAAGCTTGACATTCTCTCAAAAAGGCAGTGAAAGGATGTAACTCACATTTTGCAGGTGTATTACGGTTACACAGTGGAAGAAGGAGCTGGTGTTCACATCAACAGCGAGTATGCCGCTCTGTTTCCGTTTTTTGTGTCTTTCAGTGCTTCTGTGTTCTTTTTCCTTATAGTTTCATGCCTCTATTTTCCCTCCTCGTGTCGACCACTCCCTCTGTCAGTCTTAGTATTTATAATCTGATGAAATAAACATTGTTATCTTATCACTGTAAACGCTCACTTAGTTCTCTTTTTCTCACGGTACAACATACTGTTTTGGACAGATATTAGACTTTGGGACAAAATGGATAAATACAGAATATCTGTCTACTTTTTCTTGATCTACTAACATTGATCTACTGATCTTCAAGGAAACATTGATCAGGAGGGTTAATAAAGTGATCGTTGCTGGGGGTTGTGTGCATCTGATGCATAACAGAGAAGCTGAAGTTTGTGATATGTGAACAAAGAGCTATGTTGAAATAGATATTTTGTAATTATAAAGCGACTGTGCATGCAGGCTGCAAATGCTTTTGATTTTTTGTTATAGTTCTTATCAACACCTAAATGGTTGCATGGATGTAAGTAACAAACAAAAGTCTTTTTAGTTGCATTATCTAGTGCAATATAGGATTTTATGAAATAATAGATTAATGCAGAGAGCTGTTACTCACCCACTGAATAAAAAAAAGACCCCTGTCAGTCTTGATGCAAGTTCCACATCCAGTGACAGGGATCCGATCATACATGCCTCTCATGTAAATTCAGAGCACTGCTGATCATGCTTGTAATTCTCTAGGCCACTTGTTTAATAAAAAATGAATAATTTCTGTAATTTTTTAAAGGAAATACTCAATAGTAACTAAAAAAAACACTTCTCTTCTAGAGCCCCAGCTCTTTAATGCAGCAGAAGGACTGGTGGTGTGAAAGCACAATTCAGACCTGCTGTTGCATTTACATTGTTTACACTTAACTTGCTGCTTACGCACATCGGGTGTTTTTAATCAAAGTGATAAGGACTCCAAGAAAGATTCTTCTAATTTAAGAATTATTAGTTGATAAGGTGTTTGACATGACCCTTAATGATTGACAGCCTGATAGTTATTTGTTAGTTTTATCTGTGTAATTAGGGAGCATGCAGTGTGGACTGATAAGAACATACAATATGTGGTCTGTTATTAAAGGCTTGAATGCACTGATCATTTTCCAGCCTTAAATGACTGTGTGAAAACTGAAGGGCAGCTGCATCATGTGTTTATGACACTCGATTAGAGAGATTATAGTCGTGTCACTGAATTAAGTCTACTGATTTAGAAGAATGAAAGTAACGGTCTAGAATTTTGAATAAATTCTAAACTTCTAAAGATAAGTCGATACACACAAAAAACAAACTCTTTTGTAATGCTAAATAGTTTTACATTTTACAATAAGGTTTAATTGGACAACATTAGTTAAGGCATTAGATCATAAACAAACAAATACAAATATTTTACAGCATTTCAAAAAATCTCTCTCTCTCTCTCTCTCTCTCTCTCTCTCTCTCTCTCTCTCTCTCTCTCTCTCTCTCATATATATGTCTGGTGAGGTTCTGCTTGCCTCTCTTCACCGCCACTTTCTGGGTCTGATTCATACTGATACTACAGTATCGACACAATTATGTACATTTGACATGAACAACACATGCAACTTCGCCCATAAAGGTAATGGGCGTTAAGTATCCGGACAACGTGGACTACAGTTTAGCCAATCACAACACAGCGGCCCAAACTAACCAATCTGAGCCCACTGCCTGTTTCTGAGGGAGGGGTTTTATAGAATCAGGAAGTTGTCCGGTCGTTCAAATGACAGAGGAGAAATCGGCTTACAATAAAGGTAAATTTTATGAAAAATAAGACTTTTTAAAAAAGAGAAACCACAAATGCATGTTATATTGCACCTCATAATCACAATCATACGAAGGAAAAAACAGTAATCCACCCCTTTAAAAAAACGAACACTAGATCACATCAGCGTGATACATAAAATTACAGAAACCAACTTTGGAAAAAAAATATTCGAAGTGTAATTTGATTGTTAAGTTTGTCTCACGTCCTATTAGATTACATGGAGAGAGGGCAATGTTTATGACCTTTACTGGGACGAGCCACCAGGGGGCGATCAAAACGTTTTGGCTTCACTTTTCCGGACTTGTGCCGCACACTTGGTTCCACGATGGTCAGGATCCGCATGACACACCTTCAGCCTAATTTTTGTGTCCGAGTGGACAGTGCATGTACATTAATGTATGCGCAAGGTGAATGTTGAGACAAAAGGGTCCACTAGATGGCAATATGCAGTTGTGATGTATTGGGAAGTAGTCGAAGATTACTAATACGAAGAGTGCAGAAAGAGCGATACAAAACAACACGCTGTTCCAAGAACAGTAATCAAAGCAGCAAATCATTCTCCATTTTGGTTTTGGTTCTTCTAAACTTTGCATGCAATGGCGGATCCGCTACTTTTCGCCTTCTATCCTTCTGATATCCTATAAATGACTTGACTCACTGCTGCCCTTTGACGTCTTGTAGAGTATAGAAATGCAAATGTCTCATCCATCCGCAGTTGAGTAGCCTATACTTTGAAAGCTTGCATCTGTGTACGAGACGGCAGTGGAACATGGAACAATTTTTTTTTTTAGATTAAAAAAACGGTGCAAGAATTTTTGATGTCTTTTTGTTACTGTGCCAGTCAGGCTGACTTGGTATTTATAGATTTATAGAAATCACATCAACTTCCATCAAGACCTTCAATCAATTTACAAAGAGATACCTGACAAAACTATAAGAGCGAAAGACAACTTTTTACAGCATCTGAATATCCATGGCACTACAAATTACTGTGTTTGTGTCTAATGATTCGAATTTCGGCATCTCATGTGTCATAGGGGTTTGTGATTGTTTGAAGGACGTTTCCTGTCAGCGGGATTATTTTCGCTCCATGCCTCTTCTGGGCCAATTAACAGGGATTCAAAATATCTTCTGGTGCTTAGATCCTGTCTATGTATATCATTCTCATCTGAGCATGTGTGTGTGTGCGCGCAAACAGGCCAGAAGGAGCCTCTACTCTTTGCTTGTCATTAACCAGCCCAAACAAGACCAATGACGTCTCAGCACTAAGCTCGATGTCAAGGGTCTACAGTCACGTCTGTTCTCTGATCTTTCTGTCCAGAGTCACCTAGCAACTCCAGAACTCCACGACCCCTTGTACCGCTCAAACAATGGACTGCAAAGATGAACAGCTGAATCGAGCTGATATAAAGACAGAGAGCAAACATTGAAACAAAGTCGTCGACACAATATCAAGTCTCTTGGCTTTTTGTTTGTTGTTCCATCATGATGGAATATTCCCAGTTAATAAATGAAAGGCTTTTAACAATGGTGAGAGAAGAGCGAATTTCTTTTCGGGTAATGTATCTGGTGACTCCTTTGGTGGTTGTTTAACTTTGAAGCTGTTATTGAGATACATTCTTCTGTATCCGATGCCTTGTTAAAGAGAACCAAAGTTTCTCTTTGCAAGCAAAGCTTCTGTCAAAGAAATTGTTCCTCTGAGGTGATGTGTGTAATTTTTTAGAAGTTAAAATAGTTTCTCCCATTCCTCGCTTAATGCGCGGAGACAAATTTACGTAAGCCGTTTGAAAGTTGATTTCCTCAAAAAGTATAAAAACTGGTTCTTTGGCTCTTTCTGCTATTCTCATTTGTTTGTGCAGATCGACACAGCGAAATTGCTCAGTCAATGCTGTCCAAACAATGTCTGCAAAATGGGGAAACGAGTGCAAAATCTCTTTTTTTAAATTCAGTTTGGTGCTGCTAAAAAGGTAAAGTCCATCTTTCGAAAAACCTAAGTTTACAAAGTCAATTTCTGCACAGTAAGACACGGATGAAGAGCTTCTAGCTTCCAATATAATAAAACTTAGCAGAATAAAAGAGTAATTTTACATGTAAAAAGTCCATGCAAAAAATTACTAAACATATTTCATATATATATTATATATTGAATATCTAATAAATACACATTAACTTTGACATCCCTAAAAATACATTATTGTTCAAAATGTTGTGGTCTGGAAGACGTTTAAATGTTTTTGAAGCCTCTCAAGAAGGCTTTTAATTGATCAAACATACACAATAACATTGTGAGTTTTCTATTTTAATATATGAAAATGTAATTTATCCCTGTGATGTCAAAGCTGAATTTTCAGCATCATTACTCCAGTCTTCAGTGTCACATGATCCTTCAGAAATCTTTCTAATATGATGAGTTGCTGCTCTTCTTATTATAATTATTGAAAACAGTTTAAAAAAAGTTGCCATGAAATAAAAATTCAAACTTTTTGTATATGTTAGTCTTACTGTAATCTATGAGTTAGTTTGCTTCAAAACAATGACAAAAATTGCATTTATAAAAGTTTAAAACAGTTTCTCACTTCCACCAATATTTATCAATGATTTTGATGACATCTGCACTTCAACTCTCATTAGATTTTTTTCTGTCCAATAAAATGCTCTCTATCTAAAGTCTCCTACTCCATACATTTTAAACAGACTCTGAAGCTGTAGCTAAAATCAGTCACTTGGTCACACAATTACTATTTTCTACATGGTGAATGGTACATAGTGCAATAGTGTCACAGTCTTCGTCTGCACCAGTCTGTCCTTCTATCTTCACTACACTTCCCAGAATCCTCCTCCTCTCCACACCTGTATTCACTCCCTCACTTACCAGCCTGTCCCTCATTATCACCAGTCTTCACTGTTTGAATCACTTAGTTTCCAGGATGACTGCCCAACTGAAGACTATGTGGGTAGATTCCTTGAACTTTGTAATCTGGTAAACTAGACCGACGATGTGTTAAAGACCGTTTTCTGGTGCGGATTGTACGAATCCTTTTACCAGCAAGCTCCCGTGACGGCAACACTAGGTTTGTTTACCCAGTATAGACCAATGCGATTCCCAAACCATGCGTCCATCAAAGTAGACGGAGCAACTTTTCTCTATTTACGGATATAACGAGACAAGCACGGGCAAAGGACGTAAGTATGCATATGATTTCTTGTGAAAACAATCCCTGCTGGGTCTAAAATATAAACACTTATAATAGGCTTACCATAGTGAACCAGAGTTAGACAAGTTAAAGTTCTCAAGAGCAGCTTTTATTTGAAATAGAAATATTTTGCAACATTATAAATGTCTTTACTGTCCTTTTGATCAATGTAATACAACCTTGCTAAATAAAATATTAATTTCTTTCTTTCAGAAAAAGTTAAATGACTATTTACTTGCAAGATCTGAAAAAATAAGTCCACTATAGGCCAGTTCAACCTGCCTTAAAATCATGGATTTTATTGATTTTTTTTTTTTCCTTTTGTGAATCAAATGTCAACTGCAGCCTAAAAATAGTAACAAGGGTGAATTTATTTTGGACCTTGTTACCATAAAACACGTAAGGAATCTAAACAGATGGTTTTATCCAAAGTGACCTATGCTGGTCTGACACATTCCCCTGAAGCAGCATGAGGTTAAATGTCTTGTTCAGGGGCAAAACGGTGATACAGCAGGACTGTGATTTCATTGGCTCTTAAACTGATAGTTCATCCTAACGTCTTAGCAACTTTGGCACACAAAGAACAACCTCTCCGGAAACAGCTTGGAGCCGTGAGCACTAAGCTATCATCATCCCCTCTGCCTGTCAGGATCTCTCCTTGAATATGTCAAGATATTTAGAGCAGCAGCGAGATATTTAGTGAGCTGACTGATTTCAGGTCAGCCCCTTCATTGAGATGACTATTTGTTTGTGATTGTATTTGACCATTTTTGGTATTATTATATACATATTATAGCCTGTCAGTTTCTGTGCATGTAGAGCTAAGTGTGTAAGATGTGGCCCTTCACTGCAATCTGTCATATCATATTTTCATCTTACGAAACATCGACCTTATATCTCCAGAGATACTCCGATCTGCACCCCGCCTCTAGACAACCCCACCGGGAGAACAATGGAGAGTTTTCCCACCCCAACTAAAACACGAGCTCCCCTGGGAGGGGTCAGAGAGAATACAGCCCGTCACACATTATCTCCAGCCTCCTCCATCTGAGTTACAGAGACACGCTTGCTTCCTTTTTAAGGAGAAGTGATAGGAATGGGCTGTTCTACTTTTGAGACTAGAGAGAGAGAGAGAAGGCAAATGAGAGGAATGAGTAAGAAGAGATGTAGAGACAATAAAGCCGAAGAGAGAAAGGCGGACTTGATGTTCATATTTTCTCGAACAGTACTGAACAAAAAGGTACAATATTACTATGTTACAATATTTTTATGTTGTAATTGTGTGCATATGTATTCGCAATTTTATGTTTAAACCAAAGATGGCGACAGAGAGCCCAAGCTATAGTATACCGTCAAAAAATAAATTCCTAAATTAATTCTTTATGTAGAATTATCTGGAAGTTATATCTAGAAGTGTCACACTTTTTAGTCTCAAATATGTCAGGGATTGTGTTAGCATTCAACTAGCGCACTTGTGTTAGCACATGGCCTTTAAACACACCACAGGCTGGAAGCAGACACTAAATAATTAATTTTTTTTAACTACACCATACATTATACAGTACATGCAAATGAAAGATTCAACTTCACTAGCACAAAATTATGAAAGTGACCTAATCTTGCTGACAAACATGCATGCACTGATCCCATCCTTTCTTAGTAATGCTGCCCTTACTGGTTTGTTTTGTTCCAGAGCCAGAGCGTATGGCAATGGCTCTCGTTCTCTTGTACGGGGGCTGGCTGTGAGGTCCACTTGCTCTTTGGCATGGAGGGACAACCCAACCCCTCCAGAGCTGTGGAGAGATGCTGACATTTGGGGCTCCTGTCACTTTACTTGCACTACAGAGATTCATTTTTTTAAGGCAGAATCTAGTCCAAAATAGTGCATCGCCCCTGGCAACAGCTTGTTAATCAAAGGAAGCTACCAGGGCATGAATAGCTCTGGAGTGTATTTGCTTCTACATATAAAGGCATGAGTGTGTCGGGCAGCCAAACTTTTAATTCATCATAGGTTCTTCATGCTTCGCCACGCTCTTCCTACATTGTTTGACTTTCAAAGTCTTTTAAGAAAGCCTGTTAGGCCACAGATTGTTTAGGGCTTTGGAGACCTGAAGCATGAGTCCACTTCCCTTTGGGAGAGCCAGGAGTGAAGCTGATTGCTTTCAGACCAACCGGCTCGCCTGTCTCTCCTCAGGATAGTCGATTGGATATACATTTAAAATTGCCTTAGTCATATTTTTAAATGTCATGGAAAGCAAGAAAATTTCTCGTAAGAAATGTACAGTTGAAATGTCTGTTGAAGGAGAACTCCGGTCAATTTTAACAATTTTAAAACTGACCCGTCAATTTTAGCGATCCTTGATAACTAAGCAACAGTGGAGACTGTCAGCTGTCAGCCGATGACGGTGCTGTGTGGTGTTCCCAACGCATTCTCATCCCAAGGCTTCATATACGACACTTTTGCCAAAGCATAGACATCCAATGCACATGGCACCCTTTAGCGTCAAATGAGATGCTTCGGTTATGGTAGGTTTAGGTATGGGGTAGGGTTAGGGTTAGACCACTAGGAGGCACCTTCTGCCCCATATATATCTGCATCTCATTTGACGCTAAAGGTTGCCATGTGCGTTGGATGTCTATGCGTTGGCAAAAGCGCTGTACCAACCGGCTCGCCTTGGGATGAAAACGGGCTCGGTGTTCTGAGAATATCAGCTCAAATGGATAGTTCATCCGAATCAGATGTTGAACATCATTTACCAATGATCGCGCGCAAACTGGACAATCGACTACTGTGGACTTCGACCAAAAACAGAATACAGGTATGTGAGCTGGCTGAATTAACATCATTTTTATTAATATCTTCATCTACTGTAGTCAGATTGACCGTGGTCACTCTTAAAGCTACACTGTGTGATTTTTACCCCCATCTAGCGGTGAAAAGGTATATGCCCATCCAGTGAATATTAGTTTCTGTTCCTCTCAATTCCGATTTCGTTTTAACTCGGTGGCCAATGTAGTCCAAGATTGACATGGCTTCCAGTTCGACCTCGTCCATGATTGTTAACTCAAACGTAAACGCGAAAGGCGAAGCTTGAATTACGGGTATGTCCCTCTTTGGCTAATGTACTTTCAAGATGGAGGGGCAACACGGCGACCGACAGTAGAACCCCTTACCCGTATGTATTTTCAATGGCATATTATACACTCACGAGAATACTTTATTACTTGAACAAAGTAAATATACATTAATGAGCACATATATTTTTGAAAGAACTAAGTGTTTTTAGCCAAGAATAAACTAAAAGAGTTACACAGTGTAGCTTTAATAACACCATTCACATGGCTGTGCACTTGTAATAACAAATCAATGATGTTAAGAGGCTAAAAGCAGGTTTAGAACTTGCCCTATTGAAGTCAACAGGGTGCTAATTTTAAAAAGAGTATAACACGGTTTAGGCAAAACCGATTTTTGTTGTTTTTGTCTGTACTGACAGCACTAAAAATGTACAAAGAAATTAGCTCAATGTTAACATTTACCGGAGTTCTCCTTTAATGACAGGTTTTAAAAATTAGTCAATGATTTTAATTAATTTCTTAATTTATCTTTGGTAAAAAAAAACCTCATTGCTTGGCTACTCTTTTCTTGGCTAATCTTTTCCTGTCAGCCTCTGTAACTTCTGTTGGTTGCAGTTCGCAACCTCATTATACATGGTATAATACATTGTTTGTGGGATATTTTGAGCTAAAAAAAAATCACCAACACATTCTAGGGACACTTTATAATTATAATACATCTTGTAAAAAGTGCCCCCCCCCCCCCCCCTTTAAAATTAAATTAACAGGATATCTTTGACAAAAGATAAAAAAGTGCCACAAGTTATATATTTATTTATATAGATGTGGATATAATAATTGTGAATAAAGTGTATTATATTATAATTGTGAATAAAGTGTATTATATCAAAGTATTTCCAAAAACGTTGAAATTGAAACTGTAACAATTTCAATGCTGGTGACATAATTTCCTGCAATGACAGTTTTTGTGATGTAAGATTGTAGCAATACAGTTATTTGACCATATAACATTTTAATTTCCTTATTAATTTTATTTCCACTTATTAATTTTGTTAATAAACAATCTTAAAATAAGTTTCTGGAAATTCATTTTAAGTTGAACTAACGCTCACACATCATGGAGGTGCAAAGAAATTTGACAAATTGAACAGATTCCCAACGCAAACACTCAAAACAGTAAACGAAATTATGTATGTAAATAACATACATAAATTAACAGTGAATAAATTATTAACAGAAAATAAATTATGTTTGGGCATAAATCTTGTTTCTAAATCTTGTTGATTTAGAAGAAAAGAGACAGAACACCCATCTTTTTTTGCATAACCTTTAATCTGTGGTTTATTTAGCAATAATTCAGCCAATGAAGCTCCATATGTCACTCCCATCACAGTCCTCTGGCTTTAACAGATGATAGCTGTCCATTTGGAAGATCAAAAAGGAAGTGATGTGTGTCCTCATCATGTCATGTCCTAAAAAAGCATCTTAAGTGCAAAACCCTTCATGTCTAGTCAAGGCAAGCATATTGTTCATTGTAACTGTAGGGAACTTAGAATACATTTTTAAAGTAAATCTTGTGCAATTGCATTTGTCAAGGAAAACTAGTTTCATAGTTCAAAATCCTTGACAGTTCACAGTCACAGAATGCCATTAAATATTGCTCCATTCCATAAAATATGTCAGTCTTCAGACTGCATTACGACCAAAAGGAGTAGTGACTCCGCATACCAGAGGGTTGAAAGTCATGCATGAAAATCAGATTCTTGGCATGACGTAGTCATTTTGTTTGAACTTTGTGTGGCAGCCAGCCGAACAGCTTCCTGTATAATTTCTTCCTCTTGATTTTGGCCTTGAACAGGCACTGATTCTCTGGGTGAGCCTGAGACTGAATCTGAGGGATATTCTCAGTCTGAGATTGAATCTGATATATAATCTGATCCTGAGATTCGATCTGAGGCTGAATCTGAGATGTAATCTGTGGCTGAGCCTGAGGCCGAGACTGAATCTGTGATGGCGAATGAGTTTGAATTTGAGACTGAGCCTGGATTCGGCACTGAATCTGAGAAATAATCTGAGGCTGATTTTGAGTCTGACTTTGGGTCATAATGTTGGCATTTAGCTGGTGTAATTTGTGATTCTGAATGAGTAAGGTGAGTAAAGAAAGAGATTCTTCGTATCCTTCTCTCCTCTCTGGGGATTGATGACACAGACTCTGGAAGAGCTCCTTGAATCGTCTTTCCTGTTTCCGGAAGTCATACTCCACACTAGCCCAAAGAGTGAGTAAAAGTGGGGGAGAGAGAGAGAAGAGAAAAGGTAGAGTGATAGAAACGAAAGCATTTCAAGTTACTTATTTCTCATAGTTCATGCTTCATAGTTATTTTTCCCTTTGAAATGATTTACATTTACATTATTGGTCAAAAGCTTGGGGTCACTAAGTTTTTTTTTTTTTTTAGTAAAAACAATAATATTGTGAATTAGGCCTATTATTATAATTTTAAATAACTGTTTTCTACTATAATATGCAATTTTTTCATGTGATGACAAAGCTGCATTTTCAGCATCATTACTCCAGTCCTTTCCTCAGTATCACACGATCTGTTAAACATTCAAATATACAAATATACATTTATTATTATTGTCACTGATGACAACACTTGTGCTGCTTCATTTTTGAGGAAACTGTAACACAAAAAATAAAATAAATAGAATAACAGTTTATTTTATTCCATATACATCACATACTGTACAGATATGTAATGTATATGTAAAAAGTCATATAAAGTCAAATGTGTTTTTTTGTCTGTTATTTTCTCTCATTATCCATACATTATTAATAATAAAACTATTGAATTTCTTTATATTCTAAGTAGAAGAAAATATTGTATCTATGGAAAGAAATATAATTTGAATCTAATCGTATCAAACTGGAAGACACACATGCTTAAAGGGATAGTTCACCCAAAATTGAAAATTTACTCAGTCATCATTTACTCACCCGCTTTTCGTTCCAAGCCTGTATGTCATTCCTTCTTGTGATATTCCTTCACAAAAGAAGATAAGATAAGAACGTTGGGGTCCAACATTGGACCCCATTGACTTTTATAGAAAATAAATAAATAAATTAACATTTGTCAAAATATCTTACTTTGTGTTTCACAGAAGAAAGAAGTCTTACAGGTTTGGAATGACATGAGGGTGAGTAAATTATGACAGGAATTTTGGGGGAACTATAGGTAATACGGTAATTACACAATGTCGTAATTACCGTAATTACAAGATTTTAACTTATAAAAAGCCTTCACGTCCTCATTAATGTGTTGTCATCATAAAATCATGGTAATTATGGCGTAACTGCAGCATATCTCTTTAAAATGGTTGGTAGTCTCACTGGGTGCTCTCACCTGTAGACAGCACATGCAGTCTTCTGACAGGTGGAACAGTCACTAAGGTCTTGGCCAGTCTGAAAACATCTCCGACTACATAAACAGAAAACATGCAAGGAAAATGATTTTAAAAAGTTTTGTTTTAGCATGCCTTTGGCCTTGCACTCACATCCATAAATGCATTTAGAGCTCATTTACAGCCCTTATTGACCTACGCTTGGATATAAAAACCAAATGTACATCAAATTAAACCACGACAACCTTCTTTTCCAGCCTCTCCGCTCTGAGAATTTCTCACAATTACCTTTAACACATCCAGCACGCCAGTCACACTTGTCTATTATCTGCTAAATTTTGAATAACTCGGTCTCTCACCCTTTGCTGAGTGCGTGACTCATCTCCAGGTCCTGGATGCAGTTGAGAAGAGTTGTGACTCTTTCCTTGTTAGATTGCAGACTCTCCTCTACCATCTCTAGTCTGTGCTTAGGGTCCCGACGACTGCCCCAGTGAGGCGATGCAGGCAGCAACCGGACCGCAGAAGCCGGATGGTCGTGCGCTAGGGAACAGTGTTCATTTGAGACAGACCCAACTGCTTCAGAATGAGTTTCCATTTGTGTTTTTGAGTTCTGGAGATTCCCGCCATTTTGTGAGTGCTGCTTAGGCAAAGTGCCTGAGGGGGTCAGAGGTGAGTTTTGGTTGGAGGCCACATTCAGGCTTCTGTTTTCACTGCCTCCCATTATGTATTTAAAAGTTGGCGCTTGCGGAGGTGCAGAAGAAGGTTTGGGAGGTCGACAGGTATGAGTCACAGAAGGAGGTGGTTTGTTTGGAGGCTGAAGAAAGTGTTGCGAGCCATTGATCATTTGACGTTCGGGTTCTGCTGCCTTCATTTCAGTTTGTTTCTTTGACTCTGTGTCATTCCAAGACTTAAACTCATTCCCATTGAGTGTTTTAGCTTGAGGAAAAGCTCTAGCGGAAGTGATGGCGAGTAATGAGGACTCAAGAGTGTCATTATTAAGCTGATTCAGGACAGAGCGTCTGAACACTGTAGGCTCCGTCTGTTTATGTGGCGTTTTCGAATGAACACACAAAGTGGGCGAGGCTACTTTGACCCCGGGGGTAGTTTGAGAACATTCTTTGGTGTACGTTTGCACCTCCACCTCAGTCTGAGTGGTGGTAAATGCATTTGAGAGGTTCTGATGGTTGATTGTTTGCGTTGTAAGTGTTGCTTTGTGATGAGTTGACATATTCGGGGCATGTGAAAACAAGCGAGTGTCATTTTGGCTCTTTGACTCAAGATAAGGATGTGACAGTGCGTCTTTATGTGCGGATATACCCTGCAGTGATGTTCCACTGGTGTTTATTCGCTGAGTGGATGTGTGGGAAGCTTGCTTGTGCGTGTCGGCGGGCGAAAGAGTGTCGGTGTGTATCGACGCGTGACGTGATTCACCATGAGGCCCTGAGAGTTTATGTGTGTGCGTTGCCAGCGCAAAATGCAAACGTGAATCCGAGGGTGAGGATTCTGACTCTGTGTCAGCACAGATTTGCGTCCCGCTCTGAGGTTTAATGCCGAAATTTGTGTGTGAGCACATTGATGGTTTAGTGTGCATGTCAAACTTGGACTCTAATCCATTAGGGAATTGAACCTGTCTGTGAAGGTTTGAAGCGGTGGGGGATATGACACCTTCATTCACACAACTCTGCACTATAGTTTGGTGTTTAACATTTGAATGTAAATGAAAACAGGTAGGAGATTTAGAAAGTGTACTTGTCTGATTCATTCGCGAGCAATTGCCGTTTTGAGGTTTGGAGATCTGTGGTGTGCTAGTTTGGGGGAATATCTGTTGTTTCAAAGTAGTTTGCAAAGGTTTGATGTGTGTTTTATTTTGTGTCTGGGTAGGCTCTGAGTGTGTGGGTGGAGCTTGGTTTACTTGATTAGAACGTTTCTCATCAGGGTTTAGCTGGTGAGATGATCTAAAGTGGGAGCTTGCATGTGGTATTCTGGTACTTGTCACCTGTGTGGATGATGACTTCTCAGTTGGGCTGTTTTTGTGTGTTTGGGGAGGGTTGAGAGATACAGGTCTGCGGGGACAAGAGCTGTGAGGTTTGTTAGCATTCAAGAGTGTGTTTACGGCCTTTGTCGCAGCTCTATCCTCTTTAATGGTAACAGTGAGCATGTGTGTATTTAGAGCTGATGAACAACCGGTATGATTAATGTGTGTGTCAGCTCTAGATTCCCTATTGACTGCGTGATGATTAGTGAGGTTTGATGCCTCACTCTGCTGAGCAGGCAGCAGAGATAATGGCCATTCCTTGTTTATATTCATGTTGAGATAAGAATGAAGGTTAGGGCTCATGGGGTGCTGCTCTGACTGTGTAACACTGCGGTCGGCGTGCTTTTCTATCTGCGTGTATTTCTGCACGTCACTCCCAGGGTAAAAAGGAGATGAATGTCTTGATTGGAGTCCTAGAGAACCAGCAGAAGTTGGAGGCGAAATCAACCTGGATTGGCTGTGGAGTCCAGGAGATGCTGAATTCTGCCTGCCTCCACAAGTGCTGCAGAAGGTCAAGAGAGGTCTAATAGGAGGTGAATGGAGAGGGACAGTTTTTTTCTGTCCAGTTGTAGACTCTTTCCCTTCACTGATGTCGCTGCTGATCCCGCCCATTACCTCAGAGTCAACCACACTCCCGTTGGTGAAGTGACAATTCCGTCTCGGTTTTAGCCTGCTGTTAGCCACACCTCTTAACGGAGGACTGGTTCTGATTGGACGGTTATGGCACTGCACTTCTTCCCTGATGCTTTTACAAATATCCCTCTCCATCCCCTCAAAGGTCACACCCTTTTTTATTTTAGCCTCTAGGCTTCTTCGTTTAATAATGATACTTCTTGTTATTTCTTCCTTTTTACCAGCCTCATTTAGGATGTTGCCATTAGGTGGCATTATCACTGTTTTTTCTGATTGATTTCTACCAGTGTCCCTATGTTTCACACCCAGATGCAGTTGGTTGTTTCTCATTGCAGGTGATGTCTGAACACCGACGTTACAGTGCTGAGTCAGTGTGAGGGCCGCCATGCTACTGGTCCCATTTGCCACGGTCCTCCAGACACGTGTGCCCACAAGGGCGGGCTCTCCGAGAACTGGCACCGGAGTGGTGTGATCAGCTGCCCGTCTACCCATCTCAAGTATAACTGGTCCAGGCAGACTTGAGTAGAAATCAATGCATTTGACCACTATGGTGCACCTGAGGTGGAAGGAGAAAGAGAACTCTTGAAAGTAAAAAAGACTGAAAAAGGCAGACAAAAGGTGAATAGTAATGAATGTTATTTGGACTGCAAAAAACAAACAAAAAAACCTGATACATGAGTCATTTTGAAAAAAAAAAAAACTAAAATAAAAACTGTGCTACGGAGCCCCTCTAGTCCCACTTTGGTAAAAAAAAAATTAATTATAACTATCTTGTGGCCTCAAGATAGTAACTCGTGGCCTCAAGATAGTAACTCGTGGCCTCAAGATAGTAACTCGTGGCCTCAAGATACTAACTCGTGGCCACGAGATACTAACTCGTGGCCTCGAGATAGTAACTCGTGGCCTCGAGATACTAACTCTATCTTGAGGCCACGAGTTACTATCTTGTGGCCACGAGTTACTATCTTGAGGCCACGAGTTAGTATCTTGAGGCCACGAGTTACTATCTTGAGGCCACGAGTTACTATCTTGTGGCCACGAGTTAGTATCTTGTGGCCACGAGTTACTATCTTGTGCCCACGAGTTAGTATCTTGTGGCCACGAGTTACTATCTTGAGGCCACGAGTTACTATCTTGAGGCCACGAGTTAGTATCTTGAGGCCACGAGTTACTATCTGGTGGCCACGAGTTAGTATCTTGTGGCCACGAGTTACTATCTTGAGGCCACGAGTTACTATCTTGTGGCCAGAAGATAGTTATAATTATTTTTTTTTACCAAAGTGGGACTAGAGGGGCTCCGTACTGTGCCATTCTTGCTCTAAAAAAAGGTAAAAAAATAGTCTGTTTTCAGGACAAAAAAAAAATAATTCTCAGAAAATTATATTAATTGTACGATTAATGAGATTTTTCTTCTCTTTTGTGTCAACCCAGTTTAATTCAAAATGTTTTGGGGTTGAATGTGAAAAAAAAATGTTAGTAATTAACTATATCAAATATTTTATGCTTTTTGCCAAGTAAAATATTTATCTGTTAAAAATATGTTTTTTTCCCCATGACATAGAAAGATTGAACTTGATGAGGACAGTATAAGTATAAACATAAAATAAATAAAAATGAGGACTTTAAGAGAAATCGCTCTCTGTTTGAATAATGTGTTATGATTTCACTGTCTTAAACATAGATATCCATAATAAAGGCTAGATGTCTTACGGCGGAGTCTCTATCGTCATCACCGGCAGCCATCTTGTAACGGGCAAGCTTTCTGGCGGGCTCTGTGGTTCCTGGTGTATAAGGTGAGTGATCAGCACTAACACAAATACTCTTATCTCGGTGAAATCTTGACGGATTTAAAAACGGTTTGGTTTATTACAGACGTTATTAGCGTGGCTATAATTCTGGATGATTATCTATTTTATTATATATAATTTATAAGTATGCAGTGTCATAACTACATCTCTGACGTTTAGAACAAACCAAACCGCTTGAAAATCGGTTATCGGTTATGGTTATTTATAGAGTACATGCACCATTAAAACACATTGTTACGAGTGAGCGAGCTGCCTGTGATAATATGGCCGCCAGTTCCGGACGTCGACCTCCATTGACCTCCGCGGTCAAGACATCTTGCCTTTATTATGGATATCTATGGTCTTAAACATGTCAGAAATGCATTAATTATTTTACGAAAAACAATCTATAGTGTAAGCAAAATTTTAATGTACTCAGGTTAGTCAAATATATATTTACATAACATTTTTTATATAAGCCATTTAAATGTAATATGGATGAAAGATGACATAAAATTAAAGTTTTATTTTTATTGCATACTTTTCAGAATCTATTCCACCAGATAATGCGATTAAGTTCAGTATTCTGTAAATGACATCATTAGTCAGTCATGGGGACACACATTCATGTAGCACAAATGGCACTGTTTTCTGACAATGACCCACATACAAAAACTGAAAACTATAAACCATCTGCTACTGCCTGCAGTTAGTTTTGAAATGAATACATTATATCAAGACATTAAACAAAATGTACAATTGGTGTGCAATCTATTATGAGGTGTATGATGCACAAAAAAACCCTCAAGCTTCATACACTGTATAATAAAATTACAAAATTACAAAGCTTCAGTAACAACAGTGCAGATTTCAGAGCACAAGACCTTAAATAGAATATACAAAAGACCTCCCTGTCTAAACCAGATGAATCCAATTTGAAACAGAAAGCAAAAAGATGAGAGAGAGCAGGGTGAAATCAAAAGAACAGAGTGATATCAAACAGAGAGAGAGAAAGAGAGTGAAAGTGCGCTCTAACACATTCAGATTCCATTACCTCTGTTCTATCTATTCACAAAACTAATACATAGTTTCCAGAAATATAGAGAGACCGTTGTCTGTTTGCTCGGAGTTAAACTGTGTCAACCCGAGTGCGTGTGTGTGTGTGTGTGTGTGTGTGTGTGTGTGTGTGTGTGACTAATTAAATATTTCACACACTGACAAACGTTTTGTTCTGCCCTGACCTGACTTTCTCTCCTTTCCGCACCTACACCTGGCGCCCCTCCAGCCAGGCTCGGCTGCCCTTTCTCTCTTTCAACCCACCTTGGGCACCTTGATAATTTGGCTGACAAAGAGGGTGTTAATCAGCAACTGACAGTAAATTTTCTAATGAACCACTCTAATAAGTGGCTGTTATAAAAAATGTGTGTGCGTCATTTTGCGTAAATTTAAGGACCAATTGTCCTCAAAAGGAATGTGCGAACTCCACCTATGTGACGATGCTAACGATGCTAAATATCATACGCAATCTAATGTATACTAGTGTAATGTATAATAATGTTTTTTTAATGGATATGTTTTCAAAAACACAAAAAACTGCACTTTGTTGTACATGAATTGCTTCTTGTAGTTGAAAAAAAAATAGTCTGCAGCTCTGCACACTTAATAAAGATACAGACCAAACAGTGTAATATACAGTATATATATATAAATATGTGTGTGTGTGTGTGTGTGTGTGTGTGTGTGTGTGTGTGACTTTATTTGTTCTATGTTTATATATTTTACACATTTGTTTATAATATTTCATATAAATATTTTGTTCTATTTAATTTATTAAATATATACAGTATATATATATATATATATATATATATATATTAAACATTTGCAGTCACTCACTTTTTACACTATCTTTATTCAGTGTGTGGAGACTTAGAATGAATGAAAGAAAGTTTGAAAAATCAGAAGGGTTTGTGAAAGGTTGGCTCAAGGTAAAACGCTACAAAAATGTAAAGTGCTCCATGATAAAAAAACAAACATGTCATGTACGTATGTATGAATGTATGTATTTTAAAAATATATCATCATGACATGAATAAATGGAATCATGGGATTTTGAAGTGTCACAATAAACTATACTGTGACTGTGAGCCAAACCTCGTCACTTTCTGTCAACACTTACTGTTTCGCCATCACATTTCCAGCGAACACACACACACATTCCCTCAGCCCCCAGCCTTGAATGTGCAAACATTTCAGATCATCTTGCTGTTCATTCCCCCTAGAATCTCTCTTTCTTGATGTTCTGTTGTGGATGTCAAGCTGACCCCTCTGGGTGGCACCAGGCTGTGGCACCACACATGTCAACAGCCTGAAGTCAGTCTAGGAAAGATTGTAGTCCGTGAAGCACAAGACTCACAGTCTTTCCTTCAGAAATCACAACAATCACGCAGCCTTTTATTGCAGTGAGAAAAAAAGGGAAATGGGATCATTAAATGTTGCGAGCAGGATTCAAACTAGTATCGCCACAGCTCATGCACTAACCGCTATGCCACGATTCTGGCGCAACAACTAACCAGTTTTAATCAGTATCAATGTTACATCCTGCAGAAGTCAGATAAAGACCACAGCACAAACAATAGACTTTTATTTTGTACATACACAAGCACCTACCTTCAGTTACATCCTGAGACCCAAACCTCACAGCTTCCTGGCATGTTGCAGGCATTTTTTTTTTTTCTGTAGGTTTCAGTATCCACAAGAGGTCTTGTTGTCCAGTAAGTGGGTGCAGTGAAGAGACACTAAGATGACTCAAATCCACACAGAAGCTTGTGTTGAAACAGCACCTGCCTTGACAGTCACTCCTCTAGCTCTCCGCAGACGGTGATCATCCTCCCTCAGAGGCTGTTTGCTTCTCTCCAGAGGCGTATGCTTTTTATTTGTTTTGATTTGCACTCACCTTCACTTGCTGAGGCAGCAAGCACAAAGATGCATTGATCTGTCCTCAGCCTTGCGCACTCTCTCTATTCCTCTGTCTCTCTCTCTCTCTCTCTCTCTCTCTCTTTCTCTCTCTCTCTCTCTCTCTCTCTCTCACACACACACACTCTCTGAGTCACTCTTCCTGTCTGTCCCTGACCCTCTCTCGCTGTCTCACCCTCTTTCTCATATGCATATCCAGTGCTGGGTCAAAGGCATCCTAAATTCAGCTGAAATTGGGCAGGGTGGGGAGAGAGAGAGGGAGAGGGAGAGGGAGAGAGAGTGAGAGAGAGGGAGAGATGTTCTGCATGCCAAGGGGCCGTTTGAAAATTACCAACATAATAGAAACGCAGATTGATGGATGTAGTTAAAAGATGTTTGAATTTTTACTTGAGATATCTACTATAAAATAAAATGTAATTTGTTATACTATGATGCATATTTATATTAAAACTGCTGAAGGGAAATACAAATAAAATAATAAAAATAACTTTTAAAATCAATGTTATGGGGATGCTCGGATTTAAAGTACAATGCAAGTTCTATTATTTTGAAACTGCAGTAGGAAAGGAAATGCATAAATAACTTTTAAAGTTCATGTTATGGGCTCTATGCACGGCGGTATTTCCGGTGAAGCATTAGGGATGCTCGATAACTTCCGCCGATCGTAGAGTCCAATGCAATACCGAGAATTTATATTGAATTTTATACTCCATGGTTATACTAAAGAAACGTTAGTCACAAAAACAGATAAAACAGACACCCCTCGTTGTGTTTATGCTTCTTTTTAAAATTATATTAAATAAATATAACTATTTATAAAATTACATCTAAACGTATGTACGTTTCATTTCAAAGACTGGAGGACAGTAAATTTTGAAGACTCTGCCATAATCCCGTTTTCCTCGGTTTTCCTCCGCTTTAATCTCCACAACCGGAAATGGACGAGCATCCTTGCGTCAAATGCGGAATTTATGCGTGCATATAGCCCATTGTAAGCATTGTCAGATTTCTACAAATAAGTGTTTATATATTCATTTAAAGGTTTTGTAAGTGAGTTTAAACTAGCCCCAGAATGAAACAATTCCCACTTGACCATCTCAAACATTTGTTTTAAGTTCTCAAAGTAAATGTCAAAAAGGGAAAAACATTGCTGATGTTATTTTTTAAATCTATCTACAGGTATTATCTAAAATAATGATAATGTTATTTGCTATAAATTGGGGTGACCACTGACAGTCCTGTTTCCCAGGACATGTTCTGTTTTCATGTCCTGTCCTGGCCGTCCTGGCTGTTTTTTATAAAGTGATGAAAATGTCCTGGGAAAGATCAGCTCTACAGCAAAATATAGATGGGCAAACAAGGAAGATGAGGAAGGAAAACAGGATAAAGAGGAAGAAAACTAAAGATTCAAATGTATTTTGCACAGATTTTGCTTATCTCAAACAAGCCTGTAATGTCTTAAATCACATAAACAGTTGGAAAGGCTTAAAGTGACAGCAGCCAAATATAACCACAGCTGTATTTCATGTTAATCAAACAAGAAAAGAAAAAGACAAAATTTCTCTCTGCTCTGAATACTGAAGCCTAAACATATTACAGAAATAAATTATAAAAAAATAAAATGCCTTAATACTTTTATTTCATAATACAAAACATATTAATGTATTTCTATGAGTTATTAAGAGTATAATAATAATAAAATAATATTATAATTTTATTTTAGCAGATACAGAGGTTTTTAGGGATGTACAATTTAGTTGATGCAAACAAAAGCATGCAAAATCATTATAGTTACTGACTTTTCCTTGGTACAGAGTCAGATTAATACAGCATGAGTGTAATTGTGAATTTTCCGCGAGAAACCAGTTATTATAGTTATTTATTTAAAATTCAAAACTAATGTGAAACAAAAAGTGAATTTGTCTTCTGTTATAGAATGAACATCCTAAAAGCGTCCATGTTTTGTCAGTGTTCAGTGGTCGATCACTATAATGGGTAAATGAGGAATCCACTGAAAGTGCTGAGGTTTCCTGGACTGTCATAGATGGTGTAACCTGGGAGGAGCTTCATGCAAATGACATCACCCACTTCCAGCTGCAAGACAGCTCCATTTGATGCATATCGGTGCTGATCGTGATACACCTCTTGTCCCACTGACACAATATTCTGCCCATTTTTATATAAATTTGCACCCCTTGACTGTTTTTTTTGAACACCACATATAGTGAATCTGAAGTAGTAGACTCCTTTAACTGGTGCCGTGAAGAAACCTGCCATTGACAACAAAACCGTCAGATCAAATGTAAAATGGGTCTGATGAAAAGGAAAGACATTGGCTATAGCTTAAATTACCTGTAATTGAGTTGTAGTTGTTTCCAATGTTTGTGAAGACATTGTTGAATGCCAGTGTGATCTCAGTAGTCGTGGGACCTATATTGCCACGGATCCCCAAGTCAGCTGAAAATGCTACTTTAGGTTGTTCTGTGGACAGAAAATAATTTCAAGCCCAAATTAAAAACACAAGTTCAGGGTTATATTTATTGTGCATTAAATACCGACTGTAAATACCTTAAATGTTTGAATAAAAAGGAAAATTGTATTAGTTTACCTGAAATTTCTTTCTTTAACGCTTCCAGCTGGGTTTCACTGACCTTCAGGTGTTCATTTAGCGCTAAAATTATTCAAATAATTAATTATAGCTGAATATATATATATATATATATATATATATATAGTATTATTTCAAGGAGCATGTTGACCCCAACCCCCCCCCCCCCCCACACACACACCATATATCAAGCTTCTTATTTTGTTACAGTGTATGCCATTTTGAAAAATAGACGTCATCAAAACACATTTTTTTTTTTTGGAGTACCTGCATTATCTTTCTTCAGATCCAGTATTTGTTTTGCCATTTCTATAAAACATTATGAATCTATTTATTTAAATGAATTATTTAATGTTGCTTTGTAAGTATTTAAAGGATGACAGAAAAAGAAACTACTAACTTGATTTGTCATTCATCGCCATTTTCAACTTGACTCTGAGCTCCACCATCATGTCTCTTATATCTCTCACCTCTTCCCAGATGTTTGGCAGGTTGTTTTCTTCTTGCACATTAGTTTGTCCATCAGTGAGTGACAGACAGCACAGCATCAGCAGAGCAATACTCACCTTCATCCTAGTCAGAAGACAGAAACTCTTGGGTTTATGAAAGCAATGCATAGCTTTTATACTTTGAGGTAGTTAATCATTGCAACTTATTATTGACACAGATTTTTTGTGCATCCAATTAAATTGCAGAAAGTAAGAGGAAGGGTAAAGTTCTGTTTCTGTTTTTTAAAAAGAGCTTTTGAGTTTGTAACTTCGTGGCTAAATTCTACTAAGTAAAAGTGTCACGGTGTGGGTTTTGTGTCTTGTTCCTTGTTGTTGTCTGTCGGAAAAATATATATATAATATTTCTATTTGTTTTCTTTCTATTTAAATTTCACAAAACAAAATTAGACCTATTGGCTGTATCAAAACATAACCCCCCCCCCCCCCCCCCAAAAAAAAAAAAAAAAAAAAAAAAAAACATATATATGGGCTACATCAATACGTCAAGTCAAATATATTTATAAAATGTTTTCACAATATAGATTGCATCAAATCAGCTTCACATACGACTTTAAATGTGTTAAATCCCACACTTACAAGCATTTAACTTGCACTATGCCAGCTTGGTATCCTTAATAAAATTCTCATTGCATCATTATAAGCTAGCCTACTTGAAAACTCTGTAAGCCTCTGTAAACTAGATTTTTTTCTAACTTGTCCACACATTTGCAGTTTAAAATGGTACTGTATAAACAGTGATGTTGAACAGTGATGTTTAAACAGCAGAGCGAGACTTATTTTCAGAGAGACAAAACATTTTTTTTGATTTTGTTAGGTTTTTTTTTTTTTTTTTTTTTTTTTTTGCTTTCTGAATGTTAATCATTACTACTGACTATATTGACTCATGTTCTCATCTGTGTCAATACAAATAAATAATCAAAATGAATCCAAAGTCCAGAAGTTCTGTTCGTTTCTTGAGTTTCTGTCTGGATAAATTCAAATAAATTATGAAATCATTTTAAGTAAAACAATGATCTAGTTTGACATAAGAAACAGAGATTTAGAAATATAACATGAAAATAAAATTAAAAGAACCCTGCAAGTAAACAGGAATAATGGTTTAATGCCACTAGATGTCGCCATTTTACTACGAATGATAGTCAGTCTGTCACTCTTGGGAGCTTGATGATGTCTTGTAATTACTTATGAATAGTATTTGTTTGATTTACACTTGTGATTTGCACTTGTTTTAAATAAAAATTAATTGGGTTAAATGACAACTTGCTATTGACTTGGAATATACAATTCCTTAATGCTAACTGTCTTTTAAAATATAATATTAAGTATTACTATTAAGTTATATTAAAATATCTTAATATAAGATATTAATTTAAAACATTTAGTTATGCACTTCAGTGAAATAAATACTTTTTTTATAGAAAGAACATTTTCAGTTATATTTCAGGGTAAAAGCACCTCAGTAAGATTAAAGGGATAGTTCAACACACAAATACAATTCTGTAATTTTTACTCACCCTCATGTCGTTCCAAAGATTAGTAAGACTTTTGTTATGTCTAAATCTCTTAATTTCTAAATCTCTGCTTCTTATGTTAAACTATATCATTGTTTTACTTAAAATAATTTCATAATTTATTTGAATTTATCCAGACAGAAACTCAAGAAACAAACAGAACTTCTAGACTTTGGATTCATTTTGATTATGTTTTTCTATTGACACATATGAGAAACACGTGTGTCAATATAGTCAGTAGTAATGATAACATTCAGAAAGCAAAAAAAAAAAAAAAAAAGAACGCAAAAAAAAAAAGTCTTGTCTCTCTGAAAAGAAGTCTCGCTCTGCTGTTTAAACATTAGACATTTGAATTTAGACTTTTATTCACATACAAACATTCATCAACATCCGTTCAATTTTGGTAAACGTAAGCTCAAGCAGGTTCGCTTAACGTGCGAGAACCAATGGGGTTTATTCTCATTTTACGCAGCACATTTGAGCTTCAGCAAGAACCAATGAAGTTTGTTCTCGCACGTCAAACAGGTTCACTGATCCATGTATATATCTGCCAAATCACGTGAATAAAAGCCTAAATTAAATCTGTTTATTTAAAGCGTCTCTTTAGAAAATGTGGACTAAACCACTCAACACAAATTGATAGTTTTACAATCTTTTTACAAGTGGAAGTTACGTAGGCCTAGCAGTCAACCGAGGGACAAAAAGCTCTCAGATTTCATCAAAAATATCGTAATTTTTGTTCCTAAGATCATCGAAAGACATTTTTGGGTGAACTATCCCTTTAAAGGGTTAGTTCACCCAAAAATGAAAATTAAGTCATTAATTACTCACCCCCATGCTGTACCAACCCCGTAAGACCTTCGTTCGTCTTCGGAACACAAATTAATATATTTTTGATTAAATTTGAGAGCTGTATAACTACCACATTGGCTCCTAAGGGACTGCCTCTTGACGGCCCAAAAAGTCAATGAAGAAAATGTTTAAATATCCCAAGTGACTACCGTGGCTCAACTATATGTTTATCAAGCGACGCGAATACTTTTTGTGCGAAAAATCAAACAAAAATAACGAGTTTATTCGACTATTTCTTTTCTTCCTTGTAGGCCAGAACGAGACTTCCTTATAGATTTCCACGACGCATGCGCGAGAATTGCGATCTAAGCTGGTGTGAGCAGATCGCAAATCTCGCGCATGCGTCATGGAAATCTAAGGAATTCTCGTTCTGGCCTACAAGGAAGAAAAGAAATAGTCGAATAAACTCGTTATTTTTGTTTGTTTTTTCGCACAAAAAGTATTCGCGTCGCTTGATAAACATATAGTTGAGCCACGGTAGTCACTTGGGATATTTAAACATTTTCTTCATTGACTTTCTGGGCCGTCAAGAGGCAGTCCCTTAGGAGCCAATGTGGTAGTTATACAGCTCTCAAATTTAATCAAAAATATCTTCATTTGTGTTCCGAAGACGAACGAAGGTCTTACGGGGTTGGTACAGCATGGGGGTGAGTAATTAATGACTTAATTTTCATTTTTGGGTGAACTAACCCTTTAAGCTCTGAAGTCATTCAAACACTAAGCCTGCAGGTTTTAGTTGCAGGCCATTTCATGAAATGGGAATAGCTCTAGGCCACACTGGCCTGTCTCATCCATAGACAGTAAAAGGTCCCATCCCAAGACGTCATATATCTGACGTCTTGGGATGTCTTTTTTGACCATATGTCAACATCCCCCTTTTTAGGGTACCCTTAAACGTTGTTGACGTTATCGGATCCTAAACCTACCCCGTCACCTAACTGACAGTAAAGGTAAAGCGTGAGTTGTATGACGGCTCGGGATCGTCATCTAACCGACGTTTAAGGGTAATCTAAAAAGGCGGATGTTGACGTATGATCAAAAGACGCCCCAAGACGTCAGTTATATGACGTCTTGGGATGAGACTGTGTTAGTTTGGCTATGTTTCATCTATCAAAAGAATTGGAGATTTACATGTCCTGTCAGTTGCTCCCTCATTTCTGGAATTTGCACCTGGTATGGTGAAAGCATTTCTCAACCTTAGACCGGGTTATATTCCTAAGGTTCCAGTTAATATTGGGGGCCCAATAGTGCTGCAGGCCTTTTATCCCCCACCTTTTAACACTCCAGATCAGGAACGACTGAATCTGTTATGTCCCGTTCGGGCATTAGTTGCCTACGTTCACAGAGCTGCCCTGTGGCGTAAGTCTGAACAATTATTTGTCTGCTTTGGGTCACTCAAGAGAGGGTGCCCGACACCTAAATAGGTGATGAGCAAATGGATAGTCGAGGCTATATCATTGGCTAATGAAGCGGCTGGTCAGCCTTCACCTATGATTGTACGGGCCAATTCTACAAGGAGTATGGCGGCCTCTATGGCCTTAATTTCGGGTGTTTACCTTCTTGATATCTGTAATGTGGCAGGATGGTCCTTTCCGCATACATTTGTTAGGTTTTATGACCTTGACCTCTCCACTCCAGGGGCGAGGTTGGTTGCTTCTTAGCCTGCGCAAGGACTTCACACAGAACGGCATTTGTCACTATGGCGAAGCGGGTTCCCTCCACGTCTCAAACGCAGCCCGAAGTTCCCTTGAAAGGTTCCGTCTCAGGTTGCGCATGTAACCCAGGTTCCCTGAGAGGGAACGAGACACTGCGTTCATCTGCCATACTTCCTGCACGACCTGATCGACTTGCTTCAAGTTTTTACAGAAGCTGGCGTGGTCTGAATTCACGGGTGCTTTATAGTTTACTGGTCTATGACGTCACCCATGACGTTTCGGGCTTCCATTGAACTGATTTTACATGTGCTTCATGACGTACTCAGGCAGAGCGTTCCCCACCGCATCTCAAATGCAGCGCCTCGTTCCCTCTCTCAGGGAACCAGGATTACATACGTAACCTGAGATGTTTTGAGGGGTATATTGACGTAAACACAATCGTTATGTCTTAAATGACATAAACAGTTGGAAAGGTCTTAAAGTGACAGCAGCCAAATATACCTACAGCTGTATTTCATGTTAATCAAACAAGAAAAGAAAAAGACAAAATTTCTCTCTGCTCTGAAAACATTAATTAGCATTAATAAGAATGAATGTACATTTAATTCAATTCATGAATGTTCAAGCATAAGTAATCACAGCCCATTCTCACCCCAAGGCGTCACGTACCTGACGCCTTGGGAAGCATTTGACCATGCTTCAATATCTGACGCTTTAGGCGCCCTTTAGCGTCAGTTAAATGACGCCCTAGGATCGCGTGTAACCCTACCCCAGACGTAATCAGCACTTTCTTAACCTGACGGCAACTCAGAAGCAGCTGCAGCACAACAATTATTCCATTTATTTGCTTTTTCTACCATGTTGACTTATAACAATTTTGTGTTGTATTTGTGCACTGCAGTATTATACTATATTATTATTTAAACTAAAACATTGCATGATTTATTTACTGTTTTAAGTTCAGTTCTACAACACATTTCACATCAGACTTTAAACAAAACAGTTCACAGATACATCATTTTAAAGGTTAGAAGCCTAAACATATTACAGAAATAAATTATAAAAAATAAAATAAAATGCCTTAATACTTTTATTTCATAGTAAAAAAAATATTAATGTATTTCTATGAGTATTAAGTATTAAGAGTATAATAATAATGAACTAATATTATAATTTTATTTTAGCAGATACAGAGGTTTTTAGGCATGTAAATTTTAGTTGATGCAAACAAAAGCATGTAAAATCATTATTTACTGACTTTTCCTTGGTACAGAGTCAGATTCATTGAGTGTAATTTTTGTGAATTTTCTGAGAGCAACCAGTTATGTAGATTATAGTTATTTAATTAAAATTCAAAACTAATGTGAAACTAAAAGTGAATTTGTCTTCTGTTATAGAATGAACATCCTAAAAGCGTCCATGTTTTGTCAGTGTTCAGTGGTCGATCACTATAATGGGTAAATGAGGAATCCACTGAAAGTGCTGAGGTTTCCTGGACTGTCATAGATGGTGTAACCTGGGAGGAGCTTCATGCAAATGACATCACCCACTTCCAGCTGCAAGACAGCTCCATTTGATGCATATCGGTGCTGATTGTGATAAAGCCATTGTCCCACTGACACAATATTCTGCCCATTTTTATATAAATTTGCACCCATTGACTGGTAGATTTGAATACCACATATAGTGAATCTGAAGAAGTAGACTCCTTTAACTGGTGCCGTGAAGAAACCTGCCATTGACAACATAACCGTCAGATCAAATGTAAAATGGGTCTGATGAAAAGGAAAGACATTGGCGCTTATACCTGTTGTTGAGTTGTAGTTGTTTCCAATGTTTGTGAAGACATTGTTGAATGCCAGTGTGATCTCAGTAGTCTTGGGACCTTCATTGCCACGGATCCCCAAGTCAGCTGAAAATGCCACTTTAGGTTGTTCTGTGGACAAGCCCAAATTAAAAACACGAGTTCAGGGTTATATTTATCGTGCATTAAATACTGACTGTAAATACCTTAAATGTTTGAATAAAAAGGACAGTTTTATTTGTTTACCTGCACTTTTTTTCTTTAACGCTTCCAGCTGGGTTTCACTGACCTTCATGTGTTCATTTAGCCCTAAAATTATTCAAATTCTTAATTCTAGCTGAAAATATGTATTTAATATCACCCCCCCCCCCCCCACACACACACACACACCACATATCAAGCTTTTTGATAAGGCTTTTCAATTTTAATGTTCACAGATTTTGTTATATTATGTCATTTTGAAAAATGGACGGCATGAAAAATACAGTTTTTGAGTACCTGCATTCTCTTTCTTCAGATCCAGTATTTGTTCTGCCATTTCTAGAAAACATCATGAGTCTATTTATTTAAATGAATTATTTAATGTTGTTTTGTATTAGTGTTTATTGAATCTGTTATTTCAAAGATAAGAAAAAGAAACTACTAACTTGAATTGTCATTCATCACCATTTCCAACTTGACTCTGAGCTCCACCATCATGTCTCTTATATCTCTCACCTCTTCCCAGATGTTTGGCAGGATGTTTTCTTCTTGCACATCAGTTTGTCCATTAGTGAGTGACAGACAGCACAGCATCAGCAGAGCAATACTCACCTTCATCCTGATAGTCAGAAGACAGAAACTCTTGGGTTTATGAAAGCAACGCATAGCTTTTATACTTTGAGGTAGTTAATCATTATAATTTATTATTGACTCAGATTTTTTTTGCATCAAGTTAAATTGCAGAAAGGAACAGGAAGGGTAAAGTTCTGTTTCTTTAAAAGGGCTTCTGAGTTTGTAACTGCTAAATTCTACAGACTAAGTAAAAGTGTTATGGGTTTTGTGTCTTTTTCCATGTTCTTGTCTGTTATAAAAATATAGATATAATATTTCTCTTTTCCTATTTGTTTTCTTTCCATTTAAATTTCACAAAAAAACAACAACAAACAAATAGACCTATTGTAATTGGCTTTATCAAAATGTAAATATTCGAATACACAAAATTTTTGTGACGCAGGGTCCAGTTTTTAAAACACATAACCAAAAAATAAATAAATAATAATAAATAAAACAAACACTCAGAGAGACAAACACTTTTTTTGGTCGTTCTTTTTTTCTTTTTTTGATTTCTGAATGTTAATCATTACTACTGTGTTTCTCATCTGTGTCAATACAAATAAATAGGCTAATCAAAATGAATCCAAAGTCTAGAAGTTCTGTTTGTTTTTTGAGTTTCTGTCTGGATGAATTCAAATAAATTCTGAAATGAAAGTAAAACAATGATATAGTGTAACATAAGAAGCAGAGATTTAGAAATAAATCACAGTCATTATAAAATGAAAACAAATTTAAAAGGACTCTGAGCAGGAATAATGGTTTAATACCACTAGATGTCGCCATTTCACTGCAAATTATAGTCAGTTTGTCACTGTTGGGAGCTTGGGATTGGCAGAAGATGTATCGGATGATTTTAACACTTATCTTGTAATTACTTAAGATATTATTTGTTTGATTTACAGTTGTGATTTGCCCTTGTTTTAAATGAAAATGAATTAGGTTAAATTACAACTTGCTATTAACTTGGAATATAAACTAGATTCCTTAAAACAGTCTTTTAAAATATATATTCAATTATTAATATCAAAAAGCTCTTAGATTTCATCAAAAATATCATAATTTTTGTTCCGAAGATGATCGAAAGACATTTTTGGGTGAACTTTCCCTTTAAGCTCCAAAGTCATTCAAACACAAAGCCTGCAGGTTTTAGTTGCAGGCCATTTCATGAAATGGGAATATAGCTCTAGGCCACACTTGACTGTTTGGCTATTATCAGTTCTGTCAAACGTAGATAAAAGGAGTCTGCCTAATGCTGTGCTACAGTGCTGGTGTCAGTGCTGCAGTCAAGTGCACTTTTTTGCCTGCCTGATGCCCTTGAGAATCAAGCACAGCTCTTTAAAATGCAGCGAGTGTTGCCAGGACTGCAGCAAAATACTTTAAAACTCGTTATGTTTCTTCATTATGTGTCCCATTTTATTTCTTTGGAATGGAAAGGGCTGCTTATTTTGTTTGTTTACCTTTTTTAAATTAAAATAACTTCATATTCTTTCTACTTAAAAAAACCTTTTAGACAGACAGAGAGCTGAGAGAGAGAGAGAGAGAGAGAGAGAGAGAGAGAGAGAGAGAGAGAGAGAGAGAGAGAGGAGAAAGACATATAATATTTGCACAACCTTTAAATTTCCAATGCAATTCTTTTGATGTGTTCCTCTAACCTAATCAAAACCAAAATGGCAGATTGAAGCTTTAACCTTCTGTTAAATCACAAAGTAACAATGGCCAAAGAAAGATGTACCATTGGTTTCACAGATGTGAATATATATGTAAATAATTACTGAAACAAACATATAAGTTTGAAGTGTATAGGAAAAAAATGACAGCATATTAAGTTGGCAACAACAAATTTGTTTCCAGGACTTTAGGTTATCGGCCATAGAAAATGATCATATGCCATTCAGTCTAATTTTTGAAAAGTTTGGAAAACTTTCTGCTTGATATTTGTAATAGCATTAATTTTACAGACTTTAGTACCATATTTTAAAGATGTTAGGTTTAAAATAGTCTTCATGTTGTTAGGTGAATGGAAAATAATAAAATAACATTTATTATTAGAAGAAGAAGAAGATTGCAATATTTTATCATTGTGACTTTACAGTCACAACTCTTCTTAATTGTATATTTCCTGTTCTTTCCTAAATGTTGTGATCATATCAAAACTGTATCGATATAAAAGTCATTTGGGAAGGATAGTAGGTATTATTGAAAAGATTTTAAATAGGAATCGAAAATATATCAATAGGCTGTATTGTAATAAATAAATACATGTGTCAGACTGGTTTGCATTTTTTTTGTGAATATTTCATTAACTTAATATATATTTTGCGCTGTTTTTAACACAAAAAACCTAGAATTCTATTCAAAATAAAATATCCACTTGTAGTTACACAACTCAGACAGCAGATGTGCGCAAGTGAGCCACTCTGAAACCCCTCCTCCTGGGCGGATCTTCCCTGGTTAGACCCTCCCGCTTCCCGTCAGATATCCTCCCATTTTCTCCCCCTTCTCAAGGCCCCACCCGACCATCTGCCAAAGGCCCGACATTTCCTGCACTCCAGCTGCCAGCCCCGACTTTATTCTCTTCCTGCTTTTCTGCAACTAACAGGATGAACGGGTCCCATTCATCCATCGCCCCCCTCCCTCCTCCTTTCCTTTATTCAATCTCCCGGGAAACAAGCAACTTTGAGGCAAAAGAGAATGCCGCACAAACACGCATGCTGTTCTAAAGGTATTGTTTGAGTTTTAAAGTTTAAAGGGACACAATGCAAACACTTTTGACTCATGGAAAACAGAGTTTTTTGTCAAACCACAACGACAGAACAACATGAAAAATGAGATAGTTTGGTTATTGAGGAGTTAATACAAGATGGATCAGGTTTTCTTCACATTATGTTGAAATTCTAGGTCAGGCCCACCCCCTCACTTTTGGCATCCAGAGTAAGTCCACTGCTCAAGACCTTTTAAGGGAAGAAAAGAGTGAGATAGAAACTTGAGCACAGCACAGACAGAACTTATAATATTACACATTAACTCGGTGTGGATGAAAACACAGAAGCGAATGTAACAAGCAAATGTGTCTCTTTCGTGCCGTCATACAGATGGAATGTCCATGTTATCTGCTGTTGTATGTGTCCTTGAGAAGGACAAAAGTGAAAAACTGTCCTGTGAGCAAAGCTTTGCTGCACATACACTGCTTTAGTCTTTTCTTGTTTTGAGTGTAGCTACATGTGATGATTATTAGTGTCTTCTGATGTCTGGAATGATCATGTGGTTCTAGTTTTTTGATACCAGTGTTGAAATTCAATTAGTTTGGCATTTTTCTTCTGTTTGTCGTTCCCTCCATCTTTTTAGCAGTCAGTAGGGGGAGCTATTGAACTATGGATGAAGGATGTTTGTGTGTCCCCCCAGGAAAGTTTCAGCCATGTCACAGATGTTTATAACTTAAAACTCTTATCCTCTATGTTAATAATATACCACATAGTTTCATCAAGTGAGAGATATTTTATTCCAAAATCATTAATTATTCTGTCCAACCCCTCCCCCCATTTGAGTCATGCTTAGTCACTCACTGACAGGCACACTGGCACATATTTGGCTTGGAAGAATGAAAGAAGGGAGGTTTAAGGGGGGCTCTAAAAGGGACAGACATGTTGACTACCAAGGAACTTTGTGGATTAGTAAATTCGGCCATCTGTCTCATTCTCTCTTTCAACTATTTTGTGTGTGTGTGTATCAAAATCAGAGAAAGAGCCCACTCCGTATCTCTCACTTTCTGTTATGTATAAATATAAAAGACTTAAAAATCTGTTTGTTTTTTTAACGAAATATATATATATATATATATATATATATATATATATATATATATATATATATATATATATATATGAAAAGTTTGGGGTCGGAAAGATCAATATTTTTGCTCATTCTTGCTATTTTTGCTCACCAAGGCTGCCTTTGTTAAATCCAAAACAGCACAGTAAACAATAATATTGTGAAATATTATTACTATATATATATATATATATATATATATATATATATATATATATATATATATAAACAAACTGATTTATATTTGCCTATAATTCATTTCTGTGATGGCAAAACTTAATTCTTAGCTTATTCCAGTTTACAGTGTCACACAATCCCTCAGAAATCATTATGCAAAGTCTCTTTTTCTTAGGCCTATACACATCATATAAATGTTTAAATTCATGTGGGTAAATGAGAGAGAAAAGCCATCTATGACCTCATTCTGTCCATAGATCTTACAGAGAGAGAGAGAGATTACAGAGCATGATAATCATAAGCATTGCATTTTATTTTTAAAAATAATTGCTGTCTTGTTCCTCACAGGACATGCATTCCATTTGTCTCCCATTCATTCTCTCTCTCTTTCTCTCTGTGTGTGTATGTGTGAGGAAGAGATAGAGTGGTGGGGACCCCCTTAGTAAGAATGCCAATAGATGCAGCTGCTTGTTTGACCCCTGTAATGTCAGGTTATTCCTGGAACAGCTGTCAGATTGTGTCTGGGTGAGTGTGGGTGAATTGTCAAAAGGAAACTACTGGAATAGAATAAAAAGTGCTGGTCTTTTGTGCTCTTATGCAAAGTAGCGTTTTGCTTTTGGTAAACGCACCATGTGTAGGCCTCATCACATGTCTTAAAAGGTTAGTTCGTCATCGTAAGGAGGAAGGAAAAATCATTTCCTCCTAATGCTGTTCCAAAACTGTATGACTTAGCTTTTTTGTTTTTCTTGTTTTTCCTGTGGAATACAAAGGAATTATTTTGGGAAATGTACCAGTTTTTTGTTTTCCATACTATGTTATTTGGGTCTCCAACATTCTTCAAAATATCTTCTTTTGTGCATCTTTATTTTTGTGTGAACTATACCTTTAAGTAGCTAATTTTTAAAATATTCGTTACATGTGTTGTGAGTTGGACTAAACAAAACCTGAATGCTCCTATAAGCATTTTGGTCTCATGTAAATCAGCCTCCATTTGTTCTCCATCCGGATTCGAATAAGTGTTTGCATTCATGGTCGCATATTTTGCAAATGTGCAAATAAAAAACACTATTTGCATTCACAATGTTGAGCCCAGCTTTGTTAGAAGAGGTTTAGGCCTATACATGATTTTGTTCATTAGCGTATGTTCAGTGTAAAACATTTTACTGTGTGCAAATGTGTCCTTTTATAAGACTAATAGCATTGTTTGGCTTTATATAAATAGTTTTAAAAATGGGACTCTGGATATCTGAGAGTCCACCACAATCTGCTCTTTCATGCCTTTGCAGTTTCAAGTAAGGACAGTTGGGGGCACTCCAACATCATAGTATGTCTATCTACAGCTGATAAAGGTGCGTGTTTGTCGTGTGTTTCCTGTTTATCAGTAAAGACCTTGGAAAAAGAGTCTGTAAACCCTCTTATCAGTGTAGGCCACTGCCATATGTGGGATGTGGGAGGATGGGAGCAACATTGGGATGGCTGGAAGTGTTTTGGGTATATGAGGTGAAGGCTACTTGTTTATCGGCTTAGGCCCAAAAGAGAGAAACCACATATCTCAAAGCCTCTTAGAGTAAGTTACAACTCAAACTGGCAAAGACTGATTGTGTGTGAGAGAAGAGAGCAGGAAAGGGTGAAAAAAGCATGAAAGCATCTAATCCACTTATTCTGCTGGAGATGTGGGACTACGGTGGTAATCTGGGACTCTGTATGAGAGCTTTGTCTGAGCGTGAAGAACAAGAGGGTCTCGTGTTTCTCTGCAGAGACACTGCAATGTCCTTTATGTAATTCTGCATGTCCTTTTTATCTCTCTTTGCTTCCATCCATATTCATTTCTCTCATAGAAAGTGTGTGTATACTTAAAACACATTTAAATTGCCATTCAGTAGATAACAGAAATTCAAACTAGTGACACATAGTGATACTTTTTTTTAAAAATAAACTTTAAAAATATGCATATTTTAAGCTTGCTGATCCCAAAGTTTTACTTGCTTATCTATTTATTTATTTTTATTTATAAAAAGTTGATACAGGTTGATAAAAAGTTGATAGAGGTGAAAGTTTATCACATTAAAACGATAATAATATAAGTAATAATATTTTAAACAACTTTTTTTGTGAACTGTTTTTCTTGATATGAAAAAAAATGCAACTTTCTTTCTGATGCAATGGCATTTATACTTTTTGTGAGTCTTGACATACTTTTTGGGTCTACCTTATTTTATATCACTGTAAAAAAATGTTTTCAAGATTTGTTATCACAATATTTTTTCTTTTGTCAAATGAACTTAAATAATTTATTTAGTTCAGATAACTTATTATTTTGAGTTTCTGATGATTAACTCAATCTCCTTCATTGTATTAACTCACTTTTTCCAGTTCAATCAACTTCAAATTTTAAGGCAACCAGGTTACTTAATTTTTTAAGTTAAACCAACAATATTTTTTTTACAGTGTGTATATTTAATAACAAGTTTTGTGCACAAACTACACAGCCTTTCTTCTACTGCAGTCTACATGTTTCTGCCAGCTTTCTAAAGCCCTGTGAGTTTTTTTTTTTTTTTTTTCCTGAGTGACTGAGCACATCTGTTTCTAATCAAGGACCCCACATTCCTGTGTGAGAGTTATGACTTCTAGTCTCCCACACTTTCATAAACAAAACATGGCATGCAACCTGACTTTGTATGATGAATTCAAGTTGCTTATAATTTAACCTGAAGAATGTTTTTTTTTTTTTTTTCTTTGTTCAGGGTGTTTTGTAATACATGAAAATCCTGGTGAACTTTTTCCCGGTTGATGATTCAGAGTTTTTCCTTTCTCTTCGAAATTACTGGCCAGTTGAGAAAACAGAAAAGAGAAGGAGAAAGAAAAGTGCTGTTGACTAACCTGTTGTAATGTTTACCATTTTAGACTGTTTAGGTGTAGTTTCCTATCTTGAACAGTAGAGGTTAGTGTTGTTTTGTGAAGCATTTTAAGCGATTATTATAGTATGTGTGTGCGCATGTGTGTTAGTAGGTCAGCTGTAGTAATGCGGTGTGACCTGTAGTAGTCACTATTGCGGGGAAAATTTGCACTGGGAGCTGTGTCACTGTAAATGAAGATTTTCACGATTTTAGCCAGATGGTGCTCTTGTTGCTTGAAGTTAAAACGGAATCAGTCAGGTTTAAAGCATCTAACCGGTTCAGAGATCAGATATTATTTTCCCCACCTTTCAGAAGTACACACATGGTGGGTTGTTCTTCTTTGTTTAGGCTACTTTTGGTTTATACAAATACTTAGGGCTAGATTCCTCGACTTAATTATTCTGACGTTACAATTATATATACACTATAGGCAATTTTCAACCTTTTACAAGATTCATTTATTTTTAAACTCAGTTTAATGTAATTTAAGTTGAAAAGTATTAAAGCTGATTGTTGGCCTACTTGAAAAAAAAAATTAAGGGAGCATTTTTTTATGTTTTTGTGCTTCACGTGGATACTCATTCTTGAATCTGGGGAATATGCCCACTAGATGGGGTATAGGACCTATACAGTAAGAAAGTGCCAATGTCATGTGGAAGAGACCATCAGAGAAATGCAGTGGGGGAGTTTGGCCTGAAAGTGTGTCAGTAGGGGAAGGATGTCAGTGTAGAACTGCCATAGAAAGTGAGCTTGCGAGAAAAGGGGAGAGGGAGTGCTTGCTTCAAATTTGATTGTAATTTGTAAAGCAGGTCGGGAACATTGTTTATCCTGTCTCCAGGTTATGAGGCCAAAGCATAAATCTGTTGCTTAAGTCTTGGCTTTGAGGACACATTGGATATGAATGTAAGATAATGATTTCATGTGTATGGCTCCATAAAAGCTTTTAAATATTAATTATTTTGGTGAAGATTTCTTCTCTAATTCATCAAGGAAAAGAATGTTTTATCATGCAACCTATTTATGACCAAAAGCTAGATAAAAGCCTTATATTGTGAGGATTTATTGCTGTCTGTTCTTAAAAATTCATAATCCAGTGACTGTGGTTATATAGGGATTTACATTTTATTGTGTGTGTGTGTGTGTGTGTGTATGAAGAGTTCAAATGCAAAAGCCTCTAAATGCCATTTGAAATTTTCTTCTAAAATGGTCATTTTTATCAAGCTTGTATATTTAATTTCAGTAATTTCACTTAAATGGCAATGAAGATTACCTATTAATTGTCATTTAAGTGAGATTACTGAACTTAAAAATACAAGCTTGATAAAAATGGTCATTTTAGAAGAAAATTTCAAATGGCATTTAGAGGCTTTTGCATCTGAACTCTTCATATATATACAGTATATATATATATATATATATATATATATATATATATATATATATATATTCTTGAATCTATACATTATAGTATTGTATGGATGAAGGCCATCAGGTAAAGAAGGATAGGGATGTGCCATCTGTTTTCATTACAGTATTAGAGTAGTTTTCAGCCTCCTTCCAGTCACATGATCACTAATCACCATGTTTTTGTTTGTGGTCTCCCTAAGATATCTGGATGGCAGACATGATGGGGAGAATGAGCCTGATAAGCCAGACTGGAGTCTTTATCAGATTACAGACCCTATTAAACGATCTGCACAGCATCAGTGCCGGATGCAGCATCGAATGTGATCATATCTCATCCTTGCGAGAGGTCAGTGTATTAGAGATTTCAGAAACACTTTATAATAAGGTCTCAATTGTTAACATTAGTTAATTTATTAACCATCATGAACTATAACAACGAGCAATATAGTCTTACAATTGTCAACCTTTGTTAATGTTACTTAATAATATAAGAAATGTCATGTTAGTTCTCAGTGTGAATTAATTAATGTTAACAGATAGAACTTTTGATCCTAAAAATATATGATTAAATGGCGAGATTAACACAAATTTAGATTTTAAAGTATTTTTCAGTGGTAGTTCATGTTAGCTAACTTATGTTAACAAACGAAACCTTTCAAACAAATGAAAGATTTCTTAAAATTGACAGCTTATTAGTTATTATTATAATCATTAATAATAATAATAATAATAATAATAATAATAATAATAAAATAATAGTAGTTGTAATTCTCAGTGCATAAACACTCTTAGTATTTAATTGAGTTAGGGGAGATTTTGTCCAAAATCTATATAGACCGAGTTTAGATTAGTTCACCCCAAAATGGAAATTCTGTCATTAATACTCATTCTCATATTTTTCCAACCCAGTAAGACTTTCGTTCATCTTTGGGACACAAATTAAGATATTTTTGATTAAATCTGAGAGCTGGATCACTCTCTGAATCTTAACTCCTTTTCTAGAGTGTGCGTTTTGCTGCAATAATGGTCACATTAAAGCTACAGGCTGAAATACTAATGTATTCCAAACTGCATCCTCCTCCTGGACACACTTCCTTTCTCTCACAAAATCCGGATGCCTTTCCGTCTCTCCCCCAGCGTTGTATCAGAGAACAAAGGCTGAGCGTGTGCCACTGTAAAGAGCCTAGCCTGCTGTGCTCTGTGTTGGAATAGAGTCTGTGTGTGTATGTGTGTGTGTGTTCCTGCCTGGTAAGAAAATGTCCCCACAAAAAGGTGGCAATATCCAAAATCCTTGGACACCTTTTGGTCCACTTGAGGAAAACATCTAGGGGATAGAATTAACAGTTGATATAAAAATCATTATGCCTATGGAATGTTCCCATAAAACATGAAACCCCAACATGTGTGAATAAAGTCTGTTATTTACTGTGGCAAAATGTCATCAGTTTCTAAATGAAAGGAACATCTGCACAGCCATCACACACACACACACACACACACACACACACACACACACACACACACACACACACACACACACACACACACACACACACACACACACACACACACACACACACACACACACACACACACACACACTATAATATTCCTCATTATGGAGACATTTCATAGATTTTTATACTGTGCAAACTGTATTCTATCCTCTAATCTTAAGCCAACTTAAACATACCCCTAAACCTACTCATTACAGAAAACTTTCTGCATGATTTATAAGCTGGGAAAGCAACTAATGGTATTACTAGGGTGACATTTGGTTGCTTTAATATAGTGAATACCAGCACACACACCATCATAATATCATTGTGTTCACACAGATATTTAATTCAACATTTTGCAGAAAAGGGCTGCCTTCACTCCAGAGTACTGAGCTGAAGAGTAACACTGTAGAGTAGACTCGGAAGTTTAAACTCAAACTTCAATATATTGTTCCCATATTTAGTATTGCATTTACAATGTCTCTATAACTTTGTGACCTACTTTTATACATCTATCTTCAAGGCAGAGTAATTTAAGTTTTATTCCCCAGGTATTCAGGCATTTTACCAGGGCGTTTGTGCAAATTTCAATTAGTGTTTTGCTTTTTTTCTGCTCGCGCCCTAACACAATATTCCTCTCAGGGACGGGGTGTAAATGGAACTTGAACGCAGTCAAATCCCAGAATAGAAACTCTAGAGGCGACTCAGACTCATGCAAGTTTACAGACATTATATTTACTCTTTTCACTGCAATGTTAGGGTGCCATAGGCAAGTCAGTTTCACTAAAGAACAGCGGATAGAGGTAGAGAGAGAATTAATGTTTTTGTCCTGGGTCACTCAGGCTGTGTTTAGGAACAGATGGACCATTAGCGCATTCAGGCTTTACATCTGCACATCAAACCTGGACTAAATATAGTGAGCGGATTGAAGGTGACATCACATATCCCTTAGGCTGTATGACCAGTGTGACCTGTAAAATTGTGCGTGAGACCACACTCATGTGCACCGTCACCATAAACACATATGGGCAAGTCTTACGCAGATACATTTTTAATGGCGTATTGAAACTGCAATACTGCCAGGCGCCACTAGTTGGCAGCACTAGTGATCACCTTTTTATTCTCCCCTCCTCGCTCTTTTCCCTTTTGTCCTTTGATTCTATTCTCTCCTCTCCCTCGTCTGACATGTTTTTTCATCTGTAGCCCTTTTCCCGTTTCTAATGCTTTGTCTCCTTAACTGACGTTGTTACACTGTAATCATTTTTATGATTGAATTTTTTTTCATGCTGATGTGTGACTGTTGTTCTCCACATATATCTGACCTAAATCAGACATCTGCTCCATCAGCTTTGGCTGCGCGACAGATTCCCGTCACACATACAGCCAGCAAACTGTTCACCTTGGCAGTCGGGGAAGTCACTGCGGTTAGCTTTAATGCTATTCGGCTGTCAGTCATCGTCTCTTTTACCTTACCTAACCACCCCACCATCCACTTCGCACATGGACCCATAGGATGGCATATCAAGGGTTAAAGACACCAACCCCACCCTTTCAGAATCTCACTGTGACCTATATAATCCAAAATGGCTGCTATAGAGCTTCATATATGAAAATGTATCTCACCCCTCCCTTTCTTGTTTTCCATCCTTCTCCTTCTCTTCTCATTTTATCCCTGCATTCATTCATCACTGGGATTTGACTTGAAATCATTTTAATGTGCTTTACTGTCATATTTTCAAGTGGTCAAGAACAGTTTTGATTTCAGTGTACAGTAGCTCTATGGGTGAGGGTTTTGATTTAAATGGATATATGAGGATGCTGTCAGCTGATCTGAAGTCCCGTGGTCTCTGTCAGGAGCATGGTGTTAACAGCAGGCGCATTCGCTTAATGTGGGTGTGTGGTTCTGGACTGGTGTGTGATGATCAGTGTGTCTCACCCTGTGTTTCTCTGCAGGGATGAGCTCTGTTAATCCTCCGTCTCTGAGCTTAACACAGATCAGATCGGCAGCATGGGTTATTTGTTTCTTTTTCTGGCAAGAGCCATAGGAAGTTCACATCACAATCGCAAAAATGTGTGTCAGGGAGTTTTGGGGCATCATAATTTCCCCGTCAACCTTCATCGTTTGAATGAATGTTGTATTTGTTTATGAATTGGTTATATTTGCTTTGTGTTTGCATAAAAGTCACTGGACAAATGTCATTTTGTCCTTTATGAAACTTAAGTCAATCTTAGTCTGGCAACTAGAAAGTAGGCCTCATTGGTCTCATCTCTGACTGAATAGATTATTATTTCTTTTGGATTGGTTGTAGAAGCTATATCTTTTACGTTTTTTTAAGTTTTACTGCAAACATCGAAAGTTGAGTGACTTCTGAGAAATGGTTATGACTGTGCTTTGATAATGATGCATTTTATTAAAACATGAGAGGAAGATAAACTTATGACTGTTGGCATCTTAAGATATTTGCATACTTTCATATTTCTCATTTGTTTTTTTCGTTACTGGTGTTAAAGCCTCAAACTCTTCAGCAGAACTGAACACTGGTATCGTATGTCAGATCGATGTGATAATTTTATTTGTTGTGCTGTAGCTTAGAAACAGGTCAATCAGATTATTTGCTCTTCACAGTCTCAAAGAGACGGTCATGTCAACTTAAAGTAGTTAGCTAGTTCAGTGATCCTAAAATATGACATAAATGTAGATGATTGATTCTCAATTCATTCATATTACAAACCCTGTGTTCAGACAACTGAATCCCTTCTGTGTACATTATGGCTGTTGAATATTAAAATTTGATATTTGAATGGCTACAATTTAATTTTTTTCATTTAGCCACCCCCTTAGAAACAAAAGGTTCATTACATGCTTGAGGTCACAGCCAGATCAGACTGTCTCCCTTAAACTGCCGGCCCACTGCTTCAGTCATCACTTTAACCCTGAAGGCACAGACAGCCAATCAGCTTTGAGAACTAGATGTAGCTGCTAGCTGATTGGAAGATGGTTGTGGGAGTCTCCAGGTAAAACTCTTTGCTCACCCTTGTGGAATAAAATAAAAACATCCCTACCACTGTTGTCTTCCCCTTTTGTTGAAGTCAGCAACATGGACAATTTAACTATAGACATAGATGGATACATAGATAGATGCATAGATATTTTTTTAATCTTTTCTGATAGGCATAGAACGTCTGGTCGTCTGAAGTGACGTCTTCATCCCTGTTAAATTACAGTCACCCTCATTAGCCTTTATGAGAGCAATCTCAAACATACACTGCAGATTACATGGCTGTGTGTAAAACGTGTACAGTGTGGAATCACACTTCCATGGCTGTTTAGAGCAGAACCAGAGAGAGAGAGATGTGTCTTATCTCCTCCCTGCCCTTCATCTGTCAGTCTGTCACAACTCAATTAGCTTCAGGCTAACCCCACAAAATGGCTTCCGCCACCTCATCACCACCTCATGTTCACATTTGAATATGGAGATATGGGTTGTTTGTGCATAGAACGGCTACGAAATACTTACCAGGTGCTTTCTTTCAGGTCTGCTAAAGATCTTTAGCCTACTGTGTTGTACATAGCTAAATGTAAGCAAACCCCTTGTGAAAAGTACACTTAAAGGGATACTCCATTTTTTTTTTTTTGGAAATAGGCTCATTTTACAACTCCCTCAGAGTTAAACAGATGGGTTTTTACCGTTTTGACTCCTTTCAGATGATTTTCTGATATTTAGAAGAATATCAGTATAACCTGACAGTTTCTGGTCCCATTGTCTTCCATAGTATATATTAGTATGGAAGTCAAAGGGACCAGAAACGGTCTGGTTACTGATATTCTGGTTACTGATATTCTCAAGGGTAAGTTGCCCTTTCTATCATCATTATTAATTCATTATGTCCAAGTATTTTTTTATTTTTTTTTGTTTAAATATTCTTTTAAGATTTAAAGTACACTATGGATACAGAGAAATGCTATTGCATTAGATATCAAACCCTGTGGCATTTAGAAAGAAAGTAAGCACAAATACCTTTTCAAGCATAATATTTTACTGAAATATTAACATTTTATGTTCAAAATTAAGTCAGAGTATTTGGACACTGGAAAAAAAAAATGTTTATGTGTCATGAACAACACCTGTGGCTCCTCTGATATGGGACATTATACATCTAAAATTAACTATGAGACCAGTTGGTTAGTAGCAGAAATAGTTATACATTTCAGACTGATCTCATGAAGTAGCGTGTGTATGACACGCCAATTCGTATTTCCATTTTTGGCGTGCTATCAAGACGCATAATCACCTTTCAGCGTGTTTATGAACGCCGTTGACTTAACGTTATATAAATATATGACTTACCTCAACCCCATCCCTAAACTTAACCATCACTGGGGTTAATGGCATTTATGATTGGAGATTTGACTGCGTGTACAGACACGTGGAATGACGCGGACGTTAATGGCGTAGACATATACGCATACACGCGGATACACGCGGATAGCTCAAAATGCGTAGAGATAACACGCCACCCGACTCGAAAGTGGCGTATATGTTTACGCAAAAGTCATGATGTCATGTTGTAAATTTGATGTTATGATTCACAACTAGCCTATAGTGCAAGTGTCCAAATACTTTTGGGGCAACTGTATTGTGGCTGAAAATGAATCACTGGTTATGTGGGCAGCGGATTTCCAATAATAGGTGACATTTATACGTTTTCTGTTGAATGTTTGTTGTGTAAGGATTCACCACCTACTTCCTACACTTAACTCATGAGTAAATCTCTCCAGGAAAAAATAAAAAAACAAAAACACCCACTTTCTGCTAATCGAATGTGAAGGGGGTTTGTGGTTTAGTGTGTGAATCTGGGACACTTGCCCTGTTTCATAGTGCTGATGTGATTGGTATGATGATGGGGTGTGAGGTCACAACCTCCTAAAGCCTTCAGGCCGTGTGATGTATGATCATTTGTATCTGTTACGATACTTCCGTCTGACCCAGCTGTGTGTATTAGAGCGACTCGCTGACTGACAGAACTAGATTACACTATATCGTCTCTCCCTTTTTCTATGCCAGCTTGTATCGACTGTGACATCAGACCAGTCAGTGGCTCGACCCACAATCAGATGGGAGGGGGGCCATAATCAGGCTGAATAAAAAAAAAAAAAAAAAATAGTGTAAGCCCTGCACAAACAACACATTTGACCGACTGAACGGTCATCTGCCTCTTCCCACACTCCCCCCACTCTCACAGCTGTTTATACCACCATTGTAAAAAACACTATAGCACACACATCTAAAACAGCCAGAGAATGAAACACTATATCATTTAGATAACACATTGAATTAAAAAAAAAACAATTGGGAAAATAATAAGCACTTGCATTCTTGTTATAAGTGATGCAGATAAAAATAACATGCAGTCTTATTGCAAACCATTTCCTTCCACTGTTCACCCTACAGAATGTCGTCATCCCTTCTTTGTCCGTTGCCATAGTTACCTTGCTCCTTGTTCATGATGAGGTTCCTCTCCCCCAGCCTGTGTGTGTGTGTGTGTGTGGTTGTTCATTCTTGCTGCAGGCATCACTCCATGTGTGCTATCATACATACTTTGATACCTGCTAGAAAGACGAACTAAAGAATGAAAATAAAAGCATGCAAGGAACCAGGCGGGATTGATTCAGAAGGAATGCGAACAGAAGGACTAAAAGGGGGATGGGGGAGAGAGATAGTAATCTTCTTACACTGATGCCATTCTGTATGCCGCTTTAAACATCATATATTTTTGGCACGAAATTAAAAGAAAAGACGATACTCTGAACGGATGATAGACTCAGTGGGTTTGGTACAATTATTTTCAGTACATTTCCTACTCTACTGACCTGTGAAATGCTCACAGCTGCTGCTGAGGTGGGTTAAGGTCGAGATGTAAGCCTGCGGTAGAGAAATGTAGACTGGCATGTAGGTTTAGGGATGCGAGGTTGCTATGGAAACGGCCACGGTGGATGGAAGTGGGGGGACAGACCGGTTTTATGAACCCACGCTCTGCGGAGCCTCTGCGGTCTATGAATATTATATAGGACAAGGACTCACTCCACTGATGAGAATCTATAAATATAGACAGCTTTTGAAAGAAACGATGTATAGCAGAAAAAGGGAGAGAGAAAAAACATGGTGGGGGTTTAGTGGGAAAAGCTGACGTCATGTTGCATCCCTTTTGTAAGCGTTAAGTGGGGCAATGAGGCATTGCTTTTCTTAGAAGACTTCATTAATCTTTCACACTCCTTGCAATCTGCTGCAGGGCCTAAAGTAAGGAAATTACCATTATCTGAGGGTTCTTGTTATTTTAGTTACAATCTTGGTGATTTTGGGGTGATTTTCTTTGTGTTTTTTTTTTTTCTCCTGAATTAACACATTGGATTTGATTTATTTGTCACTATCACATTTGCTTTTACATTACACATGCACAAAGCTGAGATTAAGATAAAGACAGTCACTCGGTCTCCCTCCTTTTAGGGTCTCAAAATGTCGTTTTTTTGGATGCTCAAAATCCCTGTGTCGGTGGGAGGGCTCGGCTGACGGCCTTGTTTCCATGACAACAGCAGCTGCAGAGTTTTTTTTTTTTTTTCCGACTGTCGACTCTATATTCAGTGTGTCTGAGCAGGGTGGGGGGAGGAAAGGAATGGAGGGGTGGGGTGCGGGTGCTCGTTCGCCTGGCAGATGGAGTTCTTTTATTCCTTGCTTGCGTTTTCTCACTGAATGACTTCAGTGCCTTCTCACAAAGCAAAGAGAAGCCGCAAATCTGTATCCAGAAACGCCAAACCCATCCGGTTTTGTGAGCAAATTAGTGTATGAAAAAGCCAGTTCTTTTGAGGAATGCATTAGAGAGCTATCTGACAGTGATGAGGAAGATGTTTTTGATGCGTGCATGGTTTGGAAGAACCAACCTGGCGGGTATGAAGGACATTACTGGTTAGCTGTCCTTTTACCAGATAATTGTCTGCAGTGTTTTTAAGAGGAAATAACCTTTCCCTGATGGAATGACCAGTGGCACTGTGTAATGGCAGCTGAATAGACCATCTGCCCTGCTAGTGTGCAGCGATGCTTCTGTTAGTGTGGGGCATTTACAATCCACGTGGTCTGGGCTCTGATCAATGACCTTGTTTATGCTGGTTTACAGGCAGCTCTGATTGAACCGCCTAAAAGGGTCCATTCAGTCTTGCCAGATAGTAAAAGAGATGAGAGAGATTTTTTGTTGTCTTGTGACATTTTATTTTTGTGATGTAATGAAAAGCAAGTTAAAATACGTATAATATTTCTATTATTATTTTGGGGTCAGTGAGATTTAAAAACATTTATCATCCTCCGGTTTCACAGATGAAGCTTAAGTCGAGTCCCAGACTAAAACATTTGAGCTGTTTTAAATGATAGCAACTTGCACTGACATATCTTAAAAATATGTCAATGCCATTTTGTTTTCTATAGATAAACACCAGTGATGTTTTTGTTTTCTTTGTCCTTTAAGGCACATTTATAACAGCTACTTAAATGTCCTAATTGAACTAAGGCCTAATCCTGGCTTAATCAAAGCCCTGTCTGTCAAACCAGGCTTTATACTTCTATTCAACAAGGATGCATTCAATTGAATCTATTGCAGGCTTTAATGTTTATTTGTTTTAATTTGATTTAAGAATGTTACAAAAGATTTATAATTCAAATAAATGTTGTTCTTTTGACCTTTCTATTAATCAAAGAATCATGAAAATCCAAATGTATCACTGTTTCCACAAACATATTAAGCATCACCACTGTTTCCACCACTGATAGAAATAAATCATTTCTTGAACATCGAATCAGTATATTAAAATTACTTTTGAAGGATCGTGTGACACTAAAGACTAGAGTAATGATGCTAAAAATTCAACTTTGCCATGCATTTTAGGAATAAATTATTATAATTTTTTTTTATAATATATTAAAATAGAAACCTGCTATTTAAAATTTTAATCATGTCTCACAATATTACTGTTCTTACTGTATTTTCAAACAAATTATGAGCATAAGAGATATATGGTAACACTACTTGAAGAGGTGTGCTTAAGACTGACATGACTCCAATGTCATGAATATGAAGGTTTTATGCATGTTTATGACAACTGTCATTAAGTGTCATTCGCTCAATTATGACATTTTTAATGCAAACATGACATTGTTTGAGATGTCTTTATGAAACCTTGACATAAACCTAATAACCTGTCAGAGTCTTTGTCATGACAACTAACTTGACATAAACCAATATACCATAACCTGTCAGTGTCTTAGTCATGGCAACTTGACATTACAAAGACAACACAATCTGCCATAAACATGACACAGCAGATTAATTATCAAACTTAAGAAACCACTTAGCTTTATGGGTTAACTCAAGTGTCAGGTTTGGTTTTGACATTGGCTGTCATGAAGCCATTATAACAATTTAATGAATTTGTCATTAAAATGTTATAATGGCCTCATGACAGCCAATGTCAAAACCAACCACATGACAGTTCAATAATCTTATAAAGCTAGTGGTTTCTAAGTTTACGTTTGATAAATAATCTGTTATGTCATGTTTATGCCATATTTATGCCAATTTATGTTGTCTTAGTAATGGCAAGTCGTCAAGGACACTGACAGGTTATGAAGAATTGGTTTATGTCAAGTTGTCATGACAAAGACATTTTAAACAATGTCATATTTGCATTAAAAATGTCATAATTGCGTGAATAACTCTTAATGACATGCATCATAAACATGCACAAAACCTGTGACATGACGTGTCATGTCATGATTATGAAGGTGTCGTGTCAGTCTTATGCACACCCCTTCGAGTAAAGTGTTACCAAATAGATAATAATTTACATATACATGCATACACACTGTACACACAATGTATGTTCATTTATTTTTTTAATTGAGTTTTCTGTGTAGAATATATTAGCTCTGGCAGCAGGAGTGATTGGTCTTTCATGCAGCTCTGAGTGTGTTGATGTGGACTTTGCTGATTGGCTGCATAATCTCCGTGGCAGAGAGGAAATGGAGAGTTTAGCTCTGAAGAAGCAGCTGCTGTCTTGGAGAGGTGCCCATCTGAAGCAGTGCGTTAATGCTGTCATGTCCCAATACAGCATCTTAGACGGATCATATAGGGACAGCTTCTTATAATGCCTTCAATTGGATAGCACATAAAATGATGCCAGTTCTTAGACTGTCCGAGTTAATAGGAAGCCATATAAATGACCTCTAATCCAGCCAGTCTCTCCCCTGCAGCGTTTCTCAAGCTTCTTTTTGCAGTGGTTTATTTGGGGTTCAAATTGTGTCCTTTGATGCAACATAAGAGATATCTAAGAATTGTAATTTTTTAAAGAGAACCCGCATCATTATTTTGTGTTTCACAGTTGAACACTTCAGTTGACCTCTATGAGTTCAGGGTTTTATACCGTTTGCTGTGTGCATGGATGCTGTTGTGCACATTTCACCTGACTGATTCTGATTCTGCTGTTTCTCAGAATATTGGAGTCCTTCTCTCATCACCAAGGCAACCGCTGCAGTTGTGTGCGGTATCAGCCATTTTGTGGGGGAGAGGAAACTGCTTTGCTGAGAGCTGGTCTGCTTTAATAAAATGGAGGTTTAAGCCTTTAAAGTAACTCATCTAATTTGACCATGTTCTCGGCTGTGCTCGATACAATCTATAATGTGATTGTGTAAGTGAATCCAAGAACACATGACCTTCAGTTTAAACTGCTCTCTGGACCGCGCTCAGCTTTTCTAGTTGCATCAATACAATCACTTTAACATAGAAACTAACAGGTTTGTAAGTGACGGACACTTCGCCCATGACATTTCGATGCTGTTATATAATAGCTGGTGAGTCAGTGAATACATGTCTGTGATTTCTGAAGCTGAAAACGAGAGCGGTAATTCTCCCCACAATTCATTTAGACAAAACAGTCATTAAACTAAATGTCCCCCGAACGTATATAGCAGATTGGGTTAATGGTTTTTAAAGTAATTACATATTTCAAATGTTTGGTGCTTGCTTTAATATGAGCAGGTGTTTGGGATCTTGCATAAACTTCAGAATATATCAAGCTGTTTGATTCATCTTTTGTTTATCCAGTTTTCTGAACTTTTTCCAGCGATTCCTTCATAGTATATGGTCACGGTGAGGAGTCTTGTTTCTCTGCCATTTGGAGTGCCTCATTACACGTATGTCTTTGCTATATATGGATACACGAGAACAGAGCTGATGTCCTAGTTCTGAAATCTCTGCAGAGCTCGCTCTTGACGCCAGCAATCTTATTCTTCTTTCTGAGCTGAATCAATAATGAATCTTAAATTGGCTCATGGGCATTGAAGTTGCAGATATGAACATTTGGATTTCTTTTTTGGCATCAGTGAAGCACATCCTGGGAAAATCTCATCTTTAATGCACATTATATTGCCCTGGGGTTGGTACATTTAAAAAAAAAAAAAATGTTTTTGAAAGAAATCTCTTATGCTGACCAAGGATGTTTATATTTATTTGATTAAAGTATGTATTTGATAAAAAACACAGTAAAATCAGTAATAATGTGAAATTTTATTCCAATGTAAAATAGCAGTTTTCTAGTTTAATATATTTAAAAATGTAATTTATTCCTTTGAATTTTTCAGCATCATTACTTCAGTCTTCAGCATCACATGATTTTTTAAGAAATCATTCTAATATGCTGATTTTGAGCTCAAGAAACATTTATCATTGTTGAAAACTAATTATATATATACATATATATATATATATATATATATATATATATATATGTAGGTATGTTAAAAACAGCATTTATTTCATATAGAAATCTAGAAATCTTTTGTAGCATTATACAAGTCTTTACTGCAATTTTTGATCAATTGAATGCATCCTTGTGGAATAAAGGTTAAATTTCGTTCAAAAACTCTTACCGACCCCAAACGTTTGATCCGTATACCTTGTTTACATCTCCACAGACCAAGAAACTTAAAAAAAGAACAGCTCAGTCATAACTGTGAGTTCTGACAAAATTTTATTTCAAATGTAAGTGTTCCAATAATAAAGTAAAACATAAATCAACAGCGATATAAATATTAGCTTGTAAAATAAAAAGGGTAACATGAGGTGCTAAGCATTTCTTAAAAGGAATCACAGTCAAATACAGAAAGGTAGCCAAGCAGCAGACAGACATTTATATATATATAGATAAGATATTCATAGTCAAACAGACAGGATTGGCATTCCAGTATCATTACCGACTGATTGGAATTACAAGCACAGAAAAGTACAGTCAGATGTGGGGAGGGAAGGTACTCTAATGACAGCAAGTGTCGTCTGTTATCTTTCAAGGTTTAAAGTGATTGGAGAAAAGGAAAGAATGTGTAATCGAAGGGGAAAAACACAAAAATATGCACATGGTCCACAAGCCTTAAGCTACGATTGCGTGTCTTCAGAAGTTCTGTTGTATGTACAGTTTGGTTAGTCAATGATCTCGAACACTACACTGGATCTTTTTTTTTTTCTATCGTCTTTTTTTTTTTGCTTTTTTAAAAAATACTGAAACATTCCTGTAACAGCCAGCCCTTGTGGCTCTAATGTTTGTACAGAGAGGTTACACATTTTATATACACTGTGGTGGTGGTTGGTGCAGAATCCCTCCATCTAAGAGCCATTCAAGTGCATTGAAGTTAGTCATTAGTCTTTCCACATATTCATTGTTTTCTTTCATTTTGGTTGACTTCATGTTTTCCACCGACTCAAACTCTTCGCACGTTCACTTTGACCCAAATCAATCTCTGATCCTGACCTTACAAAGGCTGAGATTTATCTTTTCTGATCTTTACAAAACACTGTTTACGTTACTTGCAATTCCAAAGGATTTTTATATACCACGCTAACCGGAAATAATAGCAAAGAAAGTCAAACGGTGTTAACCTAACATTCAGCTCTGCTTAACTGGCTATTAATGAGAAGACTGAATCTATTTTTACATACCATGCCAACAGTTCAGTGTCTCACCATCTGGTTTTAGACAAACGTAAATGTATTTTCTTATTCCGAAAACATCGTCCTCTTTGCACTGCATAGTTCAGCTCAATACTCATTTCAGTCAAGGTAAGAGTCGTGGCACATTATGTTAAAAAGCCTAACAGCGTTTCATTTTGTAACCACAAGAAGCATCTACTTTGCTTTGAAAAGAACACAAAAAAGCCTAAAACATGACATTTGAGGGGAACAAAGAAGAAATGCGTGTTTTCTTCTTGTTTTAGTAATGCTATTTACAGGACAGAGTTATCTGTCGAAGAACGAGTTTCAGGAATCTGAACACATCTCCTTTTGTTCAGTCATTTTTCAGCGACAGGAAATGCTTTTTTTCGGGGTTATTGTGTAATATATTGTAAATAGAATTCAAAATCCAATAAATAATAATAATAATAAAAAAGGTCAATCTAAAACAAACAAATGAAAACCTCACAGACATAAACATTGAATCTTAATCTTTTGATTCTTTGACCAAACCCGTGGACACGTTTTGTGAGGAGAGATGCTCAGATCCCGGCAACATATTTCTGCAGCTCTGATAGTGCTTGCCCGTGTGCCTTACTTCTTGTCTTTCTTGGTGGGCTTCTTCTTGCTGGCGGGCGTTTGAGCTGCTTTGGGGACTTCGGCGGGGGGCAGGGCTTGAGGAGGGGGAAGGGCCTGCTGGGGTACCTGTTGCTGAGGGTTGGCCGTGAGGGTGGCGGTACTGCCCGGGATGTACACGTTCTGGCGGTACTCTGGGCCGTACTGTAGATTGTAGCGAGGGCCAAGAGTTGCGGTAGCTTCACTTGCTTCTGAGACCAATGGTAGGGTGAGAAACGGCAAGAAGAAATAGGAGAAGGTATCGAAGAACAGGAGAGAGAGATGGAAAAGGTTAGAGATGGGTTGGTTCGGCACAGAGCTCATAATTCAGTCACTCAGGAACCGCATTGCAGCTCCTTCAGTGACCTGCTTCTGCCTGCCCATCCCCCATGCATTATGAATGGCGTAACATCGACATGCATCTCATACTCGGCAACACTCTTTCAGGAACAGAATAAATCTGTACTGTATACAAGAACAGAATGCACTATTTTCACAGTTCTTGTCAAATGCATTACACAGGGACTTTGTCCTCGAATGGTAGTGAGGCAGGTCTGCCTTTGTTCACACAGAATAAATTTGATTCCCATCCCCCAAATTCACAAGTCAAAGATGTGGTCAGTTTGACATGGACCCAGCCTTGTGAAAAAATAAGTGCACTTAATTGTCTTGCAAGTGGATTTTTAGTGTACTCTATATAAGGCCACTTAAATGTTTCATGTTTTTTAACACACTTAAGTCCACTTTTTAAAAAAGTGCACTTTGTAATCATGTCAAATTAAGCTTACATTTCAATACATACATCACACTTTAGAAAAGGACACTTATTTTGTGTTGACAAACAGTATCAAGTATTTTATTGCAATTTTAACGCTATAGTGTTTTTCGAACATACTGTGCATTTAAAGTTGATATATTTTATATTATGTAAATACAAATATATGACAGCAGTTTTTACAGAAATTGCACTAAAGTGTATTTTAGTTTATATTTTAGTATCCATATTTCAAAGACAATAGAAGTAATTATGAAATTACATATAATGTTGTACTTACAAAAAAGGCACAATCTAATTGCATTCAATATAAATTTAATAATCTAATATATTTTAATTTCATGGCCATTTATAATGCAATTAAGTATCTGAAAACATGCATTCAGTTTGTACTTAAGTAAATTATTTGAAAGTATTTCATTTTGTACAGTGTTATTGTATCTAAATAAACATGTATCTCTAAATAAACGTACTAAGTGCATGTACAAGTTTGATTTAATCAGACTAAAACAATTAGTCATGATTTTTTTTTTCTGACTAAAATATACAAGCCAGGTGTGATTTTGAACTAACAGATCTAGTTAATGTGATAGTAGCTCGGTTTCATCTAGCATGTATATATGTGAACATATAGTTGATGACACTCTTGAGATTCTGTGTTTTAGAAAGACTGCATTCATCTTGGCTAGAGAAGAACATCAGCACAGTGTTGTTGTGTTGACTGCAGCTGCTGAGAGGGAGAAAGTCTCTTTTGTCTCTTTACACTCAATTAGTTTGACTCTATAACAGTCAATAAATTGTGAAATCCATTGTACCCTGTAGAAAATGCTCTCCCTCTCTCTCTATTTCCTTAAATTGCCCAGTTTCTAACGCTCTTCAGAATCTGATGAGGACTGGTGGATCAAATACAGTTAATGTGGATAGTCTTTCCTCCTTCACAGACCAGCGTGTGTTTTGGATGCTGGTGGGCTGATTTGCCCCCGGCGTGTTGCTTAATTAGCTTAACCAGCAAGATTGTCATGAAAATTTAGCTTGCTAAGCTGATCAGCCAGAAGGACATTTTCTTCTTACAAGCTAAGTTTTGCTGGTTCAAACGTTAAATATGTGAAACATAGCAAAGGCTACATGTGCTTTCTCCCCAAGTTATAAGTGAGATTGAGATTCACCGTTGGCTGCCGCCATCAGAGCCTGGAGCTGTTCAGCTTCGGTAGGGGGGTTGGGCCACGGTCCTGTTCCCGCTATCACACCAGGGCCGGCACCTGCCTCGTCAGGACGCACTCCAGCCCTACACGAGAGAGACAAGAGAGTTAGAGACTCGACATATTCTCACACACATTCATGGTGCTTTTTTCTCACATTTTACCTCTCGCACACATATGAGAGAACAGCAGCCACCAAGTTTGCTAGCATAAACGCACCCGGTTCATTAGCTGAGACAGCCATTTTGTGTGACAGGGCAGGACACAGTGCAGTGCATTTCAGTCAGAAAATGGAGGCTAAAGTCGACAGAGCCGAGGTAAACATGATGTAAACAGACAGATGAGCTGATCAGAATTTTTTTGGGTCTGTTTACACCATGTGACATGACAACACATACACTTTGCCCTTTGATTAAATCACAACAAGCTTTATTTAAAGGGATAGTTCACCCCCAAATTAAACATTTCTCATTTACTCAACCTTGTGTTTCTTTTTCTTCAATGAAACAGTGGAATTCAATGGGATCCAGTGTTTGAATTATCTTTGGAACGTTTGGAACAAGATGAGGGTGAGCAAATGATGACAGAATTAAAATTTTCGGGGTGAACTATACCTTTAAGTATATTTCTTATTACAGGCTGCTCAGTTTCAAAATGTCATATGAATAAAAAGCTGGGGTTTTTTTTAACTCTCTCTGCCCACACAAACAGCTAACGTGGTCTGTACATGAGGACAGAAATAATTCTCTACTCTTTAGGGACAGACTTCACAGACTTGGCTCTACAAAGCCAAAATAAACCAAATTGGAACAAACAAGTTTAGCACAGGTAAACACAGTGCGACAACAACCCGCAGAGCAAGATGCAACGGACAGCTATCAGCGATACACACACATCCAAAAGCCTTATTCTTTAATGAACGGAACTGCATGTAATTTGCGTTTACATGTATATATGTTGGAACAGACTGGACACGGCATGTCGCTGGAAGCTGCAGGACACATAATCTGAACGACCTAAACACAGCACTAGAAGGCCACACACCAGGTGAAGCCAAACGCTACCACACACTAGCCTTCTCTTCGCCTTCACTCTACCTGGACTTCTCGTATGGAGTCCATCTCTGCTGCAGGGTGTGGAACCTTTGTTGACTGAAAGATAAGCACAGGAGCATGCAGCTGTCACTCAATCGCCCCACGTCCACTGAGGACGAGACTGATTCCTTCAGGTTTAAACCTTATTTGCGATACTATAAAGACGTTGTGTCTCACAGGTTAGCCTTTGTATGTTTTAATCTGATGATTGCTGTCATGAATAATATATCGGGTGTTTTTGCAAGATTTGTTTCACATCATTTATTTTGCAGGGTTTTCTACACAGGATTCTTTTGCAGGGTTTCCTCTGTAACAGTTGTGACTTTTCAGTTGGGATCTAAAATATTAATAATGGCAATAATGACAGTATATTTGACTAAATAGGGATGAAAACACAAACGAAGGAAATTTAAAACTAATTTCAGTTATAATCTACATGTTTTTGTCAATGACTATCTCCTTAACTCTTTTTGCTGACTAACTTCAGAAGATTGCGGCCACTTAAGATCTGGGCATTCAAATGTTCCCTGATCTTGTTCTGATATCTCATTGCAATCAGACAGATTACATTAAAACTATTAATACACAGAGAACGTAATACTATGTGGATAATCTCAAATGTTATTTATAGGTTTTTGCGAGACAAGTAAATTGAATCCAACACTCACCCGCTTGGTCCGGGCCTCTGGTTTGGAGGAAATCGCCAATCCGAGTTAGGTGGCTTTTGCTGAAAATAAGAAGAAAAGATTTTTTGTCAAAATCTTGTTTGGCACAGAGATTCATTTGCACTTGTATGTTCTGGAGAGCAGGTCCCTCCATCCCGTCATAGGAGGTTGTAATTCTGAAACACAAATTTGTATTATTGACATCAAAGTACACTTTGAAACACGTTTCTCCTCAGGACTGTTTGAAACTGCACCTTTGCCAGAACATAAAGAAAAAATAGTAGTGAGAAACAGAGCAACGAAGAAGAACATAGGGTTGGAAATAGGTTGAGGGAGAGTGTGTGTGTGTGTGTGTGTGTGTGTGAATAATTGAAACTTCTATCATGTCGCCGCCACGCATGAGTGCGTGTGCATGTGGAAAATACACACAAGTCTGTATTAAACAAAATATGAGCTCACCTGTGGGTGGATTGTGGATACACAATCCCTCCACAATATTTCATCATTTTGCCTTATTTGTTTTAATTTCCTTTGTATCCCACACAATTATGCTGCATGTCGCCACACCGGGTTGAGCCATTATGTTGCAAGAGGTTATTCAAGGCATGTGCAATGCCACAATGATCTTCTAAACTCTTGTGCAGAATTCACAAAATACAGTCTGCTATTTTTGGACTGCAGAGCATGGATACAGCTTTATCCAACTGCTTCTATTTCTAAATCATAATGATTACAAAAGTCAGCTTCACCTTACTGCAGAACATTTGACTAGTTACTTCTCAGATTCATATTGTTGAATTTTCCGCTGTGTCATTGGGCCTGGAAATAGCTCTTAACATGGCCTGATTATTAATACACTAGGCATTACAGAGTGCTTTGTCCAAAAAGTGAGTCATAAAGACTGAAGCCTGCGTCAATAGTAATTTCTGGACATATTCTGTACAGCATGATTTTCATGTTACCACAAACACATGCAGCTTATTAGTCAAAATAGTCAAAGACAACAGTAAATGCATTATAATTTTGCAAAAGATTTCTATTTCAAATAAATGCAGTTCTTTGGAACTTTTAATTGACTGTCAAATCAAAAATATTTCTTGAGAGCCAAATCAGCATAGACTGATTTCTGAAGGATCATGTGACATTGAAAACTGGAGTAATGAGGCTGAACATTCAGCTTTGCCATCACTGGAATGAATAACATTTGGACATTTTAAAATAAAAAATACTCTCCATTTAAAGAAGACGAGTAAAATAGAGTTGTCTTAGTGAGCATAAGAGATTTCTTTCAAATGCATTTATCTTACCAACCTCTAACTTTTAAAAGCTAGAGCATAATATTTCCATGTACTCTCACCTTCATGAGTGAGTGAGTGAAGAGTCTTTTTGACAGTCGCATGCTTAGATTGCTCTGTGGTGCCTTAACAAACACAAAGTCACTTCTGCTGGAAATGGTGGAGAAACCAGGAGTATATGTGTGTTTGTGGAAATCCCGAGAGGCCCCCACGACCTCCATGTATCTAACGGGACCGTCAGTATTTAGCTGCAGGTGGAGGTCGTTGTGTTGGTGCTCACGAGATGCGTGCTTGAAACCAAGTTTTTGCATGAGGCACATAATGTAACCATGTTGGCCGAGCCAGCGCACTGCTAAAACAATGGTAGCCAGGAATGAGACCGCAATAATGAAGGATAAAGTGATGATAAGATACAAAGTGAGGTCAGTCCCAGTTGGTCTTTTGGAGTTAGAGTTCCTGTGCTCAGAAGAGGCGTCTGAGGCTTTTTCAGACAGGGTGACGTTAACTACCACGCTTGCGGAGAGAGAAGGCCTGCCGTTATCTTTTACAATCACAGTGAGACTAAAGACAGATTTGTTGTCCTCTGCTGTAAGTTTACGGGCTGTTCGCAGCTCTCCGGTGTGTGCACCTATGTGAAACATTTCAGCATCAAGGCCTGAGATTCTGTAGAATAACCAGGCATTGTGGCCACTATCACCATCCACAAATGTGATGCGATTGACTAGGTGTCCGATACCGAGTGTGCTAGGTACTAAAAACTGCAGTGTCCCATCAGATGGGGGTGCTGGGTATATAAGGACAGGAGGGTGATCATTCTGGTCTTTAATAAACACGTGCACTGTGGTGTTGGAGCTTCGACCTGGAGTTCCTCTATCAAGAACTTGCACCACAAATTGAAACGCATTCAGTTGCTCACAGTCAAACTTTCTCAAAGCATATATATGTCCACTATCTGGGTTAATATACACGTATGAAGACACGGACACACCGAGAGCCTCGCTCTCCAGAATCGAGAAGGAAACTGTAGAATTCTCCCCCACATCTGGGTCTGATGCAGTCACGGACAGAAGGGGAGCATTTGGGGCATTGTTTTCAGCTATGTCTACTGAGTAAGAAGGCTGTGAAAAGACTGGGGGGTTATCATTAACATCTGAAAGACGTAACACAAAAGATTCCTGCGAGGAACGAGGCGGGGAACCAGAGTCTGTGGCGATCATGGTGATGGTGTATTCAGCCAAAGCCTCTCTGTCCAGCTGGCCATCGGTCATTAAAGTGAAAAGCCCCTTATATGGCGAACTCATCTTGAAAGGCAACCCATGAGGGATGTGCACACTCACTTCACCATTTTTCCCTGTGTCTTCATCTCTGACTTTGATGAGGGCTATGACAGTGCCTGAACTCACATCTTCAGAGATTACAGGGGAAACCACATTAATGCTGATAGCAGGGGTGTTGTCATTCACGTCAATAATTTCGATTTTGATGTTGCACGAACCCTCCATGGGAGGTATTCCTTTATCCCTAGCGAGAATAGTGACGTCATACGCGTTAGCGAGTTCGTGATCGACTAGTCCTGTAACTCTAATTTCGCCAGTCATAGAATCCACGCTAAAGAGTTTCAAAACATTATCAGGGGTGTATTTATCGAACGTGTAAGATATTTCACCATTTTGACCATGATCGGCATCGGAGGCATTAAGAGTTGTAACTAATGATCCATGAGGTGAATTTTCTAAAAGCGTGACTCTTTTTGTAGGATTATTAAAGTGTGGCGCATTGTCATTGACATCTAAAACATTTATAAAAATGGCACTACTTCCAGACTTTTCTGCACTTGCACCATCAACCGCAGTTAAAATTAGGCTAAATTCACTCGTCTTTTCTCTGTCAAGAGGCTTGTTTAAGACCAAAATTGGTATTTTACTTCCGTCACTTTTAGTTTCTACTTTTATGATAAAATAATCGTTTTGACTAAGAAAATAAGCGCGCAGTGAATTCACACCGACATCGGGGTCATGAGCACTTTCTAAACGGAACATCGTTCCCGGCGCAGCCGCTTCTGAAACTTCCAATGAAGTGTCTTGGCTTGGGAAAAGCGGCGCGTTGTCGTTAACATCCACAATTTCTATCGTAACGCTGTGCATTTCCAAAGGATTTTGGAGAGAAACTTGGATCCGAATGTGACAATGTAAATTTCCTCCGCACATACTCTCTCTGTCCATTGTTTGCTTGACCACCAAAGCTCCAGATGTCAGGTCTACGTCAACATATTTATCATTAGATTCCGAGATTATTCGCATCTCCCTTAGAAGAATCACTTGAACGTCCATTCCTAAATCTTTAGTCAAGAGTCCAACAACAGTTCCTGGTTTAGATTCCTCCGCTGTCGAATATAAAAGGTCTGAAGCGTGCGTTCCAAAACACAAAGCATTAAGAACAATCCACACTGCAGCCCAGTCCAAAGATCTCTGAAAAAGCTCTTTACTCTCCATTTTTAATTGAGTATTTTCACTAGTAGCTATAGACTCCTTCGAGATTTTAATGTATGCATTTCCTAGATGCGTTTATCTTATACGTTTTGTCTTCTATTCATCTCCAACATTGGTTGTAAGTTTCTACAGCTCTTGAGAGCAACAAGTGTGGGAGGTCTTGCAAAAGAGTGAAAAGGGGTGGGGTTAAAATCGTGCGTTTCTATTGGAGGAAAGTTACGTCGCTCAGACAAAAGCACATATGGAGCTGTCCAAGGTGCTGAAAGCGCCACTATATCACTGTTACTTACACTGAATGTATAAACATGAACTTTAAGTTACATTATTTGACTTGAAACAAGTGTGTCTCACCTGTTGGCTCTCGAACGTCCACGCGCTGTCTGGTAATGACGCATCAAGCACGTTTAGCGTGTCTGTAAAGTTTGTGGTGCTGCTGGGCTTAACGAGGGTGAGATCACTGAATTCTGACATTGGAGAGAGATAGGAGCCAAAGGACTGACTCTGAGACATCATGTCTCCTCCCAGAACCTCCACATACTTAATGGGCCCGTCAGTGTTGAGCTGGATCTGCAGGTTTCTGTTGGGGTTCTTGTATCCAGATTCAGTTCGCCTGATACAGCAGCTTGAGCCGCCTCTACTGCCTCGCGCACATTTCACCAGTAGGATGAAAAATGTCACCAAAGACAACAAAGACACAGCGGCTAAAGAGATGATCAAGTATAATGTAATTTTTCCACTTTTTTTGCTAGGCTCTACGTTTTTCTTATAATAGTCTGAGATGGGCTCGTGAAATCCGTCCTCTATCAGTATATCCACCGTAACCGTAGTGGAAAGCTCCGGGCTTCCATTATCTTTTATCTCTATCATCAGTCTCTGAGAGGGGTCATCCTGCTCTGAAACAGCGCGTTTAGTCCTCACCTCTCCCGTGTGTAAATTCACACTGAACAGTGACGCGTCCGTGGCCTCCGCGAGCCTGTAGAAAAGCCAAGCGTTATGACCAGAGTCTGCGTCCACTGCTGTTACCTTAGTAACGAGATGTCCTGCTTTAGAAGAACGGGGCATCCTCTGATGAGGGACAGACCCCATGGATGTGGACGGGTAAATTACAGCAGGAGCGTTATCGTTCTGGTCCAAAATAAAAACATACACTGTGGCGTTGCTGCTTAGAGATGGAGAGCCATGATCTTTAGCCTGAACAATGACCTCAAACACTTTTATTTTTTCGAAATCAAACGAATGCATGCTAAATATGCTTCCATTGTCAGAGTTTATGTACAAATACGACGATATTGGGGTATCCCAAACTTTAGGGTTCTCAATAGAGTATGATACTTTGCCATTTACCCCGACATCAACGTCTTGGGCGGATACTGAACAGATAATAGAGCCTGGGGCGTTATTCTCTCTTATGTAGACATGATATACGCTATCAGAGAACTTCGGGGAATTGTCGTTAACATCGAGAATTTTTACTGGAATTATTGTTTTGCAACTTAAAGGCGGCGAGCCAGAGTCAAATGCAGTGATTTCTACGTTATAATGCGGGAACGTTTCGCGGTCTAAAATACCGTTTGTGACCAACGAATATTCATTTGAGAAAGAAGGTTTTAAAATAAATGGAAGGCCAGACTGTGTCTGTAGTCTGACTTTTCCATTGTCCCCGGAGTCAATGTCCCGTGCGCTTATTAACGCAACAACGGTCCCGCTTGGCGCGTCCTCGCGCAAAGGACTCGGTTTAGACGTAAGCAATATCTGCGGTGGATTGTCGTTAATATCAGAGACTTCTATTTTTACCGTGCAATGACCCTCCATTTCGGGGACACCTCGGTCTCTGGCACGTATCTCAATGTTGTACATAGGAGTGGTTTCATAATCCAACTCCCCGTTTAGAAACATTTCCCCGGTTTTCTCATCGATGTGAAACAACGAGCGCAGCGCATCAGACATGTGCTCACCTAAGGAATATTTTATCTCTCCATTTGGGCCTTCGTCCAAGTCTTTTGCCTCAACTTTTAGAAATGTCGTGCCTTGCTTACTGTTTTCAGCAATAGCTACTTTGTAAACATTTTTCTCAAATACGGGGTTGTTGTCATTGATATCCAGCACGGTGACATTAATTTGTGACGTTCCAGATCTAACCGGGTTCCCTCCGTCTATTGCAGTTAACATTAGCTGATGCATTGGTTTCTTCTCGCGGTCCAAAGGTTTATCCAGTACTAATTCAGGTACCTTCCGGCCATCACCAAGATCTTTTATTTTTAAACTGAAACATTCGTCTTTACTCAAAGTATACGATTTCAAAGAGTTACTTCCTACATCTGGGTCTACTGCGCTCTCCAAAGGAAAACGCATACCAGGAACACTAGATTCTGCTATTTTTAAAATGCTGTCCGTCGACTGAAAATGCGGGTAATTGTCATTAATATCCTGTATTTCGACTTCCACTCTGTAAAGTTGTAAAGGATCCTCGATAACGATTTGAAGAGGCAACAGACAATTTGCGTTTTCGCCACAAAGGATCTCTCTGTCGATTCTCTCATTAACTACTATCTCTCCTCTGCGTGAATCCAAGCTGAAATACTGCTTGCCTGATTCAGAGGCTATTCGCAATTTACGGTCATACAGCTCAGATATTTTCAAACCTAAGTCTTTTGCGATATTTCCAACAACAGCGCCCACATTTAATTCCTCTGGAATTGAGTAGCGAGTCTGTCCTTCTGTCGTACTCCACAAAAGAAGAAAGAGAAAAAAGAAGAGCAAATAATGCCTCCACCATCTGAATGCCACCCTCTTTGTCATTTTGATTTACAATCCAGACGATTCACAGTGCTGATAAACAACTAGGGATCCCAATACACGATGACAATTTAGTATGTCCGTTATGTCTAAAAAATATGTTGAAATCCATATTATCGGAGCGATTAGGGCATCCCTCGCCTCTGCTTGCACTGAACGTTGTGATGCTAGTGGGGGAGGGAGTAGATCTCTTTGTGCAATTCTGCATGTGATTGGAGTAGGCATAAATCGCAATAGCCAATAGCAAGAGAACTGTATCTTAAAGGCACCAGCACCTGCATATGAGATCATTGGTCATCATAGATTTATGCTGTCTGTACAAATTATATATTTCTATGGGAATTATTATTAATATTACCATACATTTTTTTTTAAATGTCAGCATATATATATATATATATATATATATATATATATATATATATATAGCAGAGGGGGTGATGTTTTTGATAAGTTTTTTTGCAGCTGCATTTATTGAATAATTATGAACTACAATATCAGAACATTTTGAAAAACATTTTTTTTGTTTGTTTTTTTTGTTTTGTTTGTTTTTTTACATTTGAATTCCCAGAACAAGAGCTCTTTTGCCTTGCAATTTCTTCACTGGGAAGCGCGAATAAACAAACATAATTTTGAGCAGAAACCTCTATCCTTGGTTTCATGTGGATTTCATAGCCTAATTAACTTCACATTTAGATATAATTAATCGTGACTGAGGCACATATACAGAAGTTATTTTAAGTTATTTCCACTGTTATGAGAAAACAAATAAACAAACAATAAACAGCTTTTTTTGCGCTAATTCAACATACCAGAATTAAAACCCGATTTTAGAATAATGCATAGCGCCACTCGACCAGGTGTGCCAAAACAATTATTTGTAAACTTATTAAACTTATTTTTAACTTATTTTAAACTTAAACTTATTATTATTAAACTTTTCATTCAAAATAATCACAAAGCCCAATTGCACAACAATCTGTCCACAAAAAATAAAAAATAAAAATAGACTATATGCCTCATATCGCATGAGTCAGCATTAGCATGGATTCCGGGTTGATCATAAAACAGTGACTCCTGTATTCCCATTCTCAGTTGTAATATTTCTAGGAATTTTGGTTCCTGTTAATTACAATGGCGTGCTGCTCTGAATCATTTTCATTTGTCTTTAACTTGGCTAGCTGTAGTTTTCATTTTATGTGACAATTACTTGTGACATGTTAGCAAAGTCAGTCCTGGAGTGGACAAAGCAATCCATGGATCAAGGCCACTGAAACGCGCAGACAGTGACAGAAGTCCACTTCTGATTTTATTGTTGTTTAAACGTGCACTTTAATTAGTTATTTATATACACTTTATAATATACATTTTGCATGGTCTGTTGGTTAAGTAGCACATTTATTATTTTTCTCAGCTCACCTGTTGACTCTCGAACGTCCACGCGCTGTCTGGTAATGACGCATCAAGCACATTTAGCGTGTCTGTAAAGTTTGTGGTGCTGCTGGGCTTAACGAGGGTGAGATCACTGAATTCTGACATTGGAGAGAGATAGGATCCAAAGGACTGACTCTGAGACATCATGTCTCCTCCCAGAACCTCCACATATTTAATGGGCCCGTCAGTGTTGAGCTGGATCTGCAGGTTTCTGTTGGGGTTCTTGTATCCAGAATCAGTTCGCCTGATACAGCAGCTTGAACCACCTCTACTGCCTCGCGCACATTTCACCAGTAAGATGAAAAACGTCATCAGACACAACAAAGACACCGCCACCAAAGAGATGATCAGGTATAAAGTAATTTTACCACTTTTCTTGTTGGGCTCGATAGTTTTCTCTCTATAGTCTGAGATGGGCTCATGAAACCCGTCCTCCATCAGTATATCCACTGTGGCTGTGGTGGACTGGATCGGTTCTCCATTGTCCTTTATCTCTATTATCAGTCTCTGAGAGGGGTCATCCTGCTCTGAAACAGCGCGTTTAGTCCTCACCTCTCCCGTGTGTAAATTCACACTGAACAGTGACGCGTCCGTGGCCTCCGCGAGCCTGTAGAAGAGCCAGGCGTTATGACCCGAGTCCGCGTCCACTGCTGTTACCTTAGTGACGAGATGTCCTGCTTTAGCAGAACGGGGCATGCTCTGATGAGGCACAGACCCCATGGATGTGGACGGGTAAATGACAGCAGGAGCGTTATCGTTCCGGTCCAGAATAAACACATGAACAGTGACGTTACTGCTCAGAGATGGAGAGCCATGATCTTTAGCCTGAACTAGAACACTGAACAATTTTGCCTTTTCATAATCAAAGGTACTCATGCAGTAAATGGTTCCATTCTCAGAGTTGATATAAAAATAAGATGATGCTGGAACGTGATAAGAACTTGAGTCCAGGATTGAATATGTAAATAGAGCGTTTTTATCCTGGTCAATATCAAACGCAGATACAGAAAACAATGAAGTGCCTGCAAGATTATTTTCGTTAATGTAAACATTATATGAGGTCTGTGAGAATACTGGAGGGTTGTCATTTACATCAAGCACTTTAATATTTACAGACTTCAAAGTTTTTAATGGTGGGACACCAGAGTCTATGGCCAGTATGTCTACACTATACTCAGAATGAACCTCACGGTCAAGAAATGAGTCCGTTATCAAAGAATAATAATTATGGGAAGGTTTCAATTTAAACGGAACATCCGGGGAGACAATTAGCTCGACTTTACCATTATTACCGGAGTCCAAATCGTTGACGGTAATCAGAGCCACCACAGTTCCCACCGTTGCATTTTCAGGTACAGGGCTCGGTAAAGATGTCAGAATAATCTCTGGAGGGTTGTCATTCTCATCTATGATATCTATCTGAACCGATGACTGTCCCTCGAGCTCTGGATTCCCTTTGTCTTTAGCACAGACATCAAACGTGTACGTTTTTTTTGTCTCGTAATCTAATTTTCCAGTTACAGTTATTTCACCGGTTTCAGCGTTTACAGTAAACGCATTTCTTACAAGCTCAGGAGTGTGCGCACCGAATAAATATTGTATCTCACCATTTGGACCTTCATCCAAATCGGTTGCTTTGATTTTGATCACACTTGAACCAACAACGGCGCTTTCTACAACAGATGCTTTGTATGCAGCAACTTCAAATTTTGGTTCGTTGTCGTTTATATCTTGAACAATTATTTGCATTAAAGATGTGCCAGATTTTACCGGATCACCGCCATCCAGAGCTGTTAATATTAGCTTGTGAACAGACTGTTTCTCTCTATCTAAAGGTTTTTCAACCACAAGTTCTGGGACCATTCTTCCATCCTTTAAAGTTTTTATATTAAGACGGAAAAAATTGTTATTACTCAAAGAATAAGTCTTTAGGCTATTGCTGCCAACATCGAGGTCCTCGGCGCTTTCAAGGGGAAATCGTGCGCCGGCAGCAGTCAGTTCATATATTTTTAATGTGGCATCTTTAGTATGAAAGTTTGGTGCATTGTCATTAATGTCTTGTATTTCTATCTCTACGTTATGCATCTGTAATGGATTCTCAATAACGATCTGAAGTGGCATCAGACAACTGGCGCTTTGTCCACAGAGCGTTTCTCTGTCTATTCTGCCATTTACTACCAGATCACCCTTCCCTGAATCCACATTGAAATACTGTCTATTTGATTCAGATGCTATCCGCAACTTACGATCGGCGATATCTGAGATGTCAAAACCAAGATCCTTCGCGATATTCCCAACGATAGATCCTTCCTTTAACTCTTCAGGTATTGTGTAGCGAATCTGAGCTCCAACTGTATTCCACAATAGAGAGAAAGCGAACAGCCAAAGCGCTGCCCATTTCCACCCTCTGATCCTCCTGTGCCTCATTTCTCTGTTGCGCTTGATATTCCCATCAACAAATCTTGATCTTATATCCATAGAAAATCAGAATGCTGTTCTCCATTTTCAAACAATTACGTTTATTTAACGCATCCTCGTTGTGGTGATCAGCCTCGTAAAGCGCTCATGTTTCCTCTCGCTCTACAGCTCATCATTGTACTCCTCTGGTTGGGGGAGGGAGTAGATCCCTTTGTACTGTCTAAAGCACGATTGGTACAGAGCACAACCCTCACTCATCCAATAGATGCTCTGCTGTTTCTTAAAAGCTTAAACCAGCCCTTTGTAGTGTGTTACGGCATCTAGCGGAGAACTGTGAACTAAAATGTGCAATAAAATTTCTTAGCTACTTAGAGAGGCAAATGTTCCCGTATACCCAAAACGACGTTTATATAACAAAGTATGATCATCGAGCATACAGGTAGGGAGATGAGCAAGTGTAACTCCAGTTTGTTCTTAAAATTCAGTAGTAAACAATTAAAGTATTTTAAAGTGTTATTTAAGCCCTTTTGCATATTTTATTTAAGATTTTGCATTTAAAAGTTTTAAAAGCAAATTTTCCCAATAAACAAATTTTATTTTTTGTTGTTGTTTCAACAATTCCTTCTAAAACTTTAGAGCAGGGATATACACACTAGGTCCTGTTGTGCCACTGTCCTGCAGAGTTTTGCTCCAACCCATAAGAACCCTCAGTGCCCAGCCTTAGTGATGTCCTGGAGACATTGATTAGCTTGTTTCAGGTGTGTTTGATTAGGGTTGGAGCTAAACTCTGCAGGACAGCGGCACTCCAGGACTGAGTGTCCCTGCTGTAGAGTCGCATGGTTACGGGAGCTGTCCAGTCCAAAGTGCTGAACACAGTCTGAAAACGTTTATCTCAGGAGATTCTATGACATCAAACATTGTGCGAAAAGGTGATTAAACCTTTAATTTGCACGTTAGTGAAATTTATTAAACATTGTTGAATCTGGGGGGGGGGGGGGGGGGGGGGGGGGCTGGGGGTGTCAATGTCATAGTTGTGTCTCAAGATGCACACCAGTGATGTTTTTTTTTTTTTTAATAAGGCACGTTTATAAAAACTACTTATATGCCCCAATTGGAAAAAAAAAAATGCCATTCCTGGCTTAATCTAAGCCTTGTCCGTGAAACCAGGCCAATATGTCCAAGTTTTTCCACAACTTCTCAAAATTGTAAAACATAATATATGAATAATAACAACAAAAAAAATCAAATAAAAAAATAAAACTACAGAAATTCTAGCTGATGCTGACTTCTGTCCAAAATAGAGACGCTCAGATAAACAAGAGATCTCTGAACCAATTTGGCTTAATCTAAGCCTTGTACATGAAACTGAGCCAATATGTCCAAAAGTTTTCTCTAGGATTCCTCAGAATTGTAAAAAAAAAAAACGTGCACCGTTTTGAAGAACATAGGTATGAGACAATTCTATATGGATAATGAATTAAGTATTCTACGTCTCACCTGTTGACTCTCGAACGTCCACGCGCTGTCTGGTAATGACGCATCAAGCACATTTAGCGTGTCTGTAAAGTTTGTGGTGCTGCTGGGCTTAACGAGGGTAAGATCACTGAATTCTGACATTGGAGAGAGATAGGAGCCAAAGGACTGACTCTGAGACATCATGTCTCCTCCCAGAACCTCCACATACTTAATGGGCCCGTCAGTGTTGAGCTGGATCTGCAGGTTTCTGTTGGGATTCTTGTATCCAGAATCAGTTCGCCTGATACAGCAGCTTGAGCCGCCTCTACTACCTCGCGCACATTTCACCAGTAGGATGAAGAACGTCATCAGACACAACAAGGACACGGAAGCCAAAGAGATGATCAGATATAAAGTAATTTTACCGCTTTTCTTGTTGGGCTCGATAGTTTTCTCTCTATAGTCTGAGATGGGCTCATGAAACCCGTCCTCTATCAGTATATCCACTGTGACTGTGGTGGACTGGATCGGTTCTCCATTATCCTTTATCTCTATCATCAGTCTCTGAGAGGGGTCATCCTGCTCTGAAACAGCGCGTTTAGTCCTCACCTCTCCCGTGTGTAAATTCACACTGAACAGTGACGCGTCCGTGGCCTCCGCGAGCCTGTAGAAGAGCCAAGCGTTATGACCCGAGTCCGCGTCCACTGCTGTTACCTTAGTGACGAGATGCCCTGTTTTAGCAGAACGGGGCATCATCTGATGAGGGACAGACCCCATGGATGTGGACGGGTAAATGACAGCAGGAGCGTTATCGTTCCGGTCCAGAATAAACACATGAACAGTGGCGTTACTGCTCAGAGATGGAGAGCCATGATCTTTAGCCTGAACTACGATACTTATTAGTTTAATTTTCTCATAATCAAATGAGCTCATGCTGTAAATAGTTCCGTTCTCAGAATTTATATAAAAATAAGATAATGCTGGAACTTGACTTGAACTTAAATCCAAAATCGAGTAAGCAAGTATAGCGTTTTTATTTTGATCAATATCAAACGCAGATACAGAAAACAATGAAACACCTGCCAGATTATTTTCTTTTATGTAAACATTATATGAGGATTGTGAAAATACCGGAGGGTTGTCATTTACATCAAGCACTTTTACATTTACAGTCTTAACAGTTTTTAAGGGTAGAACACCAGAGTCTACTGCTTGTATTTCTACATTATATTCAGAATGAAACTCACGATCTAAGAAAGAATCCGTTATTAGAGAATAATAGCTATCAAAAGCTGGCTTTAACTTAAATGGAACATCCGCAGAGACTATTAGCTCAACTTTGCCATTATTACCGGAGTCCAAATCTTTGACGGTAATCAGAGCCACCACAGTTCCCACCGTTGCATTTTCAGGTACAGGGCTCGGTAAAGATGTCAGTATAATCTCTGGAGGGTTGTCATTCTCATCTATGATATCAATCTGAACCGATGACTGTCCCTCGAGCTCTGGATTCCCTTTGTCTTTAGCACAGACATCAAATGTATATGATTTGGTAGTCTCGTAATCTAGATTTCCAGCTACTGTTATTTCGCCGTTTTCAGCGTTTACACTAAAAATATTTCTAATAAATTCAGGCGTGTGCGGGGAGAATGAATACTGTATCTCACCATTAGGACCTTCATCCAAATCTGTTGCTTTTATTTTGATCACACTTGAACCAACAACGGCGCTTTCTAGAACAGATGCTTTATATGCAGACACTTCAAATGTCGGTTCGTTGTCATTAAAATCTTGAACAATTATTTGCAGTAAAGATGTACCAGATTTTACCGGATTACCGCCATCCAGAGCTGTTAATATTAGCTTGTGAACAGACTGTTTCTCTCTATCTAGTGATTTATCAAGCACTAGCTCTGGTATTTGTCTTCCGTTTTTAAGTGTCTTTAAGTTTAAACGGAAGAAGTTGTTATTGCTCAGAGAATAAGTCTTTAGGCTATTGCTGCCAACATCGAGGTCCTCGGCACTTTCAAGGGTAAATCGAGCGCCTGGAGCAGTCAGTTCAGAAATGTTTAATTCGCCATTTCTGTTGTGAAAATTTGGTGCATTATCATTTATATCTTGTATTTCTATTTCAACTTTATGTATCTGCAATGGATTCTCAATAACGACCTGCAGAGGCATCAGACAACTGGCGCTTTGTCCACAGAGCGTTTCTCTGTCAATTCTGCCATTTACTACCAGATCACCCTTCCCTGAATCCACATTGAAAAACTGTCTATTTGATTCAGATGCTATCCGCAACTTACGCTCGGCGATATCTGAGATGTCAAAACCAAGATCATTCGCGATATTCCCAACGATAGATCCTTCCTTTAACTCTTCAGGTATTGTGTAGCGAATCTGAGATCCAACTGTATTACACAATAGAGAGAAAGCGAACAGCCAAAGCGCTGCCCATTTCCACCCTCTGATCCTCCTGTGCCTCATTTCTCTGTTGCGCTTGATATTCCCATCAACAAATCTTGATCTTATATCCATAGAAAAACAGAATGCTGTTCTCCATTTTCAAACAATTACGTTTATTCAACGCATCCTCGTTGTGGTGATCAGCCTCATAAAGCGCTCATGTTTCCTCTCGCTCTACAGCTCATCATTGTACTCCTCTGGTTGGGGGAGGGAGTAGATCCCTTTGTACTGTCTAAAGCACGATTGGTACAGAGCTCAACCCTCACTCATCCAATAGATGCTCTGCTGTTTCTTAAAGGCATAACCAGCCCTCTGTGTTGCCACGGCATCTAGTGGATAACTGTGCGCTAAAAATGCAATGCAGATTATCAGAATTATTTCTTAGCTAGAAGGGCAAATGTTGTTACATGCAAAAATAAATAATTAAATAAATAAATAATAATATTAATATAATAATAATAATAAAAAACTTTAAAAATCGTTAAAGTGACAAGATGAGCAGATGAGCATAACAGAGAAGAGCAATTAATTTTTTCTTAAACTAAAGTGTTACATAATTATTACAGCAAATTCTATTTTTTTATTTTCTTGTTTGTTTGTAATAAATTATCAACTATGTCTTCCAAACATGAAGTAGCATCTAAAACTGCGCAGCATCATATTGTTACGGGAGCTATCCAGGGAAAAGTGCTGAACACACAATTCAAAACCTTCGCCATTATCTCCGAGAGTTTGTTTTGATATCATTATGAACCGTCACTGAGAGGCCATACACAACATTCTTACAATGACGGGCATCAGCTCTCGATCCCCAAAAAGAGAAATGCGTCGGGCATTAATATATCAAGATTACGCATTTAACCTGTACCATTATGAGACATGCACGCATATCGTTTTAAAATGCGATTTAATTTTTCCAGACTGCCACGTTTTAAGAAACTTATTAATGTCTTGATATTTAAAAAAAAAAAAAAATTCTCCACGTTTTCTCTTGGTACCACAAAAAATATCCTTTTTTAAAAAATACTAGCTTACTGACCTCTCTCCAAAATGGATTTGCTCAATTAAACCAACGATATTTGTGCCCACCCCCCACCCACACACCTGGTGCGTTTTCATGGGGACTTTTCATGGACATGAAAAAAAAAAAAAAACATCAATTAAGAGTTATAAGTTGTTTTCCTCATGGGGAACAAAAAAATGTCCCCACAAGTACAAGGATTTCGGATATTGCCATCTTTGTGGTAACATTTTGCCCCCATAATAGGGTTCACAAGACCGCCAACATACACAATCAAGCATGAGCTGTATTTATGCACAACGCATTCTCACCCCAAGGCGTCACCTTTGACCATGCTTCAATATTTGACGTTTTAGGCGCCCTTTAGCGTCACTTACATGACGCGATCCTACGGCGTCATCTAACTGACGCTAAAGGAAAGCGTCAGTTAGATGACGCGGTTAGGTTTAGGTGTGGGGTGGGGGTAGGGTACACGCGATCCTAGGGCGTCATCTAACTGACGCTAAAGGGCGCCTAAAGCGTCAGATATTGAAGCATGTCCAAATGCTTCCCAAGGCGTCAGTTAGGTGACGCCTTGGGAGTGAGAATGGGCTGTTATGCACTGTTTATAAGAATAAAATAATCACATAAAATATATATTTATGCTGACGTAATTAATAATTCTGCGTCTCACCTGTTGGCTCTCGAACGTCCACGCGCTGTCTGGTAATGACGCATCAAGCACGTTTAGCGTGTCTGTAAAGTTTGTGGTGCTGCTGGGCTTAACGAGGGTAAGATCACTGAATTCTGACATTGGAGAGAGATAGGATCCAAAGGACTGACTCTGAGACATCATGTCTCCTCCCAGAACCTCCACATACTTAATGGGCCCGTCAGTGTTGAGCTGGATCTGCAGGTTTCTGTTGGGGTTCTTGTATCCAGAATCAGTTCGCCTGATACAGCAGCTTGAGCCGCCTCTACTGCCTCGTGCACATTTCACCAGTAAGATGAAGAACGTCATCAGACACAACAAGGACACAGAAGCCAAAGAGATAATCAGATATAAAGTAATTTTACCGCTTTTCTTTTTGGGCTCGATAGTTTTCTCTCTATAGTCTGAGATGGGCTCATGAAACCCGTCCTCTATCAGTATATCCACTGTGACTGTGGTGGACTGGATCGGTTCTCCATTATCCTTTATCTCTATCATCAGTCTCTGAGAGGGATCATCCTGCTCTGAAACAGCGCGTTTAGTCCTCACCTCTCCCGTGTGTAAATTCACACTGAACAGTGACGCGTCCGTGGCCTCCGCGAGCCTGTAGAAGAGCCAGGCGTTATGACCCGAGTCCGCGTCCACTGCTGTTACCTTAGTGACGAGATGTCCTGCTTTAGCAGAACGGGGCATCCTCTGATTAGGGACAGACCCCATGGATGTGGACGGGTAAATGACAGCAGGAGCGTTATCGTTCCGGTCCAGAATAAACACATGAACAGTGGCGTTACTGCTCAGAGATGGAGATCCATGATCTTTAGCCTGAACTACGATACTTATTAGTTTAATTTTCTCATAATCAAATGAGCTCATGGTGTAAATAGTACCGTTCTCAGAGTTGAGATAAAAATAAGATGATGCTGGAACGTGATTAGAACTTAAATCCAAAATCGAGTAAGTGAGTAGAGCGTTTTTATTCTGGTCAATATCAGATGCAGACACATAAAACAATGAAGTGCCTGCAAGATTGTTTTCTTTAATGTAAACGTTATATGAGGTCTGTGAGAATACTGGAGGGTTGTCATTTACATCAAGAACTTTAATATATATAGTCTTCACAGTTTTTAATGGTGGGACACCAGAGTCTATGGCCAGTATTTCTACACTATATTCTGAATGAACCTCGCGGTCAAGAAATGAGTCAGTTATCAAAGAATAATAATTATGGGACGGTTTTAATTTAAACGGAACATCCGGGGAGACAATTAGCTCGACTTTACCATTATTACCGGAGTCCAAATCTTTGACGGTAATCAGAGCCACCACAGTTCCCACCGTTGCATTTTCAGGTACAGGGCTCGGTAAAGATGTCAGAATAATCTCTGGGGGGTTGTCATTCTCATCTATGATATCAATCTGAACCGATGACTGTCCCTCGAGCTCTGGATTCCCTTTGTCTTTAGCACATACATCAAATGTATATGATTTGGTAGTCTCGTAATCTAATTTTTCAGTTACTGTTATTTCGCCGGTTTCAGCGTTCACAGTAAACGCATTTCTTACAAGTTCAGGCGTGTGCGCAGAGAATGAATATTGTATCTCACCATTAGGACCTTCATCCAAATCTGTTGCTTTTATTTTGATCACACTTGAACCAACAACGGCGCTTTCTAGAACAGATGCTTTATATGCAGAAACTTCAAATGTCGGTTCGTTATCATTAAAATCTTGAACAATGATTTGCAGTAAAGATGTGCCAGATTTTACCGGATTACCGCCATCCAGAGCTGTTAATATTAGCTTGTGAACTGACTGTTTCTCTCTATCTAATGAGTTATCAAGCACTAGCTCTGGTATTTGTCTTCCGTTTTTAAGTGTCTTTAAGTTTAAACGGAAGAAGTTGTTATTGCTCAGAGAATAAGTCTTTAGGCTATTGCTGCCAACATCGAGGTCCTCGGCAATTTCAAGGGGAAATCGAGTGCCTGGAGCAGTCAGTTCAGATATGTATAATTCGCCATTTTTATTGTGAAAGTTTGGTGCATTGTCGTTAATGTCTTGTATTTCTATCTCTACGTTATGCATCTGTAATGGATTCTCAATAACGATCTGCAGTGGCATCAGACAACTGGCGCTTTGTCCACAAAGCGTTTCTCTGTCTATTCTGCCATTTACTACCAGATCACCCTTCCCTGAATCCACATTGAAATACTGTCTATTTGATTCAGATGCTATCCGCAACTTACGATCGGCGATATCTGAGATGTCAAAACCAAGATCCTTCGCGATATTCCCAACGATAGATCCTTCCTTTAACTCTTCAGGTATTGTGTAGCGAATCTGAGCTCCAACTGTATTCCACAATAGAGAGAAAGCGAACAGCCAAAGCGCTGCCCATTTCCACCCTCTGATCCTCCTGTGCCTCATTTCTCTGTTGCGCTTGATATTCCCATCAACAAATCTTGATCTTATATCCATAGAAAAACAGAATGCTGTTCTCCATTTTCAAACAATTACGTTTATTCAACGCATCCTCGTTGTGGTGATCAGCCTCATAAAGCGCTCATGTTTCCTCTCGCTCTACAGCTCATCATTGTACTCCTCTGGTTGGGGGAGGGAGTAGATCCCTTTGTACTGTCTAAAGCACGATTGGTACAGAGCTCAACGCTCACTCATCCAATAAATGCTCTGCGGTTTCTTAAAGGCATAACCAGCCCTCTGTGATGCTGCGGCATCTAGTGGAGAGTTGTGCTAGAAAATATCCAATGCAGCTTATCTCAGAGTTATTTCGTAGGTAGATGAGCAAATGTTATTGTACGCAAAACATCATGAAAGTGGGTGCACTGCACATTTGAGCATAACAGCTAGGGAAGAGCTAGAGTAATTTAGCTGTTCTTTAAAATTGTGGTGAATAATTGAGACATTTTATTTGTTCATTTATGTTTTTGTTTTTTTAACTTTTATTTTATTATTATTATAATTTTGTAAACAAATGATGCAACAATGTCTTCCAAACCAGCATAAAACTGTCATGTCGTTATGGGAGCTGTCCAGTCCAAAGTGCTGAACACACAAAAACAAAACAAAAAAAAAACTTCGACATTATCTCAGTTTCATATATATATATATATATATATATATATATATATATATATATATATATATATATATATCATAATACTGATCCTCATCTCTGTCATGGTTATGCTCAAATAAACCAAGTAGCTTTGAGCTTTGAACCAAGTAGCTTTTTGTTGTGGTTTTATGGGTCCATTAACCTACCCATCATCACAGAAAACGTTCTGCATTTTACATTTCAAATAAACACAATCGTTGTCCTCATAGGGACCAAAGACACAACGGATATCGGATATTGCCATCTTTGTGGGGACATTTTGTCCCCATAATGTTGTTTACAAGGCCACAAACGCACACACATCCGCTCGCACACCATGTGTAGGCCTATATCTTAAAAATGTCTTTTTGCACTGTTTAAAATAACAAAAACACATAAAAATATATATCGATGCTGAGGTAATTAATAATTCTGCGTCTCACCTGTTGACTCTCGAACGTCCATGCGCTGTCTGGTAATGACGCATCAAGCACGTTTAGCGTGTCTGTAAAGTTTGTGGTGCTGCTGGGCTTAACGAGAGTTAGATCACTGAATTCTGACATTGGAGAGAGATAGGAACCAAAAGACTGACTCTGAGACATCATGTCTCCTCCCAGAACCTCCACATACTTAATTGGCCCGTCAGTGTTGAGCTGGATCTGCAGGTTTCTGTTGGGGTTCTTGTATCCAGAATCAGTTCGCCTGATACAGCAGCTTGAGCCACCTCTACTACCTCGCGCACATTTCACCAGTAAGATGAAGAACGTCATCAGACACAACAAGGACACAGCGGCTAAAGAGATGATCAGGTATAAAGTAATTTTACCGCTTTTCTTGTTGGGCTCGATAGTTTTCTCTCTATAGTCTGAGATGGGCTCATGAAACCCGTCCTCTATCAGTATATCCACTGTGACTGTGGTGGACTGGATCGGTTCTCCATTATCCTTTATCTCTATCATCAGTCTCTGAGAGGGGTCATCCTGCTCTGAAACAGCGCGTTTAGTTCTCACCTCTCCCGTGTGTAAATTCACACTGAACAGTGACGCGTCCGTGGCCTCCGCGAGCCTGTAGAAAAGCCAGGCGTTATGACCCGAGTCCGCATCCACTGCTGTTACTTTAGTGACGAGATGTCCTGCTTTAGCAGAACGGGGCATCCTCTGATTAGGCACAGACCCCATGGATGTGGATGGGTAAATGACAGCAGGAGCGTTATCGTTCCGGTCCAGAATAAACACATGAACAGTGACGTTACTGCTCAGAGATGGAGAGCCATGATCTTTAGCTTGAACTAGAACACTGAACAATTTTGTTTTCTCATAATCAAATGAGCTCATGCTGTAAATAGTTCCGTTCTCAGAGTTGATATAAAAATAAGATGATGCTGGAACGTGATTTGAGCTTAAATCTAGAATTGAGTAACTCAGTATTGCGTTCTTATCTTGGTCAATATCAGACGCAGATACTGAAAACAATGAAGCACCTGGTGGGCTATTTTCCTTTATATACACTGTGTACGAGGTCTGTGAGAATACGGGAGGGTTGTCATTCACATCAAGTATTTTTACATTTAAAGTTTTCCTAGATTTTAAAGATGGTGCACCAGAATCTTTTGCTTCTAATTCTATGTCATATTCTGCATTAGCTTCGCGGTCCAAGAGTGAGTCAGTTACCAAAGAGTAGTGATTGTCAAATGCTGGTTTTAGTTTAAAAGGAAAACGAGAGGAGATGGTAAGATTTACTTTCCCGTTATTACCAGAATCTAAGTCTTTTACGTTGATTAAAGCTACAACTGTACCGACTGATGCATTCTCTGACACTGGGCTAGGTAAAGATGTCAAAATGATTTCGGGAATATTGTCATTCTCATCAATGATGTCCAGCCTCACTGAAGAATGGCCCTCCTGTTCTGGGCTCCCTTTGTCTTTAGCGCAGACATCAAACGTGTATAATTTTGTCAACTCGTAATCTAGTTTTCCAATCACTGTAATATCTCCGGTTTCAACATTGATACTGAAAATATTTCTCACGTGATCTGGTGTATGTGCACCGAAAAAATACTGTATTTCGCCATTAAGACCCTCATCTAAGTCAGTGGCTTTTACAGTTAAGACGCTTGAACCAAGTGTCGTACTCTCCTGCACAGATGCTTTATATTGCGATTGTTCAAATTTTGGCTCATTGTCATTAATATCTTGAACGATTACTTGTATCATAATAGTTCCAGATTTGACAGGATCGCCACCGTCTAAAGCTGTTAAAATGAGCTTATGCACAGACTGTTTCTCTCGGTCAAGTGGTTTATCAATTATTAACTCTGGTACTTTCTTACCATCTTCCAGTGTTTTCACATTTAAACGAAAGAAAGCGTTATTACTCAAAGTATAGGATTTGAGACTATTGCTACCGACATCTAAATCCTCGGCACTTTCAAATGGAAATTTTGCGCCCACAGCAACCGATTCCCCTATTTTCAAAACATTATCTTTTGTATGAAAATTCGGTGCATTGTCATTTATATCTTGTATCTCTATATTCACACGATATAACTGCAATGGATTTTCTATAACCAGTTGTAACGGCATCAGACAACTGGCGCTTTGTCCACAGAGCGCCTCTCGGTCTATTCTACCATTGACCATCAGCTCACCATTCCTTGTATCCACGCTAAAATATTGCGTACTAGAATCAGAGGCTATCCGTAACTTACGATTAGCGATGTCTGAAATGTCCAGACCAATGTCCTTTGCAATGTTTCCAACAACAGACCCTTCTTTTAGTTCCTCCGGTATAGTATAGCGAATTTGAGCTCCAATTGTATTCCACAACAGAGGGAAAACAAACAGCCAACGCGCTGCCTGTTTCCACACTCGGATGCTTCTCATTTCCACGATGCTTTGAATCTTTCCATCAATGAGTGCTTCGCATATATCCAGAAAAACACGTCGATTTCCTTCTTTTATTAAGATCGCAAATCCATTTCGATCGAGGGGTCGGTTTTGTAGTGATCAGCGTCATAACCGCGAGTGCATTCTCCTTCAGCTCATATCACTCATTGTAGCCCTCTCCTGCTAAGGGAGGGAGTAGATCCCTTTGTGTAGTCTCGCATCTTATTGGCACTGAGCTCAATGCGCTGCTGTCCAATAGAGGACAGAGTCTCTCTTAAAGGGGAACATGCTCATTTCCCCCTAGAACTGAATTGTTACAAAATGGGGGGAAAAAACAACAACAACTAAAAGGTGTAGGCTACTTGCATTTATACGACTGGACAAAATATTGTCTTTACATGTAAAATAGTATCAAATGGAATTTTGATGGTATGTTTACACAAGAAGCAAATTTTAACTCTTTTTATGTGGAAAGTGTCTTCTTGCATACAACCACAAAATGATGCTGCGAAAAAAAGAAGACATTGAACAAAAAGTAATAAAACTAAATTCAATCGAGTGATATCTCCAAATTAACTAGCTGAAGTCATATTAACAACCAGTTAAAATGTATTCTATTTGGGGAAACTAGGAAACTATCAACGTTATGAGCGTGTCGCTGTCCACAGCTGCGGTTCTGAAATGTGCTCAATGAATTGTTCTCAGCACCCTTTAACCCACACAAAGCATACGCACTTAAAATACACAGGCTGTTTTTACACACAGACCCCCCCCCCCCACACACACACATATATATATATATATATATATATATATAATATATATATATATATATATATATATATATATATATATATATATATATATATATATATATATATATATATATATATATATATATATATATATATATAAAATGAATGAACTCGCAAAACACACAATGCGATTTTAGAGACATATTTGTTTTTAGATATGACAGCTCTGAATGTAGCAAAAGTTTTATTTTGTCTCACCTGTTGGCTCTCGAACGTCCACGCGCTGTCTGGTAGTGACGCATCAAGCACGTTTAGCGTGTCTGTAAAGTTTGTGGTGCTGCTGGGCTTAACGAGGGTGAGATCACTGAATTCTGACATTGGAGAGAGATAGGAGCCAAAGGACTGACTCTGAGACATCATGTCTCCTCCCAGAACCTCCACATACTTAATGGGCCCGTCAGTGTTGAGCTGGATCTGCAGGTTTCTGTTGGGGTTCTTGTATCCAGAATCAGTTCGCCTTATACAGCAGCTTGAACTTCCGATGCTACTTCTAACGCACTTCACAATCAACGTGAACAATGTCAACACAGATAAAATTGATACGGTGCCTAAAGAGATGATCAAGTATAAAGTTATTTTGCCGCTTTTCTTGTTGGGCTCGATAGTTTTTTCACGAAAGTCTGAGATGGGTTCATGAACCCCGTCCTCTATCAGTATATCCACTGTGACTGTGGTGGACTGGATCGGTTCTCCATTGTCCTTTATCTCTATCATCAGTCTCTGAGAGGGGTCATCCTGCTCTGAAACAGCGCGTTTAGTCCTCACCTCTCCCGTGTGTAAATTCACACTGAACAGTGACGCGTCCGTGGCCTCCGCGAGCCTGTAGAAGAGCCAGGCGTTATGACCCGAGTCCGCGTCCACTGCTGTTACCTTAGTGACGAGATGTCCTGCTTTAGCAGAACGGGGCATCCTCTGATGAGGGACAGACCCCATGGATGTGGACGGGTAAATGACCGCAGGAGCGTTATCGTTCCGGTCCAGAATAAACACATGAACAGTAGCGTTACTGCTCAGAGATGGAGAGCCATGATCTTTGGCAAGCACTATCATATGAAAGACCTTGATTTTCTCATAGTCAAAAGAGTGCATGCTAAAAATACTACCGTTTTCTGAGTTTATGTATACATATGAAGAGACCGGTACGTCTCGAGCATTATTGTCGAGAACTGAATAGACAATTTCGGCATTTTCTCCCGTATCCAGATCTGATGCTGTCACTGATGCTAAAATTGATCCCGGGGCACTGTTTTCTTTAATATAAACCGAGTACACGCGTTCAGAGAAAACAGGAGGATTATCATTGACATCTAATATATTTACTGTAATGAGTTTGCTAGATATCAGTGGAGGTGATCCAGAGTCTGACGCTTTAAGCTCAATATCATATCTAGGAAAATTTTCCCGATCTAACTGTGAATCTGTCACTAGTGCGTAATGGTTCGAAAATGTTGGCTTTAATTTAAAAGGGTTGCCTGGTGACATGCGAAGTGTTACGTTTCCGTTTACGCCTGAATCCAAATCTTTAACATTTATCAATGCTACCATAGTCCCAACGGGCGCATCTTCTCGAACAGGTTTAGGTGAGGAGGTGATTGTGATCTCAGGTGCATTATCATTCACATCTAAAACATTCACCTGGACTGAACAAAGCCCCTCCATTGCAAGTGGCCCTTTGTCTCTGGCCCGAATGTCAATTTTATATGAGGTGCTGATTTCATAATCAAGATTCTTGGAAACGACTAATTCGCCTGTCACAGGATTAATAGCAAACACATTTTGAATTATTTCAGGTGTATGCGCCGCAAACGAATACTCAACCTCGCCGTTTATACCATCATCCAAGTCAATAGCTTTTACTGTAAGTATCATTGTACCCGGGACTGTGCTCTCCGTTACTTTAACTTCATATAAGTCGTGTTCAAATATTGGAGCATTATCATTTGCATCAAGAATATTTACAGTAATCTGGGTGGTCCCTGACCTCACTGGATCACCTCCATCAATACCTGTCAAAATGAGATGGTGCACAGCATTTTTCTCTCTATCTACAGATCTCTCTAAAACTATTTCTGGGACTTTTGTTCCGTCTTTTTCGTTTTTTATGTGCATAACAAAATGTTCATTTTTATTAAGCGCATATGTGCGCAAGGAGTTCGTTCCAACGTCAGGATCTTGAGCAGGTTCCAGTCGAAACCTCGCTCCAGTTGGCGTTGACTCTGCTACCTCAATTGTGTTTATTTCCGACAAGAATATTGGAGAGTTGTCGTTAATATCTTGAATGTCCACTTCGACTCGATAAAACTGAAGAGGATCCTCGATTATGACTTGTAATGGTAACACACAGCTCGCGCTTTGTCCGCACAGGGTTTCTCTGTCTATTACTTCATTAACAAGCAGCTCGCCGTTCCGCAAATTCAGACTGAAATATTGCTTACCAGACTCAGATGTTATCCGTAATTTACGATTAGATATTTCAGATACATCCAAACCGAGATCTTTAGCTACATTTCCAACAATGGATCCCTCCTTCAGCTCCTCCGGTATTGTATAACGAAGCTGTGCGTCTGTCTCGCTCCACAAAACAGCGAAACACAACAGCCACAGCGCCCGCCAGAACAAAATTCTCCTTTGTATTTGAGTCCTCATTTCCAAACACGATAAATTATCGTTGAAACCAGTATCCTGACATACATCTTACGCGTGTAAGCCGTCAAAAAATATAATGTGACATTTTAAAATGTATAGAACTCCAAGCTATATTCCGTTGTGAAATTCATTGCAGCGAGTGCAGTGCATTTTGTCTCAGGTCTGTGCGTAATGGTTTTCAGCATTATGTCAGAGGGAGGGAGTAGATCCCTTTGTGCAGTGCGGTCCCACTATTGGACGAGGGCTCACCAGTCACAACACGAATCCGTCTTAAAGAGGCAGAGCAAAGCCACACGCAACACCCATACAGATGATATCCAGGTTTTGTTTAGCTCACTTTACGTGGAAACGACGACTGTTTCCAATGACTTGTTTTAGCAATTACAGATAATTAGAATATTTAGAAATAAACATGCAAAACATAAATCTGTATTTAAAAAAATAAGAAAAATGAGCATTTACTTGTAGATTTAGGTTTAGCAGGCAGAATGATGATACATATTTCATTTTTAATAGCACAAATTGTAAAATTATTTGCCCCACTATGGGTAAAATGCCCTCTTATAGGGTCAATTGAGACTTCTGTGAAAATTTAAAACATTTAGAAAGCATATTAATGTACCTGCAGTTCCCTGATTTACAAACACCAAACTGATATTTATAAATGATCACTATTTTCCAGAGACACAAAATTAGTTAAATTGACCTCAAAACCTGGCCTGTTTTTAAAATCTCACAAATGGATATATCCGATGAAATGACAAAAAGAGCGTTGCCATGTATTAAACGTGTTGATATGATATGTTGTACCAACACTATCTCACGACCAATTCGTACGAATTCGGTTGTACATCTATGGCCAAGAGTAAAAAAATAAAGTGTAGCGTGGGTCATCTTGCCCAACAATAGATGCTGCAGAAAACGTCGGTGCTCAAACATGCAACACACGTATGCAAAAGTATGAGAGCAGAGATAAGTTCAAACACTGTATTTTTATCGGCGCTATAAAAACTACACAGCTCCAGTAATCAGTTTTGATGTAAAACTGTGTTACTTTGTGATTATAAAAGTGGTTATAATAGGGTTTTCACATAATGAAATCTATAACGCCATATAATATAAATCTTTATTCATAAAACATAATATTCAAAATATAATATAAACAATTTAACGCGCTCACCTGTTGACTCTCGAACGTCCACGCGCTGTCTGGTAATGACGCATCAAGCACGTTTAGCGTGTCTGTAAAGTTTGTGGTGCTGCTGGGCTTAACGAGGGTGAGATCACTGAATTCTGACATTGGAGAGAGATAGGAGCCAAAGGACTGACTCTGAGACATCATGTCTCCTCCCAGAACCTCCACATACTTAATGGGTCCGTCAGTGTTGAGCTGGATCTGCAGGTTTCTGTTGGGGTTCTTGTATCCAGATTCAGTTCGCCTGATACAGCAGCTTGAACCACCTCTACTGCCTCGCGCACATTTCACCAGTAAGATGAAAAACGTCATCAGACACAACAAGGACACGGAAGCCAAAGAGATGATCAGATATAAAGCAATTTTACCGCTTTTCTTGTTGGGCTCGATCGTTTTCTCTCTATAGTCTGAGATGGGTTCATGAAACCCGTCCTCTATCAGTATATCCACTGTGACTGTGGTGGACTGAATCGGTTCTCCATTATCCTTTATCTCTATCATCAGTCTCTGAGAGGGGTCATCCTGCTCTGAAACAGCGCGTTTAGTCCTCACCTCTCCCGTGTGTAAATTCACACTGAACAGTGACGCGTCCGTGGCCTCCGCGAGCCTGTAGAAAAGCCAGGCGTTATGACCCGAGTCCGCGTCCACTGCTGTTACTTTAGTGACGAGATGTCCTGCTTTAGCAGAACGGGGCATCCTCTGATGAGGAACAGACCCCATGGATGTGGACGGGTAAATGACAGCAGGAGCGTTATCGTTATGGTCCAGAATAAACACATGAACAGTGGCGTTACTGCTCAGAGATGGAGAGCCATGATCTTTAGCTTGAACGAGGATCTGAAACACTTTGATTTTCTCGTAGTCAAATGACTGCATGCTAAATATGCTGCCGTTTTCTGAGTTTATGTAAATGTAAGAAGATGCAGGCACATCCTGAACTTTAGAATCTAAAACAGAGTAGGAGATTTTTGCATTTTCGCCCAAGTCCGGGTCATAGGCGGAGACTGAGCACAATATTGAGTCACGAGCTCTGTTTTCTTTAGCGTAAACCGTATAGGACTTCTCAGAAAACATCGGAGGGTTGTCATTTACGTCTGAAATGCCGATTGTGACTGTTTTCCCTCTAGATAGCGGTGGGGAACCTGCATCAACAGCGTTTAATTCAATGTTATATTCAGAGTAAGTTTCTCTATCTAGAGGACCGTCAGTAACTAGTGCGTAATGATTGGAAACGGTAGGGCTCAATCTAAACGGTGTCCCGGGAGCCAACGAAAGTTTTACTTTCCCGTTCTCTCCTAAATCTGCATCTTTTGTACTAATTAATGAAACTACGGTGCCATTTGAGGAATTCTCAGGAATCGGGCTTGAGAGTGAAGTTATAATTATCTCAGGTGCGTTGTCATTTACGTCATTTACCTTTATCTTTACACTGCAGTGGCCTTCCATTTGAGGATTTCCTTTGTCCTTTGCAACTATATCAAATTTATGTAAGCTTGCTTTTTCATTGTCAAGTTGTCCTTTAACTGTGATGGCCCCAGTTTGTTGGTTAATATTAAACAATTCTGTATCGGATGTTTGGTCTGAAAAAAAATATTCAATCTCTCCATTTAACCCTTCATCTAAATCTATAGCCTTGACTCTTAAAATTTCTTTATGGATTATTTCGTTTTCATCAACAACAGTTTCATAGAAAGGCTTTTCAAATTCAGGAGCATTGTCATTATTATCCAAAACTACAACAGTGATCTCACATGTGCCCGTGCGCACTGGATTGCCTCCGTCAGCTGCCGTTAATATTAGCTTATGAACTGCCTGTTTTTCTCGGTCAAGAGGTAGCTTGAGCATTAGTTCTGGAATTTTGACCGCATCCTGAGTTTTCACGTTTAAAACAAAATGATCATTTATACTCAGACTGTATGATTTTAAAGAATTAGACTGTACATCTGAGTCAATAGCGCTCTCTAAGAGGAATTTTGCTCCTGAATTAATAGATTCTGGAATGTTCAGTGAACGCTCATTAGATTTAAAATGGGGCGTGTTGTCATTGATATCTTGTACTTCAATCTCGACTCGATGCATCTGAAGAGGATTTTCTAAAACGGCTTGAAGAGGCAAAACACACGGGACATTGTATCCACATAAACCCTCTCTATCAATTCTCTCGTTCACAATAAGATCACCTTTTTCCAAATCCAACGCAAAATACTGCTTACCAGTCTCAGATGCAATTTGTAGTTTACGATCTATGATCTTAGAACCATCCAAACCTAGATCTTTAGCGATATTTCCGACCACAGATCCTTCTCTTAGC